>NW_026844352.1:3581970-4054700 GCF_029955315.1 Cylas formicarius
TAAAATATCTATTTCCAAAATTTTCTAGCGCTTTGTCTTAATTCTTTTCTCAGTTTTACAGCAGACACTGATCTAAAGCTTCCATGGTCCACGAGCCTCTATTTGCCTGCGTGAAATGTAGGTTTGAAAAAAATATATATTTTTAATTAACAAATGTGATGAAAAAACGTTAAAAAATATTTATGGTTTTTCCTTCTAAATTAGTGGAAATTAAGTTTTTGTGATGGCAGAGCATTACTGTCGTGTACCTAAATGTCACTCCCTTTGAGCTTTCATTTGCGGAGAGTGGCCAAAAAGTTATCCCAAGCTTTTATCACTCTAAAGGTACATGCCTAGTCAACTGCACAGTTTGCATAACAAACTATTCTGAATTAAAGCCTCTACAACTATTTACCATTACAAACTTCTAAACCTCTTTGTGAAACCCAAAATATTGACCCGTTAATCTTCTTTTGATTTTAATACCCAGCCTTGCCGATAGATGCCGCCAGCAATAGAAGACTTGGTATTCTGTTACCCACTCAGCTGAGCTAACCAACGAACTCCCCTACAACCAATATAATATAGTTGTGTATGCTCCCCTATATCGTTATTATCGTTACTTCTCTGCACTGATTTGCTTAAAACAATTAAATTTCAGGTTGAGGATATTCAATATTGCGGTGAAAATACCGAGTATCCCATATCCGTAATTGGCGTTGATAATAATCAAATTATAAAAGCTAAGTACATTGTTATCTGTGGCGGGTTGCAATCGGAAACTCTGACTAACCTTTATGGCCCAAAATCACATCTAAAATTTCTGTCGTTAAGAGTGAATTACAAGCTTTTAAAAGCCGAGTTTTGCGGCAACTTAGCGACCAACGTGTATCCGGTGCCGGACTTAACATTACCATTTTTGGGAGCTCATTTTAGCCCTCACCCGGATGGGAACGTTTTGTTGGGTCCTTCGGCAGTCCCGGCATTGAAACTCGAAGGCTATAAGTAGTTTAAGCGAGAGTACATAACCGCCGTGTGGTTTTGTAGTTTTCAATTTGTAGATGTAACGAATTAAATTTAGACTACCTTAAGGACTTGACCCTGTCTTGCGGTTTTCGCAATATGGTCTTGCGGAACTTTTCCAAGTGTGTCGACCAAGTGGCGAAAGTCGTTTTCCCGGATATACAGGTACTTTGGAATAACTTTTTTTTGATTTCCTCAACTTCGTATTTAAAGATAAAGGAACTTCAGCAATTAATTCCGAATTTTTCATACCAATTTGTCCGAGAGGGTCCCATCGCTATTCAGTGTCAAGCCTTGAAGGGTGATGGAACTTTTGTGGATGATTTCCTCATTGACGTTTTCGAAGGCAATGGAATAACCAGCAGAATAATAAATGTAAAGTTTGCCCCTAGTCCGGCAGCGACGAGTGCGATGGCTATTGCCAATTTTGTCATTGAAGAATTGATGAAAAAGTTGAGGGCGTGTTGAAAGCGACATAGAGCTCCAATGTGTTGGTTAATGGTGTTATTTACTTTTTTGGATTTGTTTAGTGACACAGACATCATCAGTTAGAAATATACTTTTTGTTAGTGTGCAATTTTGTTGATATGAATTTTTCATTTTAATAAAATTCCAGTAAAATGAATATAATTTTAAATGAATATCCAAATTGCGCTGTTGGAAGGTATAACTTTAGAAACTTGAGTTTGCCATGGTAAGTACTACAATTTAGATTGCAAAAATCAACAATATAGCCTATGAAAACAAATATCTTTATAAACATCAAACATAATAGTTAATTAATAAACAATTCAGTAACAAAATAGTTTAGCAGTTGTGTACGTAAACATTAGCAGGAATTAAATACAGAAATGAAAAATTTATCAAGATTCGATGACTTTTAAAAAAGAAAAATACAAAACTGAACCACTTAAAGGTAAAATTGACTAGAATGCAATGTTTCTATTTTGCAATTCGTTCTTAATCCAGCTGTGAAACTTGGCAACGTTGGTGTAAACTCCCGGTACATTTTTGGTGCCACACCCTATTCCCCATGAGACGATTCCTACTTGAAACATACTGTTTCCGCTAGATGATGGGCACATCAAAGGGCTACCACCGTCACCTGAAAACCCAGAAGTAATTGTGTATGTAAGGGAACCCATCGTGAAAAAACTTAACTAAAGCGGCCGCTGGAAATTATTTGTAAGTTTCCAATAATGACCACCAGAGGGCGCAATCACGTCTTTGAATTTTAAGTCCCTTTGTTTTTTAAGGGAACTAATCTTATTAACGATAGCTGAAATATAAAGTGGATGGCTGAACGCTCTTATCAAAGTTGAGGCCAGAAACTCTGCTACTATTTTAATTGAACTCGATTGCTTGTGTCGTTAAAGGGCGCATTACTTTTTCAAATAAAATTTGGCAAGATACAAAAATCACTGTTACGTGGGAATTTTAAATTTAACTCTCCATATTTTATATTGGTACGTAAATGAACAATTAATTTGCCATATCAAAGTATCAAACTGTGGTCTTCCAGTTACAAGCAAAAAACCAAAATATTGCAATTAAAGGGTAGCAGGCTCTGGCCGGCCACGGTGACGTTTTTTATAAACAAATTTATCTTTGACATAAATCATCTTATTATTCCGTTAGTAGCTTGTTCAAATGAGTAGTTCTAACAGTGAAATTGAAAGGTAATACATATGCCACCCAAAATTTAATATAGAAACTGTTATACACAAAGTTAATGTTAAAGACTTATAAACTGTTTTAAATTGTTTTTAATTACATACGACTAGATATTATGCTTGACATGACCTCCAACTGGAGTCTTATACACTCTTTCTTTAATAGCGTCCCAAAGGTAGGCATCAACCAGTGTAATATCTGGCGTACGCGGTGGCCAATTCCATGGACCTAGATGCCTTATCCGTCGGTTTTCAAACAAGATTGTAAGTTCTTGACTTGACTCTATTTGTACAATGAGCCGGAGCTCCATCAAAATCTAAAACTAATCTTGATCTTGTATTCTAACCAATATCATCTCACAAGAGGTTGTAATGTAATTATGCATATTATGTTTGTTCAGTATCCGTTGAATGGACGAATAAGATATGCCTAAACCATCTTTAGCGCGGAATAGACACATGTGGAAATGCGTGAAAATATGCTAAAACGTTGGTTTCATTTTTTTCGGGGTTTTTAACAGGTTTTGGAAGTTCGTAGGATTCGAAAATTTGCTTCAATTCTTTTAAACTTTCTCTTTCTTTGACATTCACCATAAATGTAAAACAAAAGCAAGTTTTGACCATGAAAATGCGATAAAGTGAGAAATCAGTTATTTTGTTTTGCAGGAAACGTCAGCATGGCCCAGCATGATTTTTTGTTTATAATTCGAAAACCAGTGAAAATAAATGGTAAATAAATTTAATTTGCTACTTTTGCCAATATAAAAAAAGGATTTTTTTTCTCCCAAAATATTCAAGATAAGTATGGTACATGTTACATAAAAAAGTTTCAAAATGGTTGGAAGAATCTAAAAATGTCTTCCCTTAAAAAACGAAAGTTGTTATATGTTACAGGTATACCTGGCAACACCGCATGGCCGAAAATATTTCGCCCACACAAGTAATCAACATTTCAGGTTTTTACCGTAAACCATACACTAATAGTACACTAACCACGAATAACCCTGTAAATTAAATTTAATTAATTAATATGTTTTCCTAAAATTCGACATTATTTTAAGTTTTAATGTCTCTGACTGCTCGTGGCTGCGAAGAACCCTTTTAAACAACTCCAAGTTCGACTAAATGGGTTCAGCCTTTTTGAAGTTATTGACATTTACCTCCGCAAAAGTTCGGACTGCAATATAAGATTATTTAAAAAGAAAAAAACGGAATTTAAAATTTAAGAACTTCGATTGGGACCCCTGGCAGTTATTATATGAAACTATGAAACACTTGGTAAATTACCTTTACAAGCATCTTTTCCATGTTCTCCCCCAGCGCACATGAAAGATTCGTCTAGAATGAAATACGGACCCAATCTAGTACCCCTCAATAAATTTTGACATTGGGCGTGTTCAATTGTCGGTAGCTCCACTTTTTTTAATATTTGCGTTTCTAAAAAAAAAGCTTACCGATAATAACGACCGAAAATAAAACACTAATTAACAGACAAACCAGCATAAGTACTTAGAAAGTGACTATAACATCGGACGGAATAGACGAAGTGGACATACAAAACAAAATTAATAAAGGAAAAATTGTTATATGCCAATTACACCCAGTGTTATGGAATGACCTAATTTCCCAAAAAATTAAGAGGAGAATGTTTAATTCCTCTATTTTACCCGTTTTGTCTTAGAGCCTTTAGTTCCCGAGATGTCGCACAAAGTTATATTTCTTTAAATGGGATACCCCCAATTTTTCTAAAATATCAGTTTTCTAATAAAATTTCCTTTCGAACCATGTGCCATACAGCTATTTTTATTAAATAGTTTAAAAGATATTTGCAATTTTTCATATTTACAATAGTAGGCGCTGTACGCACCCTAAATGTGTAGATAAAATTTTATTGTTTTTTTCTTCATACAAAATCAAGTTAGCTACGACACGAGGGGACACAACAACCTCGCACTTTAACCTCTAGTTGACAATAATTACCAACCCTAAAATAATAAAATTATTAAAAGCAATTTTTTTATTTAAAATTTTTATTAATTATACTATGTAACACTTAAAATTTACATCAAGTTTCTTTAATTCTAAAACAAATGCTCAAGTTGACGGCCGTTTTCTTGTAAACATATACTACATCTTCTCTTGACGTTATTTTCTGCATTAAGAAGTTCCACCGTACGAAGTGCCTCTTCCACTTCCCTTCTAGTAGTTGGACGATTTCGAAATACAAGGTCTTTGATTTTCTACCACAAAAAGAAGTCGCAAGGGGTCAGGTCTGGAGACCTGGGGAGCCAATATATAGGACCTTTATTTCCTATCCAGTTTTCGGCAAACACATTATTTAGCAAATTAGTAATGTCTCTTGCATTGTGCTCTTCTAGAATTTGTTCGTTTCTTTCGGCATTTCAATTTCTATCAAAAATATATGGTCCAATAATTTGTCCTCTGTAGATGCCTTAAAACTGAAGCTTCCCTGATTCGCTTGTTCCACCATAGTTTGGAGATTTTCCTATTTCCAGTTATAGCAGTTATAGTTGGTGAATATTCCATCTCTAGAAATAACTTTCCTGGCAAAATCGTAGTCTTCTAGTCTTCTAGTCTTTAGGTACCACCTGCAAAGTGCGCGTCTTGGAGCAAAATGGGTTAATTTCTATTTCTCCCAAAATCGTTAGTTTTCCCAACTCTCTATCTCTGAATAGGCTTCTATACGTCCTAGACCGCGGTTTTGTAAAGCATCCGTATTCTTGTAGATGACGTTTTAACTTCAAAAATATATTTGAGCAAGGTTGCCTTCTTTACGGATATCTCTGAAAATATAGATTTAACGCCGTCTGTCGATTTTCGTTACTTTCAATATAACGTTTTATCATGGCGTAGTCTTCAAAGTTTTCAAACATCTTTACAGCTTGACGAAGACGGCAGTTTTGACACTTGGGCTTGGGCTGACACATGGCAATTGTTTTTATCTGATCATAGCTACCTAGATAGATACCGTAAAACTACATAGGTGAGAGTCAAGCACAGCCCACTATGGTAATTATTAGAAATTGCAGATATCTTTTTAACTACTTAATAAAAATGGGTGTATGGCACATCATTTGAATTAAAGGCTTTAAGACAAAATCGGCGAAACAGGTAGATTTGCCCTCAAAAAATCTTCAAAAAATGTTTTTAATAAAAATCTCTATCTTTATAAATGAAAAAGTTATAGCGGGTGTAGCTCAGAAACGGTTTGACATATCACGATGCGGTTTTCAGTTTTCGACTTCTCTCGAAAATCGAGCCCGAAACATGCATTTGGACCAGCTATGCTGCCAATGCTTAAAGCCATAGAGACCCGTCAAATTTGGACCACCCTGTACAAAGTACAATTACGTATGGGTGAGAGGTTTGGAAAATGTCACAAGCTATGAAAGAAAAGGTAGCTTCTACAGAATGAGAAGGTGCTGTAAAACCACATTAATGGACAAGAATGAATGCAGAAAAGAGACTATTAGATACTATTTGAAGAAAAACAACTAATGTGGTCTAATGAGTCGAATGAGCGAAGACAGAATAAAGTCTATTCATAGATATAAGAAAGTGATTAACTGATACGAATTAAGGAAAGACCCAGGCAAGCTCTAAGAATAAAATATGGCCGAACAGGTCTGTACTTTGCTTAGAATTTAATTATTTGGGGTTTTGTTAGGAAAGATACTAAATAGTATAGTATAGTACAGTTGGTGCCAAACATGTTCAATGGGATTAAATATACAGTGGTAAGGTGGAAGCCTTAAAACTGTATGCCCTAGATTTTTTGCATAATTATAAATTAAATGCTCTAAATTAAATTAAATCTTCATGAAAATAAATGTCCTTATTATACATGTAGTTTTGAATTGTTGCTTTTGTGTCACATGAGGAAGGCGATAACTTGCATTGTCCATTACAATGACGCTATTAAGAGGAATGTTTGTTTTTAAATCAACGTTCAAATAAATCAGCGGTGGTGTGTTCATGGTAATTCAGAGAAGAATCTTTAATATTTTTCGCAGACAGAGAAAGTCCATTTGGAATCCAACCCTCTTTATAGCCAGCATGCAAAATAGTTAGTTATTCTTTTACCTCTTTTTGATGGCGCGTTTGTTTTACACTTATCAGTTGAGTCAACCCAACCCTTTTCCGGGGTATCATAAGTGTTGAACCAGGTTTCATCGAAGTAAATAATTGGCCTTTGTTGTTCTCTGTAAATCCTAATTTTTTCTAGATATTCCAGTCGGCATTTCCGAATTTAAAAGATTCCATTGAAACTTGCCTTTTGTCAATTGTTTTAAATCTAAAGTCCATGTGTTGAATACACTTCCATAAGGTAATTCTGCCGTACCGGTTTCATCTTTTTCAAGCCACGCACGCCTTGTTCCTCGTATAACTGGTAAATTTGAAACCTTATTATATTTTGATTTGATTTGATTTTGATATTTCATCTACACTCGAGAAAATGTCAGCATCGCTTCTTTTTTTCCTCGCTGAAATGGGATTATTCACAATTTTCCATACAGTTGATGTTGGAATTTTCGTCCATGTGGCTGTTTCTTCTAAAGATGCTTGCTTGCTGGCACCACGTTCAATGAGAGTCAAATAAACATTGTTTATAACTTCCTTAGTCTCAATAGAATAGTGTTTTCTACATTTGGGCGGGAGCATCTCCTGAGATACACTAGACTCGCAAATATTTCATGTGTAGTTCAACACACGTTGTATTACACATGAAATAAGAACGATTACTAATAAACCTAAACTAAGTAGTATACCAAACCAAAGAATATTAAACACATGTAGGTATAAAATTATTTTCTATTACGGACCACAATTTTACCTGAATTTAAATTCAGAAACTTTAGGTAATAATCTTGTTGCATTGTATGTTAATGACCACCCTTGGATAATCCCAGTCAAAAGCAATTGCTCACTTTCTTATATCTATGAACAGATGATACCCAAAAGAAATATGAGTGGAGGCCACCACAAAGAAGGAAAAGACGCAGACCACGGAAAAGCTGGAAGGCAGGAATTGATGGAGCTATGCAAAAGAGATGTCTCACAGAGGATATATACAGCGATCGAGACGCGTGGAGGTTGGGATGCGGTAAACGTCCAAGGCTGTAGCCAAACTCCTTTTATAAAACACTTACGGCCGATCATGGGTGGTTTCTTGCCCCAGCCCGCTACCAAACATTTCAAGTTTTCGAACGGAGTGTTGCGATTTACGCAGAGCGTGTTAATCGGGACCGATTTGTTATTAACATCGTACGGCACGTCCAAGACCATTAGGGCTATGTCATTGTAAAGGGCACCCGAATTATATTCCGGATGTGTGATGATTTCCTTGACGTTCCTCTGCATTTCCGGGTTTTCGCCAACATTGAGCAACTCGATTTGGCTGTTTAAGATAACTGTCACATCCGACGCTTTAAATCTGAAAGGTCGTTTTTTCTTACGATAAAAATTTGAAAAATTTTAAAGAGGTAAGTATACCGGGCGTTTCAAGCATGTAAATAAAGTTCATATAAACATAGCGGAAATGCTCGGCTTTCAAGAGACAGGGTATTAATAAAAAACGAAAATCCTTACGTCATAACGTATTTTATTAATTTTTTTTTCAAAGAAACTTTTTATAAAACTTCTGGATTCCTCCATCGTCGGTTTTTGTTAACGTTTCGCCAATCATCCCATTGGCTTCTTCAGAGCTTGACTGAAACTGGCTCGCATTTTACTCTGTACCTGCTTTTATATTGTTCGAGGGGGGCGGAGCTAAACGATGGGCATAAACACCGGCTCGATTGACGGTTTCCCATATTGGTGACGTGGATAAGATTGTTAGGTTGCTTATAGGTTTCTATAGCCTCTCGGATTTTTCGTTGGTAGAAGAATTGATTACATGCAAGAATTTTTGTTTTATCTAATAAAATTTTATGTGCGATTTTATTTGTCTTAGTTCTAAGGCTCTTTCATGTTCTTTGTGCCTTGTTGATATTTTTCGTCCGGTCTCTCCAATGTATTCTTTGCCGCATGTGCATGGAATGCTGTAAACTCCTGGCATCTCAAATGGACTTTTGTCTTTGACGGATCGAAGTTGTTGGACAACTGGTACATCTGGCTTTGACGTTATATTTCTTTAGAACTTTTGATATGTGATCAGTGATGTTTTGAATGTAAGGAAGGACAACAGTGGCAAGTGTGGGATTACTCAGCTTCATTGCTATTGCAAGGTTGTGATGAAGTGTATTTTGTGATGGAACGCTTAATATCTTTAATGTGGAAATTATTAGACATAAGAGCAGAGGTAAGGTGTTTTAATTTTGGGTTCAGTAACTCCGGCTGATATAGTTTTACGGCTCTGTAAACCAAATGTATTAAGGTATCGGTCCGTGAGTAGGTTTTTTGTAAATACAATGACCTAATGTTAGGTCTGATTTTCTATTGATAAGAATATCTAAGAATGGGAGGTTGTATAGAGTTTAAATGTCTAAGAAAATCTAGTAGGGATTCTTGACCATGAAGCCAAATAATAAAAGTATCATCGGCGTAGCGTTTGCATAATTCCATAAATATTTTCGCGTTAACTGGTGATAATAGGGAACCCATAGCTGTTCCCGACGTTTGTTCAAAAATTTGACCGTTATAAGAAAAATATGTTCCAGACAAGCATTTTTCAATTAAGGTGAGAAGGTTTGGTTCCAGATTCTCGGATTTTAATATATCTGAAATGTTGGTGAGAGTTTCATTAATAGGAACTTTATTGAAGAGGAATTCGACATCGAAACTAGCCAAAATATCTTGTGTATCTAATGTAATGATTAATTTAATGCCGCACAAAAAAAGTAATGGTATATATTTTAAATTTTTCAAAGGCTACTGTAATGCTTTTTACAAAACTTCTGGATTTTTCCTGCGTCGGTTGTTGCTTAGTCGAAATTGCTGACGTTTCGCCAATCATCCTGTTCGCTTCTTTAGAGCTTGACTGAAACTGTTTCAGCAACGTATTTTTTCGCAAAATACCTAGCTTTTATATTAAAACCCTTCACAAGAAAACTAATACTTCATACTTAATACTTAATTCCTGGACAAACTACTAATTAATTTACTACTAATTAATTAATTTCGATGTGGAGTCCCTCTTTACTTAAGTTCTTATTGCTGAAACTCTCAACATAAATTCATACATATACTGAGAAGCCTAGGCGTTTTCATATATACATGAATTTGAAGGAATTACGATGTTCTAATTAGTTGATATTTGATTGAATTTAATGAGATCACCTAGAAGTCATGGATTATTAACTCTCTTGTTTGCACAGCCCTAGAACTATCTCAACCCGGAATACTTAAATAATTTATTATTATATTAAACGTAGAATTGTTCCAGCCTGGTTCCGAAAAAAGTTAGAAATCGGTTGAAAAATTGTCTCGTTTCAAAAAATTTGTTCGCCATATCTTTTAATTGGATTGTTAGAGGCGTAGTGCCTACAGTTTTGTGAATTAGTGCTTGTTTTGTGTGGATGTCGATGGATTTGTACGGTGTATTGCTCGGTTTCCGGATGTTTTATATTCACGCTGGTAACCAGGCCAGTTGGGATCGGATATCCCGTATGAGATAATTGCTGGAGCCGTTAGATGAATTGGTCGTAATTTTTTGACAAATTATTTAGAAGTGTAAATACGTTCACAGACCTGGAGGATGATAGAATAGTCTAGACCCTTTCTTTACGAAGGAATCCTTTAGGAATGTCTATATTTACCTGAATTTGCAAGCTGGCCAAATTACTTTATGTAGTCGTGGCGATTAGAAGTGATTAACAACAAACAACAACAACTTCCCACAGAAAATGAGTGCGAACGGAATCCCATAGTTACCACTGTGGTCCTTACATTCAAAACATCGGTTAAAGGCAAAACTTCTTTTGCGTCACCAGGAGTTGACAGTATTCCATGCATCTGCGGCAAAGAATTATTAGAGAGACGAAAAATATCAACTATAGTGAAAAGCTGAAAATAAACTCATCAACAGATGCCGATGATTGGCGAAACTTCGATTCATAATCAAGGCAGGAGGAATCCAGGTGATTTGTAAATAGTGACTAATTAGTTTACTGTGACCACAGTATCCAAGAAATAAAATTTCATGAAAATAAATTTATGAAAACCAGGAAAGATACTTAAACAACTAATGAGTCAAAAAAGTATTTTTAGTGGCGAATGCAGAATAAATAACCTATTATAACCTCCTGAATATAAATATATAACCCAAATATACCTCCCGGTATTATTATTACAAATGACATTGCAAAAATGATTTATAATAATATAAACATATTTAAAAAATTTTTTGTATAAATGTTTGATATCTTGGAAATTAAGCATTTTTTATTTGAATGAATTGATTCATGTTTTTTAAAACACCCTTTATATTATATAATGGATGTTTATTTTTTTAGTACCGGTAAACAAATATTTTTAGCCAGCATTGCCAGGAAGTTTGATGTTTGTTTTTAAAATGATGACGTACCTATGAGATGTTTCTCCCAAATTAAATATGGCAACTATTGTATTATTAGTACTGTTTTTTCTTTTTTAAAAACCCATAAACAACTTTGTTCCACATCAAAATTCAATCATTAGTTTAATTTAAATTTTTAGTGAATTTTTTTTTGTAGCAAAAATATACACACATAAGGTGACCGATATAAGTACTCTTCTCCAATCCTGTAATAGTTATCAAAAAAAATTAAATACTAAATTTTTTTGTATTGTTTGTTTATAATAACACCTTATATTTTATTGGGTTTTATTGATAAAACAGAGGTACCTTTCATAAAACCCAAATAGGTGGTTAGGAAATATTTAAGGTTATGTGGTGTGTTTTTGAAATTCTAAAAATTCCATTAAATACAAAGAAGTTTTGTATTTCAAATTTCTATTACATGTTTTGAGAAATATATACTGGTCACTTAATGTGAGACTCCTGGTCCATTTGGAAGTAATACGTAAACAAAAATTATTAAAAATAAAAAGATAAACCGAATTAAAATTAACTTTGAAATGTTTATTTCAAAAGGTATCAACAACATCCGTGGTATATGTAAGTAGAGTAGAACCAACCTAGGAGAGGTACAGCCAGATGCGGCATAAAACCTCGGTATGCAACTGCCGCCAGTGGCGGGTTAGACTGCTTTCTTAATTTCTTGGTAATTATATCTATTTATTGTAAATATACGCAAATTTCATCCGAATATTTGTTTCTGGAATTATTAATGTCAGACGAGTTATGCAAAAAATTGATTTTAGCTGTTTTAAAGAGAAAAATAATAATACCGGATATTTTCCGTAATAATATAAATACTAGTAAAAGATACATTTTTATTTAAATGTATGTCGGGTATAAAGATACTTAACTTACTAAGATATATTTTTAATGTTTTGTCTTAAAAATTTAAATTCATCAAAGTTGCCCCGCGAACATGTGTTAGCAAATATAGTATACAATTTCTTAATGGCAACGATACTCCTGATAAAAGGTAAATGAATTTTTGTCTTACATAGTTTTTATGGCTCGAAAAAAAAAACACCAAAATGGATGCGTTCATCCATGCATTGTAAAAATACCGCGGTGGCACAAGACTGTTATATGCGAATTACATTACCCAGTTTGATGATACGTTTATATTTTAACTGTAATGATAAAATTAACTTTATAATTTGCAAATCTCTATTTGCTTCATTTTCCATAAACCTCGATATGTTATCCATTATTTCTCTAGCTTGGCTGGTTAAGAGTTTACCCTTCGTACCAAATTTTCTTGGCCGCCATAATAACACAATAAGAGTTGAAATAAAAAACGCAATACAGTAAATAAAATATGACGTCAGCACTGCAAATCTCTCGGGCTTCACTTTGCCTAGGTTGGGCTACCTCTATTCATGTGATTGCTTACCGCCGTACACAGTGATTAGCTGTAAGAACCACCTGTCCATGAATCAGAGAACCAGTACAATGGAAATCATACTTATTGCCATTTGTCGTGGTGTAAATAGCTGTCATCCAGGGAAATTCCCCGTGGACGGGGGTTAATTCGTCTTCTCCGGCAAAGATCCTTACGTTTATCAGAGGCAGCTGAGTGCCGCATTTTCTCGTTTTCGGTTTTTTAGTTGCTTCACTTCCTTTGGTGGTTGCGGTCGTACCTTCTGTTGTAGTTGTGGTGGTTGTATCCACGCTGGGTTCCTTCAGCTCCGGATCTCCTCTTAATTTACAACATACTACCTGTCCGGAATAGTTCCCTCCCTTGCATATGACCCGCTTGATACTGTCCGCTCTGAAGTAAAAGTCAAAATAAAGCAATTTTTTAATACATCTCCTAAACGTGCTAACCAGGCTCCAAGGAATGTTTTTTAAAAAACAGACCCAAAAAAAAAGGTATATAAATATGTCGAAAGAACTTGACAAGATACCAGGATGACATCGCCTTGATAACTGATAAAAAAGCACTTCCGAAAATGCTCCAAGAATTGGATACAGGATCAGAATAGGAAGTAGTTAAACTCAACAAAGAAAACCAAAAAGAGCAGAAATCAGGGGGTGAATTAGATTGACATAGGCAGCATTTGGGGAATTGAGCTTCAGCGCAAAAAATGAAAGATATCCTGTCATTATCTAAAACCTAAAAATCACTGCAAAAACACATTTGAGTTATAAAACTAATGGATAAGAAATAAAACGCAAAGTAAGTCTGAAATCTAAATAGAAATGCGCAGAGCATAGCATCACACAAGAAACGACAGACGGAATAAAAGTATTATAAACTGGGGACCATGGCAAAATAAAAGTTGTATAGAGGAAGACCACAAATAAGATTAGCGGATGATTTGAAAAAGCGTGTTGGATCCAGATATATGAACAGGGCGATAGAGAGAGAAGGGTGGGGGAGGTTTAGGTCCAGAGATGAACGAAAGAGGGCTAAATATTTTCAAGTGATCCTATTCGTATTGCGTGAAAAAAGTATTTAACAATCTACCAAATAAATTTGAAATATTATAGACGAAATATGCCTTCAAGAGGCAGCTGTACAAAAATCTGTTATCAAAACAATGATTCTCTTATTTGGACCGTTGGTGTTCAACCTAATATGAAATAATTGTCCATAGGCTCATATCCCATGTTGGCACATGATATGTTAACTTATTATTCTGCATTTTAAGAACAGTCAGCATTTCTGCAATGCTGAACTTTGCTTTCTTATAAAATGTGTATTTACTTAATGAAATAAAGACCTTTATTATTACTATTATTATATTATCATTTTTATTTTTATTGTGATGATGATGATTATTATTATTATTATTATTATATAGATTGATAGATAGGCACCAGCAATAATTTATTTAAAAATATATATTTTGAAATTTAAAAGGACGTTTTCCATACAACTTTTGCAATATGACTTAAGAAGATGACATCTGTTTTCCCAAAATGATTAGTTATTTGCTCTTTTCGAACTTAATAGGAAAAATGACATGTTTGTAAATTTCGTCGTTTTTCCCATATTTAGTTGAAACTTGTTATATTTAATTTTTCTGTTAAGGCTATATCTTTCATGAAAATAAAAACGGCACACTAGCAGAAAAAAAGGAGAGTTGTCCTTACTATACATTAATTCTCCTCTCCACAAATGCTCTCGTTGTATGCCTATGGTCTTAAGATGGTTGGAAGATTCTTTTCTGGATTACCATGAAGATAACACCGCTGATTTATTTGAAAGTTGGTTTAAAAACAAACTAGTTCCAAACATTCCTGCTAATAGCGTCATTGTAATGGACAATGCAAGTTATCACAGTAGACAGTTGCCTAAACCCCTTCCTCATGTGACATAAAGCAAGAATCCAAAACTACATGTATAATAACGACATTTATTTTCACGAAGCCAAAAAGCAATTAATTGAGGTTCTACAAAGCTTGAACCTACAAAAGGAATACGTCTGTGATAATTATGCAAAAAATGTAGGGTATACAGTTTTAAGGCTTCCACCTTACCACTGCATATTTAATCCCATTGCACATGTTTGGCACCAACTGAAATCTGCCATGTCCTCAAACTTATAGAAACCGAAGTTTTTAACATTCCTTCACAAAGTTGGACAAATTCTGTTAAACATATAGAAAAATCAGAACAATCGTATAAATCCATATTGCAAATAATATAGAACAAATAATAATTAGAACAGGCGATCATAGCGATAGTGATACTGATATATTATGTGAATAATTTTAAGTAATTTAAGTAGGTAATAAAAATAATTTGTAATTTTATTTTAGATTTAAACATAAATACATACATAAATAAATAAATATTGTTTAGTATCTTTCCTAACAAAACCCCAACTAATTAAATTCTAAGCAAAGTACGGACCTGTTCGATCATATTTCATTCGTACAGCTTGCCCGGGTCTTTCCTTAATTCGTATCAGTTAGTCACTTTCTTATATCTATGAACAGACTTTACCTTTCTTCAATCAAGCTTTGTCCCCCGGTGATAATAAAATTATCGGCGTCGCACTGAAAGTGGAGCACGCATTTGCAATTGTTAAAAATTTCGATAATCAAATTGTCGTCGATCTCGTTGCTGGCGTTGGTAGCCTGTCTTTTTGACCTCGCGACGCGCGTACTTTCACTAATACCCACACCGAAAAGAATTAACATAAAATACGCACACACGTTTCTCATTCTGCCAGATTATTTTGCAACCGAATGTCCGACTATCGTTTGTTCAACTGGTAGGTTAAAGTTTATCGCGAAGAGCTTTGTAGACGACCGAATTTCCAACGCCAAGAGATCTTTCGAAATACACGTGTGGACATGTCGTGCAATTAAATTTAGCTGCAGGTCTTCGCGGGGATTTCCGCCATTTTTTTTACCGCTGCCGGGTCGTAAGATGCAGATCCTGTTTCGACCGATACGTCGCACATAAGCAAATGTGATCGAAAAAAAATGAAGTGTTTTAGGAGCGCGAGCATTTAAGATGCCAAGTGAGATCTTGACGAAACGTCTGCAGGATTCCAGTCGGAGTTCAAGAAACGAACGGATGATATCACATTTTTCCATCCGTGAATCAATACGTGAAACTTCTGGATTCCTCCTGCGTCCTTTTTTTGCTGAGATGAATTTGCTGACGTTTCGTCAATCATCATGTTGGCGTCTGCAGAGTACCATCGCAAATCTTGCTGATATACCTAATACCACCTGTAGCACCTATCTACATTTCAAATAAACTTAAAGTACCTATTTCAGCTAATCATCTTCCTCCCCAATAATATTCTACTCGTAAACAACAACTAAAAGTTCAGATTTTCACGTAATGATATATTTTGACATGACAATTGTTTCGACAACACCGTGTCTTTGTCAAATATAATATTTACAAATTACCTGCTCCTATATATACCGAAAAATGATCATAAAACCTTAATTATTGTTGTTGTGAGAATTTAAGTTCAATAAAGGAGAGGTATTTAAATCTCATTGATCGTTAAGCAATACATTTGAATGTCTCATTTTATAAATTTAATTTTCTGCTTTTTGTGGCTGTATGTAAAATATCAAAATTGTCTTCAAAAATGTGTTTTTTTGTGTTTAAGTGTGTAGCATAATTAGAATCTAGATTATTGTTTTTAAACGCTCTTTTATGTTCGTTAATGCGTTTCTTGAAGGATCTACCTGTTTGTCCAATATAAATTTTAGGACATGATCCGCATTTCAACCTGTATTGTCTTGATGTCGAAACAATTGTCATGTGAAAATATATAATTTCGTGAAAAGCTGAACTTTTAGTTCTTATTTATTTTGATAAATGGATTTTCATCAAGTAAAAGCCACCTCAGTTCAATTCTACTCGTACTTTTTATCTATATAAGGGCAATTGTACAGTTTCGTCATAGTATGACATCATTATCTAGTTCATTACTGGATGTGTCGCTTCAAAATGTCCCTATCATTTGGTAAAAGAGAGCAAGAGCAATCCCTTATTGTAAAACTTATGGATTATTTCACTCCAGGAAAAAAGGCTGAGAAACCCCTTTTACCCTTAAACGCTGTAAACAATAAAAGTCTCCATAACTCAAACTACTTAATTTTTATGAACGATCAATTTAAGTTTCTGAAAATTGGTGAATGAAAACTGGGACACAATTCAAGAAAGCAAAAACAGAATAGAGCAAGCAAGAACATCTTTTAAGGACATGAAAAATGTGTTAACCGATAGAACCTTAAGAATTCCCGTAAGAATACGTTTATTACGTTGCCATGTCTTTAGCATATTATTCTACGGTATGGAAGCATGGACGATCACTGGAACAATGTGCAAGAGGATTAAGGCTTTCGAAATGAACAAAGAAAGAGAGGTACTTAATGCCACTAAAAGAAGAAAGCTGGAGTATTTTACCCACGTAATGAGAAATTTAAAAATTATGAATTGCTTCACGTAATCATGCCAGGAAAAATAGAGGGAAAACGTGGCCCTGGTTATCAAAGAACGTCTTGGCTCAAAAATCTTCTTCAGTGGTATGGAGTAAGCACCACCACATTGTTTAGATCTGCTGCGGACAAAGTGAAGCTCATGCGACTGACCGCCAATATTCTGGGAAGACATGAACTTGAAGAAGAAGAAGAAGAAAGTTATTAATTAGGTAGTTACTTATTATGTCTTATAGTAGCGTTATGCCGATGCATTAGATATTTTTCTAAGATCAGTGCATAAGTTTCTTTCTTATTTTAAAATCGGTGGACTACCATGATTCAATGAAGATTTTGAAAGGTCATTTATATTTCTTTTTATGGGAAAAGTAACATAACCTATGAACAGAGATAAAAATTTTAGTTTTGTACCCACAGAGACTCAACATTTCCTCAATACTACTTTTTACTTTAAAAGGTGGTTCAGACAACAGCTGTTGTTCAATCTTACTTTACCCTGATTAATAATAAGGAACAATATATCTTGTCACTGTGGAGTTGCTGAGTCAATACCTCATTAAAGTTGGATAAGCAGTCTTTCGTCGGGTAGCTGAAAAAAAAATCCATTTCAGCCAGGTTTAATGAAAGACCATCTATGGATATTAGTGAACCAACACTTGCCAGAAAAACTGCATAAGTCCTAAGTATTTTTCTTTGAATATGAAATTGTTTCAAAATATAATCTATTAACAACGGTCAAGTTAACATCATTGCCAATTTAATCCGAGATATTATTTGGTCAGTTGATCGATACATCTAATATTCTCCCAGTTGTTATTGATATGCATGAATCAGACTCGGAGGAATACATTTTTTCCGATGATGAGTAGCTTTGGTTCCCCTTCTTAGGTCTTTGCGTTATGAGTCTATCTAATTGATATTTGTTTTCTCTCATATATTTGATGCGTTTTGTTGCCATAATATTATAACAAAATAATAATATGTACCTAAGTACATGGCATTTTTGCGAATGACCGTTTTAAGACTATGTTTCTAGTAAGTTCTACCATAACACAATGACTAATGTTCACGTAGCAAAACCCCGACAAAAAAAAATTAATTTAGTTTTTAGAATTGCATATCTGAACGTACCTACTTCTCACTAATGAATTAATTAAAACCGGAACGCATATAAAAATGGTGGCAATATAGCTTTAAGACAAACGGATCATTTTTGATTACGTTATTACTGCATAACTGCTCTGACTGGAGATTATAATCAGTAAGCAAAATTTGTAAGTATGCAATATGTCCGTAATCATGGAGGTTATATCGGTTTATAACGTCCTCCCACATCTCTCTCTGTCGTTCCACAAATCGTTCTCTAGTTCTGTCTCTCTATTCTTTTTCTGTAGCTTTAATTGAGCTCTATATTGGCGTGCCTGGTCTTCTTCTATCTCTTGGTTTACAATTTATAATTTGTTTCGATATTCTCTCTTCAGACATACGTTGCAGATGACTAAACCAGGTTAACTGATCGCTTATACGAGGGCAGCGCTAAAATTTCCCAGCCTGAATATGAAAGTAACAAAGTAGAGTAACAATTTTTTTATTATTTTTGAATATAATCCCCCTTAACTTCAATATTATATTATATATTAACAACTCAATCGCTTTAAAAAAATATTCTTTTGGTTCGTCTGCAAAATGAGCTAAAACAGCCTCTTCGTCGTTAAACCGACGCCCACGTATGTCCTTTTTCAAATATCCACACAAATAATAGTCGCTGGGGGCTATATCTGGACTATAGGGAGGATGATCTATCTGTTGGAACCCACACTCTAAAATGGCAGCTTCGGCAACACCAGCAGTATGGACGGGTGCATTATCGTGCAAAAGACGCAGGCCTCTGGTCAGTTTTCCTCGACGTTTTACACATATGCAGTTTCGCAATTTATTGTGTAATATTACCATTGACAATCACAATTTCACAATCCCAGAAGAACGTGGCCATCATCTTTTTTGTTGACTGGCAGACTCTGCATTTTCTTTGAGGTGCTTCACGTTTACGACGCCACTCCATTGATTCTTTTTTCGATAGAGGGTCATAATAGAGAACCATAGTTTCATGTCCCGTCACAATAGTTTCTATCACAGGTTTCGGTTCTGACCTACAGCGTTCCAAAAAAGACCGCGCACTCTCGACACGGCGTTGTTTTTGAATAGCCGAAAGGTTTATAGGAACCCATTTTGTACTAACCTTATGCATACCTAAATGATCATGCAGGATTCGACGAACACTTGCAACAGAAAGCTTAGTAGTAATTTTCATATACTCTATTTGCTGAGCTGGAACCCCGATAGTTCTCACATTGATTTTTGTCTCCTTTTTTATAAATAGTACTCATATGTAAGATTTTCCATTCATCTGGCATCTCGGAATGGTTAATACATTTCTGGGGCAATATGGTCTGTTGTGTGTACAGTTCTTCAGTTCCCTATTTGAGAAGTTCTCGTGAGATATTTTCTTGGATTGAAATTATAAAAGACAGCACAACGATAATTAATGTAATTTGCAACTTTTTGTTAATTTCGAATAAATTATATCATTGTCACTTGTTGGGAGATATTTTTAAATAAGCAAGTAAGGGATTATGTACCAGAGAACTATTTCTAGTGTGATCTGGATTTTGTATTTTCTGACGCACTTGAACAAAGCCTTTGCTTTGTCCGTAATTTCGATTGTCTAGTTTAGGTTTGATAAATAGATCAGTTAATTGGTGTAGAATTATTCGATTAGTCGGAAGAAAACTTTTCGACACATCTACTGACTTTTTAATGGATACAGCAGACTCCACTTATCAGTTCATTGAGAATATTAATATTAATTGTCGTGCGAAAGCTATTTGTTACAGAAAACCAGAGTAGATAACACTGGATAGTTGGTAGTGGTTGCAAACTCGCTGTTTGTTTCATGCCAAGTTTAGTGACCGTATTTAGAGTAATTTATCAGTCCATTTATAAGGTGTAGCCCGGTCAGGGCAGTTGTGTAGTTACGTGACGTATAGTGGAAGTTAAAATATTTCTTTAATCTATCTTCGCTGAAAGAGGAAGGATAATTGTTTTTTCTATTAGTGCCGCTGGGAATAATAACCCTCCCATGCTTTGTTTTTTATCCCCCTAGAAGAATGCCAGCAACTCTGTAGGTGCCTATAGAAAGTATGTTCTAAGAATTTTTGGATCAATTCCTAGTTATTTTGTAAATGGTTATTATTTGTAGCAAAACACGCCAAACCTACTTACTACATTCGATCACATCCTTTTGGTTAGTTTCGCGATAGCCACATTTCGATCATCTTCAGCAGTTAGACTTGACATTTGTAGTGCATTTAAGAAGGCTCTTTATAGAGAATATCATTTTACCTCTGTCGCTACTGGACTGCGTCGGTTTTTGTCGAGTCGAACTAGCTAACGTGCTGCATGGCATTCTGTTGGCTTCTTCAGAGCTTGACTGAAACTGGCTCGCATTTTAATCTGTACCTGCTTTGCAGAAATTTTAGTTTCATCGAAGAAAATTTTATGTCCGGTTTCGTGATTGTCTTAGTCTTAAGGCTCTTTCATGTTTCTTAAGCCTAGTTGATACTTTTTGTCCAGTCTCTCCAATGTATTCTTTGCCGCACATGCATGGAATGCTGCAAACTCCTGGCATCTCAAATGGATATTTGTCTTTGACGGATCGAAGGTGATGTGACGTTATATTCTTTAGAACTTTTGATATGTGATCAGTAATGTTTTGAATATAAGGAAGGACAACAGTGTGGGATTTCTTTGGGTTTCATTGCTATTGGAAGGTTGCGGTGAAGTGTATTTTGTGATGGAATGCATAATATCTTCAATGTGGAAATTATTAGAGAGAAGAGCAGAGGTAAGGTGTTTTAATTCTGGGTTCTGTGACTCAGGCTAAGATAGTTCCACGGCTCTGTATTAAGGCTGTGTATTTGGCCTCATAACGACCTCCCATTCTTAGATATTCTTATCAATAGAAAATCAGACCTAACATTGGATCATTGTGGTTACAGAAAACCTACGCACACATATATTGGTATGCGTGTACTAAGGTAATACATCGTCACATCACCATCCGGCCCAAAAATCATCGGTTATCAACTCTCTTGTTTAATAAACTCATCAGCAGTTGCCGAACGCAATCATAAAACCGGGCATAAAATTTTATTCGATAAAATTCTTGCATGTAATCAATTCTTCTACCACGAAAAATCCGAGAGTCTATAGAAATCTATAAGCAACCTAACAATTTTAATCGCGAGCCAGGTCTCTACCTGTCACCAATATGGGAATTAGTCATCTGAGATGGTGTTTATGCCCCTCATTTAGCTCCGCCCTCCTCAAGCAATATATAAGCAGTTACAGAGTAAAATGCAAGCCAGTTTCTGTCAAGCTATGAAGAAGCCAACAGCAAAAACCGACGCAAGGGGAATCCAGAAGTTTCTTTAAAAAGGATGACAGTAGCCTGTGGAAGTTTCGATGAAAAAGGAAAGGAATTCTCAATCTCTTAGATCCGTTTAGTGGTGATGATTTTGCTCCTTCCAATGATGTAAGAGATTTCGCTATAAAAGGCAGTTCTGATGAAGATGTACGAGACCCAAAAGAAACACAGCTGACATACTTACTTTGGCTCTTATACCAAAAAAAAAGTTGCAAAAGAAGTAAAAAGAAAAAGTCGCGAGAAACAGTGCTCAAAAATTCTTCTTACAAGCACAAAAAGGTCAAAAGGCAGGAAAACCTAAACAGTGAGGAAACATGGAAACCCGGCAGGAAGAGATGTTTCAATGATGAAATTCCAGGTGGCAAGAAATTTAAAAACTGAAGAAACAGGCAACACCTGAATCATCTGACGAATCACTGGACGAAGACATATGTAACGAAGACGAGTTAGACGATGTTGACTTTATTTTTAAACCACCTCTTCGAGAAAATCTTCCAAACCTAACGAAATATGTTGTATTTGTGGGGAAATTGGTAAAGACGGAGAATTATGGTACGGTTGACTTTTAAGTAGAATGAAATAAATAGGAAATTACCAATGTGGCATAAAGTATTGGAACGCTAAAGGGTTCTTGAAATAAAATTTGCTGTTTTCTTGTCGAAACCAAAACAGTTCCTGTTTAACTGCTCACCATTCACCGACTGCCCTTTACTTAAACGCTAAACAATAAAATCAAAATAAAGAAATATTTAATGCTTTACTTGACACAAATTAATTGCCTTGTACTATTTGATCTCAAACTCTTGTTCCAATTTATCTGCCATCATTTTGGCTATCGCCAGAGAACTCGTCGCTCCGGGACTCGGTGCATTCCTGCAATGCAATACCCTGCTCCCGATTTTACTATTTCCGCCGGTTTTGAACATGTCGAAATAGAAATCGTCTACCAGGTTACCTAAAAGCGACGAATAGTTTAATTTGGCCTGTAATTTGGGCCCTTATTCTTGACCGGTCGGAAATGGCCTTCTTGTCAAACATATATGGCCAATGGGTGCGCTAGAAATTCTGTCTGTGTAATTTTCAAAATATTTTACCTTTGTGCTTTGACGTTATGCCATGGGGATGTTTGTAGGTGGAATTTTTTTTTTTTGAAAGTTAAATTTTAATATGTGTCTCACTGCCTCAACCGCGCAAGAGCATTAGTTAGTAGTAAGTTTTCGTCAATTGCGTTTCTGTGTGTTATCCTCCGTAGTAGGTAACGTCTAAAATGGATGTTAAAAAAAGAAAAGTGGATTCAGAATGTCGAGTTTTTAAAGAAGAATGGACGCGAAAATATTTCTTTACTTTATTTAAAGAAAAACCTGTGCGCTTACTTTGCAACACAACTGTTGCAGTTTTAAAAGAATATAACATTCAACGCCATTTCAACAGCAAACATGAAAACCCTCCTCATCGTTAAGTGAAGAGGTGAAAAAAATTAAATTAAAGCCAGTTATGTGTTGGCTAATAATATTGCCAAATCTAATAAAGCATTTTCAGATGGAGAATTTATAAAGCAGTGCATGATAGATGTGTGCGATATTATGTGCCCTGAAAAGAAAAATGATTTTCAGTCACTGTCTCTCTCAAGAAGAACAATCACCGAGAGAACTGAAAATATTGATAAAAATCTACTTTCACAACTGACTACAAAAACTCACAATTTTATTACAGTACAGTACAGTACAGTACAGTACAGTACAGTACAGTACAGTGCAGTACAGATATCAGCGACATATTTGTAAGAGGAATCAACGCCCACTTTGAAATTACAGAAGAACTTGCAGGGCTGCAGTCAATGAAAGGAACAACGACTGGTGCCGATAATTTTGGGAATTTGCAAATCTCATCGATAAACTTCATTTACCTATTGATAAGTTATGTAATGTAACTACAGATGGTGCTCCTAGTGTAGTTGGAATCAATCAAGGATTTGTTGGGAAATTTAATTCTTAGTGTCCGGAAAATGATGTTGTTTTTTTGCATTGCCTTATACATCAGGATGCTCTCTGTAAATCGGCTTTAGATATTGACCATATACTTAATATTATTGTAAAACTAGTAAATATGATTCGTTCCAGGGAATTATTACATCGCCAGTTTCAACAGTTTTTGGAGTCCGTACATGCTGAGCATCCCGATATCCTGTATTATTCAAAAGTTCGTTGGTTAAGTACTGCAAAAGTATTTGAAAGAATTTGGGATTTAAAAGACGATATGCTGAATTTTCTTTTTGATAAAGACATTTATAATCAATTTGACGTCTTAGAAAACGAAACGTTGGTTTCTGATTTCGCTTTTTTCACAGACCTGCTCGTACAAATGAATAAACTTAATCTCAAATTGCAAGGGAAAAATCAGTTTCTCCACGATATTTGGCAATACCTGAAGAGTTTCAAATTGCAGTTATTATTATTTGTTAATCAGATCTCTACATCTGATTTTTCTCATTTTCCAAGAACACAATCTTTAAAATTTATTTTTTAAAAGAATCTACCGAGCAATTCAACGAACAACAGAAGTCAAACCCCTGCTTTTATACAAGCAAAATCTAAGGACGACTTACAGAAAGCTGCACATCTCCTTGACGCTATGACCAAAGACTACAAAATTGTGAAATTTCGAACAATAGAACAAAAATTATAGCATCTATGGGTAAAGATACAATAAGATCAAAAAATGTTTTCGAAATAAGTGCTTAGAATATTTGGCTGCGATATGACAAACGGAATTCATAATAAAATCGACAATCAACTAGCGCGTTTTAATAAAATGTGTGGTACCATAAACAGAAGAGAAATCCAACAGAAATTTTATAAAATTATCACAGTTCCAAGCATGCTATACGGCAGCGAGATATGAAAATAAGAAATATATCATAGATCTAAGCTGCACAAATGGGATATCAGGAGAGAAGCATATTTTCAATAGAAAATAAAATAAGTGAATATCGAAATAACATCATTTTTGTAAATTTTAATCATCATTATCTGAGTAATCAGATAAGCAATAATTATTGCAGAAAAATTTTAAGCGGTTTTAAAGTGTTTTCTAGTAAGTTTGATAACTACCCAAATTCTTTCTTCTATTTCAATCACTGCATTTTTCAGAATCCACTATCTTAATTCGCTCTTGCAAGGTGATTTCAACGTTCCTCATTTTTAAAGTGGTGTTATGCCTTGCTATTAAACGTTTTGTCTATGGGGTTTAATTCACAGTGAAATGGCGGCAAGCAAAGTACAGTTATATTTTGTTTGAAAGCGATTTCGTATATTCAAATTTACGTGTCTTTTTTACCATATCTTTTTGGAATTGGTTCTTACTTAACGTGAGCCAGTGATATAATTTGTTTTCCAACTCGTGGGTATTTTATAGCTGGAATTATAACAGACCCAGGAGGAATAAGATCTGAAATTAACTAGAAGTAGTAATACAACAAAAATAGGCAGTCATGTCGTCATGGTGGTCTCTCTCTTGATCGAAATCCTCACCTTATTATACATTTTTGGAACCAATGCGAGTAATTATAGATCTTTTACCTTTTTCTGAGGCTGATTTCCAATATCCCAAATTTCGTCTGTCTCTATTTCATTTCATTTCCTTCAAATTTTTCCATAATTGCTTCTTACCCATGGGTCGAATGAAATCACCCTTTTTCATTTCGGGCATTATGTTGTATTTGTTTTTAGGTAAATGGAATGTATTATCCTTCTGGTGGCAGCCTTTTCATCCTCATTTATTACAGTGTCTTTTTTTCCTGTCGTTCTTTTTTGGATACATTGAGACTAATAAGTTTCCCTTTTTTTTAAAGTGCCAGTTTTGTTTATCAGCAACAAATTCAGGTCAACCGTCTACCCACCACTCTGGGGAGCCTCGACAATTATCTTAGTAAGTATTATAGCTCTTTATAGTTTATAGTTTTATAACTCTCTCGGAAAACCGAGGGAAAAGTCTTTTCATTACAGCCGCACAGAAAGGAGTTATGATTCCATCAATGCGAGATCAAAGAGATGTTCTCAACAACTTATACCAAAGAAACAATTGGGTGGAACGTAATATTTTTGTTGGAACTTTTTCCATAAGTTGTTTTTTTTTTTAAACTTGGATGGATTTGTCGACAAATATAGAGGTCAGGGTTGTAGAGAACAAGAATATTTCTCACGACAGCAGGTGGTGAGCGTTCCTTTCTAAAAGCAAGAAATTGGTTGCTTCCCTCAAAATAACTTAAGAGACGTTCAGTGAAGCAAATTCTATTGACTTTGAAGAATAGGAATTGCACACCCATTTTCTCTTGAGTCTTTGGGTCTCGCGGTCAAGAATAAGGGCCTTGGTCGATTGCTAACCTTTGCTGTCCATAGCTTGGGCTCGAACTCCGGCAGGTCCACGACTAACGTCCTCGACTGTGATGACCGGGATGTATTTTTTCAATTCTTTTACTTGTACGGACGGTACCCACGATTTTAGAATTTCTCTTAAACCCGCTTTAGGGTATTTCAGGGCCATTTTTATAAATCCGGGATACAACAGGGCGTCCATAAGTTCAGATAAGTTTATGTCGGACCACCTGAATCAAGTTTTGTTTTTTCTTAATAATTTACTAAATAAAATTGGTGAATAGGCTGTGCAATGGATGCCCCTAAAGTATGCATTTCTCTTGGAAACACAACACAATTCTTTTGAAATCCAAAAATTTCTTTCAATAAATATTGAAAAATGATATTGTTCTAATATTAACGTTTTTGAAACACTAGTAATAACGCACATCAACAATTTTCAAACTTTTGAAAGTCGATTTTGATTTGACATTTTAAATTTAAATCTGTTAACAATTTTCATAATGACAAATAATCCAACAAAAGCATGTTCTTAGAATCATTGAAATTAGCTTGGATATAGTGTACCTGCTTTTCTCACTTTTTGAACGACCACTATTTTTGGTGATACAATTTTGACCTACAATTGTGTAGTATCATTTAAAAAAATATTGATTACCTATCTATATGGGCTAGTAGATAATACAGTGGCCTTAAAGATGATCAAAATTGATGCGTCTCCGGCTGCTATGACATTATTGTAACCCCCTAATTTTTTTTTTAAGCAGCGATCTTTACACATTTAAGCATATTTTTAGAAAATAATGCCATAAAAATACCACATCTGCCAAACTATCTAACTGACGAAATATCAGGAGCCATAATCTTAAGCATTTACTACTCGCACATCTTGTTGCATGCAAGTTGTCAGCTATGCCGCTACAGGGCGTTTTGTGATATAATAGGAGAAACCGTTGCTATGAAACACAATAACTGTCCGAAAATTGAAGCTATCGACTTCAAATTTGGCAGGGGAATAATGCTTGGTCCTCTAACAGAACCTATTGAAATTGGGGGGGTTGAGGGGTCGGGAATTATTTAAAAAAAAATAAAAATCGCGTTTGTAAGGGTCTAACAAAAAAATCAGTTCTGGAAAACTGTTTATGCAACAGAAAAAATTCTTGAACGAGAAGACGCACAAGATTTGGGAAAATTTTATTCTTGATAATTTTTCTAGAATGTACAGGGTGGGCCGCATTTTCAAAAAAAAAATGAAAAATGGCCATAATAGTGAAAATTGGCTATAACTAAAAGACAGTGTTTCAGATATTAGTTTCCTTTATATGACGATATAGCCCACATAGACAGCTAAAACTTTTGGATTTAAGGTTTTCACCTAATGTAAAAAGTGTTCCCGATATTCCGTGGTATATAAGAAATCTGTTAAGTGTCCTCCATTTGCATATATCGACTTCAAATTTAGCAGAGAAGTAAACGTTCATGCCCACATTTAAACAGTGGAAATTGGGTGCAATGAAATTTCACCAACTACCTTTTTTTTAATTTTGAAATTTATTTTATGGTTATTTTGGCTTCCAGAAAAACAAACTTTTCTCCATAACCATTGAGCGGATTGTCAAAATTCTTTAACTAGCAGAAGCGGAAGATCCCGTGCTATAACATTTATTTAAGGCGTTTTTTTCGATTATATACAGGGTTTTCCAATTATAGACAAAGATCTAAAAGGCCCAGAAAATTGTTCTTTTCCAGAGTAAATTATTAACAGCGAATCAAAAATCACAAAAAATGTGACTAATCGGTTCAAACAATGTTCCGCATTGTTAGCCCTATGCTACTTATCATTAATAAATAAATAAAAACAAATAAATAAACAATGCAGGATACCCAAATATAAAAATTTCACTCGAAGCATTTTAGACCACAACTTTATAATTTTTCAGGAAAACTTCCGCAGGCTACTGTAATGCTATTTGTAGATCTTCAAGATTCCTTTATAAATCAAATTTGCTGATGTTTTGCCCATAATCCTGTTGAAACTGAAGAAACCAAGAGCATAATTGTTAAATGTCAGCAAGTTTGATTTATAAACAACCGACACAGGTGACATCCAGAAGATTTGTAAATAGCACAAATTTATAGTAACGTTTTAGCTTAAAAATACTTGAAAAATAACCCCGTAATAAATAAGACTGGGTATATTAGCGTCGCACCTGTATCCCTCTCTTTTGAAGGCCAACACCGCATTAGGACCCAGCCACATACTTCCATCCATTCTCGGCGTAAAATGGACTCCCAGAAAAGGAAATCTTGGATCCGGTACCGGGTAGATGTTACCCTTCACTAAATGCCTCTTGGATGGGTTGAGTATTAGGTATTCGCCCCTGAAAGGAACTATCCGTGGGTCCCTCGCACAGCCTACGGATCGCTAATAGACGTTAATAAGATTTGGCAGTGCAGAATATTGGTTTCTATTAATGTATTCAATATTTCCGTTATACCTGATAATTCCGCAAGTTTGTCCGCATGTAGCCCGCCACAGGTTAAAACGTATTTGCTCTTCACGGTGGCGGTATCTTTCGATGTTATTTCCACGGGAAAATTTGGATCATCCGATTCGTGGAAACCATTCACCTTGAAATATTATTTTGAAAGAATTTCCTCTTAACCCTGAACCATTATTACAGATGGAATAGTATATATTTTCCTTATAATTTCAAAATTGGGGTCGCACCTCGAAGTTAAGACGAATCTCTCCTCCTAGCTGTTGAAAATCTTTCCCGTAATGTTGAGTGACCAACGCCCAGTCTATGATGCCCGTGTGGGGAGACCACAGGGCTTCTAAGCCTTCGCAATGTGGCTCCACTTTCTTTATTTCTTCACGACCCTTGAGCAGTTTTAATTCGGGTACCTCATTTTTCAATCCTAAAAAGAATTTCATTGATTGATGAGGGTGTAAACAGTGCGAGTCTCCCTTGTAATTTAAACATTATCTAATTAGAAGAATACTTCAACTCAATTCAGGTTTCATGCTATTTAAAAGTGGAATGAAAAATGGCATTGGTTTATAATTTTTATACAAACAATATGAATAAATGAATATATAATTTTTTTCAATAGGATCTCCGGCATTTTCCGATTCACAAATTTTGCCGATCGGGTTAATAGTCTTTGAGAAAATAATGTTTTTCTGGAAGTCAAAATATACAATCAAAAATTTGTAAAAAATGCTTTGCGAGATTTAAGTAAAACCTTTTTCAACAGATGAAATGGGGGGTGGACTTCTACCCTTCTGTCAAATTTACAGCTGCAAACTTAAAATACCTGTTAATTTTTGAATATAGCACGTAATATCTTGAACACCCTGTACAACAGGTGAAAATCTTAAATGCAAATGTTTTAGCTTTTTATGCGGGCTATATCGTCATGTAAAAGAAACTGATATGCGAAACACGGTCTTTTAGTTAGAGCCACATTTCAATCATTTTCCAGTTTTTTTGAATTTGTGGCGCATCCTGTACATTTCGAAAATTGAAGAAAAAAGATGGCCGTCGATGTTTGACCGCGGCCATTTTCACATAACTTGTGCACCCCATGGATTTTTAAAAAGGAGCAAAATTTGGACCGTCTAACTGAAACCTTTCCGAAGTTATTGTCGAATATGTCCTGGAACAGAGAACGGGGATCGGAGAACGGACAGAAAAAAAACAAAAATTTTTTTTTGGACGCTGATGATTTCTGTAGCAATGGCAGTCCCCTAGGACCTACCGTTACCTAGATATAAAATTTTTATACAAGCGTAGATACTTTCGAAAAATTCGATTTCATCGATTTTTTTCGTTAAAAATCTTTAAATGAGACAATTCATATTTATTAAAGAACGGGATTGCTATTTAAAAAAATTGTCAATGACGTCCGAAAATTGGGACACCATGTCCAATATTATTTGCGAAGAAAAACTTAGATTTACTAAATTTCCAGTGCGGGAGGAGTTTGGGAAGTTTCTTTCAAAAATTTACTGAATTTGTTCCGAGGAGACTCACACTGTGTTTGGACACAGACAATCTATATAGCATTCCAAAAACTTCTTTTTCTTTGTTGGTGTTTTATAAAAAAGATTTTTGATATTGACATTGTTTAGGTCTATATCGAGATGTTTTTATTAAAAATGAAAAATATATTCCCACTCTTTTTTTACGTCTCAAGCTGGTTGAGTAATAGATCACTTTTAAGCTCTCCTTAGTGGCTCTTTGATGGTCTCGTAGAATCTCTTTGATAAAGTCAGATTCTTTTCAGATTGCAAAATAAACATAACACACTTTTGGGTATTCCATCATTGGGGGTAGTTTTATATCTTCCATACCGTTTCGAAGCTGGTTGAGTAATACATCATTTTGAAGCTCTCCGATGTGACTCTTTCATGGTCTAATTCAATTTTCTGGGCGTCAGAATTTTTTGAGATTGCGAAATAAGTATAACGAATTTATGGGTATTTCATAATGTGGGGTAGTTTTATATATTCCTGACGGTTTCAAGTGGTTGAGTAATACATCATTTTGAAGCTCTTCTAAGTGCCTCTTTCATGGTCTAATTCAATTTCTGGGACAACGTGAGATTTGGTTATTTCATTATTGGGGGTAGTTTTATATAGTAGTAGTTTTTCCCGACCGTTGTGGCTTGGTTGAGTAATACACCATTTTGAGGCTCTCCTAAATGAGTCTTTAATGATCTCGTTCAATCTTTTTGACAAAATAGGATTTTTCTGAGATATTCAATATTACTTTTGCAAAAATTTTGGTGTCGTATAGATGTTAATTTGACATTTTCGATTTTCTAATAATTTTAACTCTGTTTGAACCAAAGGCAAAAGGATTTTCTTCAATTAACCTTCAGTGCATACTGTTACCCTTAACTAGCTTAGCTAGAAACTAGAGCTAGATAAAAAGGTCTAAAAGAAATAGCAAAGCACCCACAAAGACAAAGAAAAAGAGAACCGCAAGGGGGAAGGGAAAATATGGAATTTGAATCTCTTGGATTTTAGTTATTCCAGAACAAGAATTGGAAGAGTTCTATCGAGAGGTATTAAAATTAAAAAGCTTGAAGTTGAGCTTGGTAAAGCGAAATTCGAGAGTATCATTGGGTCCTTTGCTCTTGGCCTAGCAAATACTTGGTTGTCCTTGAACGACCTTGAAGGTAAATGCGATGAACAAACTGAAGGCTTTTGAAATGTGAAAGAATTCCTAAGATACCGTGGCCAATTATTTTGCGCTGTTTTTGCGAGAGAAAAACCACGCGAACGAGATTAAGGAAACACCCTACAACGCATACCTCGGTCATGAAGATCGGTGAGTAGTAAAACCTCCTTTTCCGTTGTCGCAACTATGAGTTTTCCAGCTTTCTTATAGGGAATCTTTTTCTCGTCACAATACTGATATGTCAGCCTTAATCCTTCGACACACAACTTAGCCTTAAGTGACCCTTAAAGAATGTGATTGTAATTTGTTTAGCAGTCGACGGTGAAGCTTACCAGGCTTGTAGTAAATACCAGCATGAATTACTCCGCTATTGTGTCCAGTTTGGTGCCGAGCTAGGTCGTTTTCCTTTTCTAATATGGCCATTTTGAGAGTGGGGTGGCGATTTTTGAACTCCCGAGCAGAAGCGGTTCCCACGATACCGCCTCCCACGACAATGACATCGTATTCATTACTGAAAGGCATTACTTTCATTTCTCAAATAGCAAAATCAATATACCGAAAATTAGAAGTAAAAAAAAGATATGTTTGAGTGCTCTAGAAGCAAAACTACCTTATTGTGTGAAAGGTCATTTTAAAAAATCAAGAAAAAGTTTTAACAAGTCTGTTCAAGATTCTGGTGTCTTCTTGCACTTGCTTGCCCATCTTAAATCATATCTTATTCTAAAAATTTTAACAGACACTTTTTGAATGAAGTAAGAAAAACAAAAGCATTTAACAAGTTTTGCTCCCATTTCTATTCCCAACTAAAGTTAAAGAGAAGCATTTCTTTTACAAAATTTATGGTCAAAAATCCAAAAAATTAATGTGGTATGATAATCAGGGGTGTTATCTTGGTCTGTTCTAGGGGTAAGAAGTGCTTCTTTAAATTAGTTGTTTCTTCCCAGGTTTCTCAGTAATGATTTTCCAGAAGTGAAATTGTTGGTGATCTCTTTAGTTTCAAGCTAACATAGAACTCAGCTGAATTGGCATTCATTTCTCCTATAGTAAAAACGAATCTGTCAGCTTTGTTGGTGTTATGGTTTTTTCAAGAACAAATCATTTACAGATTTATTCTTCGTCAGGCGGTAAAAAAAGAATGTCCTGCTACTGGGAATATTAGGATGACAGATTGTTTTGGGGAACTTTTTTTTTGAAATTCGAGCAATTGTTGTCGAATGGGCCATTTTTATTCAAATAAATGAATATGTTTATTATATTAATCTTTTAAACTTTTGTCTTCTACTTTACCTTTTTTTTATCTATTTTATTTATTATCAATTTAATACATTTTTTACCAATTTTGTTTAAACTTTTAATCAATTTCAAAAAAAGCAAGTTTGGCATCACACAGCAAGTTTTAATAATACTTGGACATAACGTAAATATGTATTAGAAAAAAAAGATGGCGCGCTTATCTCATTTTTGAATTTTTGCCATCCAGGCCACTCATATATATTTTCGAAAGAAGAAAATTGCTATTGCTTTAGCATAAATGATTTTTGAAAGATGAAAACATTTAAAACAGTTTAAATTTTCTTCCTATGTTGGTAATTATAATTCCCAGTATTGTTGTAAAGGTATAGCTATACTGTTACATACCAATTGACATATAAAGCTTCATATAAACAGGATGTAAAATAAAAAAAATGTTTTTAGTTAATATTTCAATGATTCTTTAGTGGACTTCGGCAGATTTCAATATCAAAAAACGCGCGAATTTGCGTTTTTGAATTTAATATGCAAAATTTAGCAGTGTGTGTCACCTGCTTCCCCAATTTTCGCTTATAATTTGACACAAAAGGTTAAGAATTATTGTTGAAATTTTTTGAATATTTTGAAAATTATCCCAAATGGACCGAAAAAAATCCGGGACAAATTAACTTCTGGTGGAATTGGGTAAGGAAGCAAATGCTTCTTGGTCATTACGAAATGGCAACAGATTTAATTTTTTTAAAAAACGTCAAAAAATGTGTAATTTCAAAAAACACTTCAAATGTAATTCGCTGTTCACCCAGAAAGAAGACCGTCTAATGTGTTTCCATAAAAAAAATGAATTTCAATAGAAAAAAACTAATGAATTATGTTACACTGAAATCAGAGCTGACATTGTTGTCCAATAACTTTTACAATTTTGCAAACATGAACTTGAAAAACAAAGCGCGATTATATTCACAAAATAAATAAGTACTAAAAGTTCAGATTTTCACGAAATTATATATTTTTACATGAGAATTGTTTGGACAACACGGTGTTTTTATCAAACGTAATATTTACAAACTAAATGACAATAAAACCTTAATTAATGTTGTTGTGAGAATTTAAGTTTAGCTTCCAATAAATTTAATTTTCTACTTTTTGTGGTTGTATGTAAAATATCAAAATTGTCTTCAAAAATGTGTTTTTCCGTGTTTAAGTGTGTAGCATAATTGTAATCTAGAGTATTGTTTTTAAACGCACTTTTATGTTCGTTAATGCGTTTCTTGAAGGATCTACCTGTTTGTCCAATATAAATTTCAGGACAAGATCCGCATTTCAACCTGTAGACAGCTGATTTTTGAGAATTTGGACATTTCATTTTATTGTTTTTTAATAAAATTTCTATTGTGTTGTTACTTCTGAAAGCTATTTTTAAAGTACATTTTGACAAATGTTTTGAAACTTTTTATCCTATGTATGTAATTGTTTTAAATTGTTCGTGTTCTGTATTATGTCTCGGATAAATAGAGATTACTGTTGTCTGGATGTGTTTTTATTTATAATTTTATCTATAATGGACGGATTGTAGCCGTTGTCCAGTGCAATTTGTTTAATGATATTAAGTTCTTTGGTGTAATTTTGTGTTGAGAGTGGCGTATTAAGAGAAGTCTGTGTATAAAAGAGTGAAATGCAGCCATTTTGTGTGTATAAGGGTGATTTGATCTGTTATGTATGACTGTGAATGGAAAAATCTAGTTTGTTTTGTGTTTTCGTAATAGATTTTTCCATTTATCGTAAACCTTCACACACGGACACAGTCATTCATAACAGCTCAATTCACCCTTATACAAACAAAATGGCTGCATTTCACTCTTTTATACACAGACTTCTTAATATGCCACTCTCAACTGAAAATTACAACAAAGAACTTAATATCATTAAACAAATCAAAAAACAAATCCAGACAACAGTAAACTCTATTTATCCGAAACCTAATACAGAACACGAACAATTTAAAACAATTACATACATAGGAGAACCTAGTGAAAAAGTTTTTAAAAACATTTGTCAAAATGTGGTTTAAAAATAGCTTTCAGAACTAACAACACAATAGAAAAATTAAAAAAAATAAATAAAACGAAATGTCCAAAATCTCAAAAATCAGGTGTCACAGGTTGAAATGCGGTTCTTGTCCTAAAATTTATGTTGGACAAACAGGTAGATCCTTCAAGAAACGCATTAATGAACATAAAGAGCGTTTAAAAACAATAGTCTAGATTCTAATTATGCTACACACTTAAACACAGAAAAACACATTTTTGACGACAATTTTGATATTTTACATACAGCCACAAAAGTAGAAAATTAAATTTATCTACAAAATGAGACACTCAAATGTTTTGCTTAAAATCAATTAGATTTAAATACCTCTCCTTTATTGAATTTAAATTGTCACAACAACATTAATTAAGGTTTTATGGTCATTTTTTGGTATATTTAGTAGCAGGTAGTTTGTAAATATTACATTCGATAAAGAGACTGTCTTGTCGAAGCAATTGTCATGTGAATATATATAATTTCGTGAAAATCTGAACTTTTAGTTCTTATTTATTTCGTTAAATCGATTTTCATGAAGTAAAAGTCACCTCAGTTCAATTATATTCACAACTGCAATGGTTGAAAAGTACAATTTTTTAAATAATTTCTAATATCTATTATATTTTAGTTATCATAATCATAATAATAGTGTTTCAAAATAAAATTCGATAATTTCTAAGCGAAAGAGAATATCAAAAAAATAATGTGAGGGGTACAAAAACTTCTTTTTTATTTCAGAAATTGTTAAAAAAAGTTACTACTGGGTATATTTTTATTTTTTTCTTAAAAAATAACATTCTTCAACAATAAAGTAGGGCCCCCGCTTAAAGTAAAAACATAACAGTTTTGGTTAGTTAATAAATTATTTTAACTAATTCTCAAGCGCGATCACTATTTCAGGAAATAATAGTTATTTCCAAAAACAACTTTGAAATAAAAATATCTTAAATTATTTCTGGTCTAATTAAAAACGCCCGGTACGATATTTGTTGACCAATCCCGTCGATTAAGCTAATTGTTGTCATGAATTTAACCTTGGCGTTTACGTGGTTACGCACTTGAAAACTATTATCATTCATTAAAATTGATCTAAAAGTTAATAACAATATAACGCTGATAACAGAATATCAACAGAAATCAATACGCATGAACTGATTATGGCTGATTAATCCCACTTACTTGGGTTTGGACGTTAGACATCTGACAAATTTTGGCAAAATCTGCTTCAGTCGTTTTTCGCTGGCCTTGAAGGTCTCTGGAAATATCCTCGACATACCTAATTTAAGCACGTAAAAAGTTCTCCCTGACAGAATCGTCTCGGATCGTTAACACTTGTATTGTATATGAATACTCAGCGAACACAACAACGAACTGATAAAAATAAGCCAACGCGCAGGAGTGCCGTACACTGCAAAGTACGCGATTAACAATATCGTACGAGAATTGCCATGTGTCAAGTTGGTATGGTCTGTTCATAGATATAAGAAAGTGACCAATTCCTTTTGAATGGGATTATCCAAGGGTGGTCATTAATATACAATGCAACAAGATTATTACCTGAAGTTTCGGAATTTAAATTCAGGTAAAATTGTGGTCCATAATAGAAAATAATTTTATACCTACCTGTGTTTAATATTCCTTGGTTTGGTATACTACTTAGTTCAAGTTTATTGGTAATCATTCTTATTTCGTGTGTAATACAGCGTGTGTTGAATCGTGTGCGAATTATGCAAAATATGTGCGAGTCTAGTGTATCTCGGGAGATGGTCCCAACCAAATGTAGAAAACAGTATTCAATTGAGACTAAGGAAGTTATAAACAATGTTTATTTGACTCTCATTGAACGTGGTGTCAGCAAGCAAACATCTTTAGAAGAAACGGCCACATTGACGAAAATTCCAACATCAACTGTATAGAAAATAATCCCATTTCAGCAAGGAAAAAAAGAAGCGAAGCTGACATTTTCTCGAGTGTAGAGGAAAGTGATCAAGATATAATACGGCGTAAAATTTACCAGTTATACGAGGAACAAAGCGTGCCTACATTAAATATCTGAATAGGAGGCTTGAAAAAGATGAAACCGCTGTTAAATGTGGCAGAACTACCTAATGGAAATGTATTCAACACATGGGTTTTAGATTTAAAAAAATTGACAAAAGGCAAGTTTTAATGGAATCTTTTAGAATTCGGAAATGGCGACTGGAATATCTAGAAAAAATTAGGATTTACAGAGAACAACAAAGGCCAATTATTTACTTGGATGAAACCTGGTTCGACACTTATGATCGGATTCCAAATGGACTTTCTCTGTCTGCGAAAAATGTTAAAGGTTCTTCTCTGGATTACCATGAAGACACCACCGCTGATTTATTTGAAAGTTGGTTTAAAAAGAAACTAGTTCCAAACATTGCTCCTAATGGTTTTATTGTAATAGACAATGCAAGTTATTACAGTAGATAGTTAACTAAAACCCATTCCTCATGTGACACAAAAGCAACAATCCAAAACTACATGTATAATAACTATATTTATTTTCACGAACATTATACCAAAAGCAATTAATTGAGGTTCTACAAAGCTTGAACCTACAAAAGGAATCCGTCTATGATAATTATGCAAAAAATCTAGGGCATTCAGTTTTAAGGCTTCCACCTTACCCCTGTATATTTAATCCCATTGAACATGTTTGGCACCAACTGAAATCTGCCATTCGTCGTAACAATGTTTTTTCCGTGTTAACTCCAATGTCCTCAAACAAAAAGTTGGGCAAATTCTGTTAAACATATAGAAAAAGCAGAATAATCGTATATCCATATTGCAAATAATATAGAACAAATAATAATTAGAACAGGCAATGATAGCGATAGGGATAGTGATATATTATGTGAATAATTTTAAGTAATTTAAGTAGGTAATAAAAATAATTTGTAATTTTATTTTAGATTTAAACATAAATACATAAATAAATAAATAAATATTGTTTAGTATCTTTCCTAACAAAACCCCAAATAATTAAATTCTAAGCAAAGTACGGACTTGTTCGGAAATATTTCATTCTTACAGCTTGCCCGGGTCTTTCCTTAATTCGTATCAGTTAGTGACTTTCTTATAACTATGAACAGACTTTACCGCAATGAAAATACGACTAAAACTCTCGTTTTTTCATATAAATTGTAATACACCGTCGTTTTATCTTCTCTTTAAAATGTGAAAGATAAAGTTGTGTATTGTTCTGATCGCTTTCCATCCTTCGTATTATTTTTCCAGATGCTACTAGATCCTGTCGAATTCAACAACCTCAGTGGTATTTATAATTTAATTTTTTAACAGATAATGTTTTCATTCATCAGGTCGCCACTGCACTGGATAAATCGAGAACTTTTTTTTGTAAAAAATAAAATCTTTATCGAAAACAAAATATCTAGTTTTTAGTTGCTAACTTACTTCTTACTTACTTCAGTCTTAGGAATCAGAAGGTCGCTTAAAAAGTACAGTGAAAACTCCCTATAGCGAAACTCTGTATAAAGTAAATCTCTGTATTACGAACAAAATTTGTTGTACTATTAGGTCTCCATACAAATCTATGTATTAATCTCTATAACGAATCTCTCACTCTTTATACCGAAAGAAAAAAGGGCACATCAGGTAACGAAGTACGGAATGTAGGCTGACTTGTAATTAATAGTCTCTTACCTTCTCATAATTCCTTACCCTAATAATCTAATTACTGAGAACATGGTCGTCAAGTGTTTTTCTCGTAATAAGCGGTTATTTTAATGCCTTTATCGGTATGTATAAAAGCACACCATTGTTTCAATTACTTAAAATTTAACTTAATGAATACCGCGAGCATGGCGAGTAAGCGAAAAATTTTATCTCTGGATGATAAAGTTGCTGAAGCGGCAGGTAGTTCTAGTAAAAAACTAAGAAAGCCAAAATTTGAAGATTTGGATCGGGCAATGTTGCAGTGGTTCCAACAGCAACGTCTTAAAAATGTACCACTCTCTGGACCTATCGTAAAACTAAAAGCAGAAAAGTTTGCTGGACAGCTTGGCGTTATCTATTTCAAGGCTTCGAAAAGATGGTTGGGGAAGTTCAAACAGACACATGGTTTAAATTATGGACACATAAGTGGCGGACCACTAATGTCGACAGAAACGTCACTAACGATTGGCTGGAAAAGACGTGGTCAAAACTAGCAGAAAAGTACCCTGCTGATGACATTTTTAATGCTGACGAAACTGATATTTCTTACAAAATAACGCCAGATAAAACTTTTAAATTTGAGTGGGAGAGAAAAAAGAAAATCAACTAACCCACGATGTTTTACGAACATCAAGGCGAACAAGTCTACATGGGTGACATCGCACATTTTTGAAGAGGAGATACGGACTTAAGGGGGGGAAAAATATTACTTCTATTGAATAACTACCCTGCACATCCCCATATTACAAATCTAGGGAATATTGAATTGGCCTTTCTTCCGGTCGAAACAACAAGTGTATTACAGCCGATGGACTAACCAGCCGATGGAACTAATCAAAACTAAGCTATCTATAAATTTTAATAACTTTGTCTATTACTTGGATCACATCCCCAAAAATAATTTAAAACCCATAATTATTATATACTAAATATTCTTCGATTAAGAAGTTTTATTTTGAATGAGTAATAATTGCATTGCACTTCATCTTAGTGTCCTTTCTTAATCCTTGTTATTGTTTGTTATTATAATAAAAATCTACCAAACACGTTGCCTTTTTTTGGGTTTTAATGATTTTCTGTAATATGAAGTCTAAGCGGTATAATCCCATCTTATTTTTATAAATGTCATGCATTTTTTTTTCTCAAGGTGCAGGTGCTTTACAAAGAATTTATTTTCCTTCCACTTTGTATCATCTAGGTATGAGTGTACTGAATGTATTATTTTGGAAGCAATAAACCAATTTCTCCATTATTATTGCCAATAAAATAAAATAAAACGTTTTAAATTTATTCATTTTTACAAATATTTTCAAATTTTTCAACATTCTTCCAAGCAAGTATCATCTGAGTAGCCGACAACTTTTTCCGAACTCCAATAATACGTTCTTTTTCTAATATTTATGCGGAAGAAAGACGTTCTTTATGCATCACGATTTTTGGTTTTGGGTATATGTTACATTTGGTTTCTCACAGTCTCAAAGCATTGATATCTGCCATGTCCAGTATATGCCAAGGTATTCGAAAAGAATTTATGCCCCGTGAAGAAGAATCTTTGGTTTATTCCGATGCAGTATCTTCAAAATGTAAAGTAGAAAGCAAAATTGTTGCTTTATTTTTTATGCTAACAGCTAATAGGTCTGAGTGACTAGGGTAGCGACTCATAGAATTAAAATTTTGTTCATGTGTACTCTGCCGCAATGTTGTTTTTTAAAAGACACTAATTTTCTTAAAATTAAATATGATTAGATATGAACTAAACCGACTTCACAACGCTGTATTTTTTTAAATTAAAAAGGATTTTTAATTCTCATCTAGTAATGAAAATAACAAAAATACGAAAAGATTGATTAATGCTGTTGTTTTAGGATGCTACTAAAAAATAAATAAATAAATTTGTATAATTAAAACTTGCAAGATCTTAAAATCACATATAAAATAATTATTTTTTTAAAACGTTAAACATTTTGGTCACTGGTCTAGTTACATTTAGTTTCAATTTGAAAAAATCTCTAAAAGTACACGATTTTCCGCTTCAAAAAACTGTGTCAGCCATGAATACGCGATGCTATACGAATAAACCGTCCCATTTCGAGCACCCTGTATTCGAAGTTCATGGAAATTAGTATTATGTAGTCCTGAATAAGAATTCGTTGACCCTTTATTCTTAAAGAAATCTCTAATAGCCCTTCTCGATATTTGACATCAAAAATTAGTCCCAGTTAGCCATGACTTCAGGTCGATGTAATAGGAAACATAAGATTTTAAAGTTTTGAAACATTATAAAAATTGGTATAGTCGGGTTTTAAGTACTCCTGAATAAGAATTCGTTGCCAATTTATGTTTTTAAAAATCCCTTGTAGTACTTCACTCTTCCCTCTCCTTTGTTAAATAGTCTGTTGGGCATAAATTGAAGTTGAAGCAATAAGCAAAACAAGGTTCTAGTACATTTTTCAGAGATGTATCCAAGAAAAAAAAATCCACACAAAAATCAACACAACACTTTAAAATTTATTGCACATCTAACAGTATTTTATAATGAATTTAAGGTTTGTCCGCATTTAGAATAAATACACACTTTTACCTTTCTTTACTGAAACACGTTTACACACGAACCACCTTTTCGTTTATTTAGATGTTATGTAATCGACCACAACCCTGTTCTGCCAGGTAGAAAACTGCTTAATAATTCGCGTTTGTTCAGCCCTTCGATAAAAGATGGCGCTACACTGCACCAACGGAGCACATACAAAAGACACGGGAACTCGGAATACCTGCAAAATATATAAAATATAGTAAAGGCAAATAAAATGTATACAGAAAATCTGAGTACCTACATTTTACTAAATTTATGTTAATTTTAGTTAATGTAAGTCTGCTAAGGTTTATTTCTTTTTATCCAAGTTGTATTAGATATTATGTAAAAAGAATTGGGCTCCGTGCTCAGGGTATCTTTAAGTATTTTAACACCCCTCATTTTTAATCACAATTTTTACATACACATATAAGATGTTTCAAAACAAATGCAGCAAATTTAAGTGGAAGATTTCTTCTTTAAAATAAAGGGTAGTTTGTAATATAAACCTTGGATCGAAAGTCTATCATCAGGGAGATATCGCGACGCAAACTATGGCTGCAAAATAAAGTTTTTAACAATAAATGCTGCTACTGTTTGCATATATTTTTGAAAACGAGTTGATGGAATTGAATTAGACTAACCCCATCACGCTTCTCAACTAATGCTATGACATCAAAAAATATTTTTTGTATTTTAGATTTTTAATTTGAAATTTGTAGTTTCCAAATAAAAAAATAAAATGTAAAGCTTTTGCATGGCGAAAATAAAAATATTTTAGCAGGATAGTTTAGTTTAGAATTATATATATATATATATATATATATATATATATATATATATATATATATATATATATATATATATATATATATATATATATATATATATATATATATATATATATATATATATATATATATATATATATATATATATATATATATATATATATATATATATAAGTTAGTTATTACAGTTATTTTCGTCATTTGGTGACTAGTTAATGACGTCATTTTGATGATCGTCTGCTATATGGGCCCTTGTTTTAAACAAACCTCTTGCATTTGTTTTGAAATTTTTATTATCAAATTATCTATTATCAAATTCGGTACACGCATTGTAAGCATGAAAGGTCATGGTTTTAAAGTTAATTAAATCGATCAAAATTAGTAGAAATTGATAATAACTTTTTATTTTTTTTTATGATTTTTTTTCTTAAAACAATTGTATAGTCAGTAAGCATTTTATGATGAAAAATGTTAAGATAATTGGTAAGAAAATGAATTGTCGAATAGCAAAAAATCGTTAAAGATAATAGTATATTACGCACAAGTTTGACAAATTCAATTTTAGTCTTAAAAAAAATCCCAATCGTGTTGCATAGTATACTTTTTCTACGACCGCTAGTTTTTGATTACATTTTTGCAAAACAACACGAATACATTCACTGACATGACCGTCAGAAATGACGAACGTCGAAATAATACGGCCGAAAACAGCCGATCACTCCCAAAGGAAAATGTACCTAATTCTACATGGATTAATGAGTAGTTAACTATCATTTCAAATTTGAGGGTTTCCCAGGGGTAGGAAACCAAATAGTATAGTTATAACAGTGATTTATGACCGCCAGTTTAGCAATCATGTCATCTATCCTCGTCGAAGCAAAAAGCGTTATTTCTACACAAGAGGATCAAATAGTTTAGAACCTTGATGCTATTAATTTTTAATTTCATTTCAATAAATTAATGTTTTAAGGCACATTTACATTGCAGAACATCGTAACTAATATGTTTTAGTCTCGCTAGTTCCGGAAAAATATGACTCGTATCGTTCAATTGAGTTTAATAATAACGAAATAATTTAAAATTTGTAGATTAGAGAAAGATGATAAACAATTTTTTAAAGTAGATTCTTCAAGTTGTATACGCATTTTTCGGAGTTTTTATAACGAGTTAGTTTATGATAAATATTATTTTTTAAAACTGTTAAAAAAATAAATCTACCTATTATCGGTTTAGCTGGTTAAAAACAACCAAATTAGTATGATCTGCTGTAATCAGTTTTTCCTATCCCTATGAAAGTATATCTAGTTGAAACGCAGAAAATTTAAAGTGTATGATGTATAATAATAATAATAATAATAATAATAATAATAATAATAATAATAATAATAATTTATTTCGAAGGAGATATCTTACAAAATATATAACTACAACCAGCATATCACACTATTTATAAGATAAAATATAGCATATAACTTACATAGACATTAATTCAAAGTGGTAGAGTTAAATTGTGAAAAAAAACATTTACATCAAAAACGCTATACATATATACTATTTGACAGTTACTAGTTTTGTGATAAGTCTATATTATGATAAATAAAAAAAGTTAGTGAGGTGGTTGATCTCAGTTGGAGAGGGAGTTTGTTGTAAGCCTTTATAGCATTATACGTGAAACTGCGCTGGAACTGTGTCGAAGTATGTTTACTTTTTTAATCTAATGTTAACCAGCGAGAATCCTCTAGGCTAGTGATCAAATTTACGAATGTTGTAAGAGAAACTGAGACAAGCATTCTGAAGACGCTGAAGACTAACCTTGTCTTTTTGAAGTAGGGCGGGCCAGTACCATGGAGTATGACATTGAGTAGAGAATTAAGGAATCGGTAAGTTTTAACTTAATTGCTGTGGCCAGAAAATCTTTATTACAGTAAACTTGTAAAACGATTTCTGGGCCAATGAAGCTACGTGACCGTAAGAGAAGGTCATTTAAGTAAATTTTGGCAGCTTCCACATTAATAATTTTTTTCTTTATCTTTACCAAAAAATAAGTTGCGCCTTATTTTCGTATAACGTGTTGGTGTCTCCATCATCGAAGTATTTAAATGTCGTTATTTTTCGCCCGACTATAGCTTGGCTAAACGTGCATAGAAGTATGATATGCAATCCTTTGCACATTACGTTCACGGTGTCGCTGACATTCTATATTCCAATCGCGCTAGACTGTCATTTTACGAACCAGGCATGCGATAGGACAAATATTTCGTCTCTGTCGAGCCCCATGTATTTACAAGTCTAAGTAGCGCAGAAAATGCAAAATACATTTTTTTGCATTTTTGCTTTTGTTTTGTACAAAACAGGTATTTTTCCAATAATAGAGAATTTATTGCATTTGATTCGCAAATAAAGACGCTGTCGAAACGGCACGTGTTTATTAGTGTGTTACATTACTGCTTGCTTGTATATGAACAGAGTCATAGAATTACCCAGTAAAGGCAAAAGGTTCTTTGTTAAGTTAATGAAATATTATTGCAAACAGAATCCGATAGGAGATGCGATTTTTAATATCCTTGATATCGTCATGAAACATTTCTGTGCCCCTTATTTTGAAAAGTGAATTGTTCCTCTACGATTCAATTATTTTTATTATTATTTGGTGGTAGAAAATGGAATATGTATCATGTTTATTCGCATTAGGAGTTTGCTGCTTTTGTAAATTAAGCATTCAAGCAAATTATTGGCAGGTAACGTTAACAATTTGCATTTATTTACAAATGTATTATCCTCAGATATTTCATTTGGTAGAAGTAGGAAATATTTCTTAAAATATCATTGCAGCATGTCAAATCAGTAGAACTCTACTTCATTGGGGAAAATTGCAAGGAAGCGAACCCTACCAGTAAACAATACATTATATTGAAGAAAGCTCACAAGAAAACAACAAACAAGCCCAGTTCAATGAGAACCTATGTATATATACCATAACACAAAAAATTAATTCATGAAAACGAAGTTAAATATCTGGGCGTTACATTTGACGCAAATTTGACGTTTCATGAGCATGCCGATTACATAATGAATAAATTTTATTAAAAGATTAATTTTATATCTAGAATAGGGAAAAATTTGTCAATTCACACAAAAATCTTATTGTATAACAGCCTAGCTGCTCCCCATTTTGAATTTTGTTCCACACTTTTGTTCAATTTGCATAATTATAAATTAGAGCAAATGCAGATTGTTCGAAATAAGGCCATGAGAAATATACTAAAGTGTAACAGATATACGCCAATTCAAAGCATGTTGAGTGTTCTTCATTTCTTGTCTGTAAAACAAAAAGTAAGGTGTAATGTCTATGTATTTATTTTTAAAATTAAACAGCAGTGTGTTCCCAATTGTGTTTGTGAAAAATTTGCCTATTTCAGAGATATCCATTCTTATAATACAAGAAAACTCTATATTATATAAAGGCCTAAACCATTTTAACAATTTACCGCATGATATTAAAAACTGTGATACTCTTAATAAATTTAAAAGACTTTTAGGACGTCATGTATTGTCCAAATTCTAATTTCTGTGTGCTTAGCTTTTGGTCTCCGTTTATCTGGAATTTGCTAATAATTCTAAATAAAGATTATATTATGTTATTATTATTAAAATATTGTAAATTTAAAAAAATGTTTTTTTCTACTCCCGCCTGTAAAATATCTAATGACACACCGATCTAGCGTGCGGGAAACGTCACTTTACCACGTCAGTTTTATTTCTCACGGATCCGAGCCACTTGGACGTTTCCGAGATTTTACCGCACGGGTTTGGGAGCAATCGGATGATTTCGGAGATATTTAACACACCTTAAATTTGCCGTTTGTCAATTCTGCAACACGATCGGTAAACTTTTTAAGTCACTCCTTCATTAAACACTCGCTCCGCTGTGCTCCGCTCGTGTCGAATAAACTCGTAAGTCAAATTCCGTTTACCGCACTTATTGCATAATATACTAATTTTCTACTCCCGTCTGCAAAACACACAATTACACACCAATCTAGCGCACATCTCCGGCATTTTACCGCACGGGTTTGGGAGCAATCGGATGTTTTTCGGAGATATTTCCACACATTGAATTCTGACTGCCATGTCAGTGAATGTATTCGTGTTGTTTGGCGAAAATGTATCCAAAAGCTAACGGTGGTAGAAAAAGTATAGTATGCAACACGTAAACTCTTTATCTCACTCGTTTATTAAGCACTCGCTCCGCTCGTGCCAAATAAACTCGTCAGTCAATTGCTGTTTACCGTACTTGTACTATTTTTCTACTGCGGCCTTCTATATACCTATTTATAAACCACTATATATTAGCACATTTGTTGTGTAATATACTATTACCAATGTTATGTATATTTACTATAAATGTGCGCCAAGTTTTTGTAAATTTTATGTAAAATTACCATTAAATACCAGAAAATTTGTTGTACCTAAGTATTATAAGGTTTTTGTAAAATAAGGGAAAAATTACAATATATAATTTGTAAAATGTTTTTAAACAAAATGTAAAATTTGTGCAAAAAACAAGATTTCTTGTGTATAATGTAACAATTCTTTAAATTCACCCTGGATTTACAATAACGACTATGTGAAAACACCTTATTTTTATCCGTATTTTATTGATATTTACCATGTGGTTACTATAGAATTACATATCAATTTTTTTTGTGTCAAATGGTAAGCGTTGCTCTACAAAAATTGTTGTTTGTTCTTATTCTAAAAAAAATTGACCATAATGTAAATGTAATGTAATGCAAAATCCCTATGTCGAAGGCTTCTAAAAATCTTCCCAGTTTCGCATTTCTCTTTATATTTAATATTCCTACATTTCATTATATATAAAGAAAATTTAGTTAATGAATTGATACAAAAATGTTTTTTTCATCATTTAATGTTTTGAAATGTTTTTTTCAACATGTTTATTATAAAAACATAAATAATCAATTTTTAAAATACCTTTTCCAATGGAGTAAACGGTTTTCGGGAAAATAATTTTTTCCTGAAATTATGCGGTATGACGTCATCGCGTCTAGATTGAGGGCGAGAAACTCTGATTTTTATTTGGATTTTTTCAAATATCTGGAACAGTGCATGTAATAGACCAAAACCGTAAATAAAAACCTTGTATCTCTTGATGCATTGTACAATACCATTTAAACCAATTATACCAATAATTTACTATGGAAAAGAACAATTTTCGAAGTCTTTAAGATTTTTGCCTATAACTGAAAAACCCTGTATATAATCGAAAGAATGCCTTAAATAAACGTTATAGCACTGGATTTCCACGTGTGCTGGTTAAGGAATTTTGACCATCCGCTCAATGGTTATGGACAAAAACATGTTTTTCTGGAAGCCAAAATAACCAAAAAATAAATTTCAAAATTAAAAAAAAAGATAGTTGGTGAAATTTGATTGCACTCAATTTCCACTGTTTAAACGTGGGCATGAACTTTTACTTCTCTGCTGAATTTGAACAGATTTCTTATATATAGCACGAAATATCGCGAACCCCCGGGACAATACGTGAAAACATTAAATACAAAAGTTTTAGTTGTCCGTACGAGCTATATCGTTATATAAAAAAAACTAACATCAGAGATACAGTTTTTTAGTTGTATCCAATTTTCAATATTAAGGGGACCCATTTTTCAGTTTTTTTAATTTGCGGCCCAATCTGTACATTTTTGAAAAATTACCAAGAATATAAGTTTATAAAGTCAAATCTTATGCGACTTCTCGTTCAAGAATTTTTTTGATCATATTAACGGTAACGTACGTAACGTATAAACATGATTTTTTATTATTTTTAAATATTTCGCGACTCTCCAACCGCCCCAATTTCATTAGTTTCTGTTAGGGGACCAAACGCTATTTGCCTGCCAAATTTGGAGTCGATAGCTTGAAATTTAGAACACTTATCGTGTATTATAGCAATGTTAAAAAAAAAGTCAAAAATCGAAAAAAAAAAGATGGACGCCGAGGCGTGAACGCAGCCATTTTTACATATCTTATGCACCCCGTGGATGGTCAAAAAGGAGCAAAATTTGAAGTGTAGCTCAAACCGTTCGGAAGTTATCGTCGAGAAACCCTGGAACAGAGAACGGACAGACAAAAAAAACGTTTTTATTTCGATGCCGATTTCATCTGCACCAACGGCTACGCTGTACGATGCACCGTTATCGAGATCTCGAGCTTAGTGAGGAGCGCGTATACCTTCGAAAAGAATCGATTTCATCGATTTTTCGAAAGTTACTAGGAAGGTAAATCTAAGCATCTACCGGAGACAAGCCATATAACTAAAATTGGAAACTTGATCCTCTGTTTGCCTATCCGCTTTAAGTGAAATGACCGCGTAACTGTGAAGTAAGCTGGTCTCAGCACTCACCCGAAGTATTGTAGCAAACCACTATGCCCGTAAGTTATGTCGAAGCGTAATTCAAATTGTGCAGCTTCTATCCGCAACGCAAGCTTCAGTAAATCTAAATAATGCGCCGCAACGCGGCCTGCATTCCCCACTAATAAAGAACCATCTATGCGACCTCAATCAGCCGGTTTATGGGAAGTCAGTCTACTGTCCGGCGATTCAGCAAACGGTCAATTAAACTGTCAAATTAAAGTACAAAAACAAACAACCCCACAGGTCCCGGATAGAATTAATCCGGAAAATCCGACTTGGGTAATTAATAGTTGTCGATAGGACACACCGGGTGAGCCGCCCGGATCAAACGTCGATATATCGCGTAGCGGACAGTCAAAATTTAGCATATCACTTTTTAGTCAAATTGAATCATTGAACGGGATATGAAAATTTTGTATGAAACTATAATGAAGAAGCTTCAAAACAAAACTACTTACACGCCAATATCGTATTATTTGTAATGGAGAATTGAGGAAATGGGATAAACGTAGTGATTTTCAAACTCACCGTCCAGACAATAGTGATCATAAGGATGAAAATATATTATCTTTATCAAATCATAAAACATGAAACTTTAGACTCATACCATGACGTGACTGAATGTCTCTGGGTAAAAATAAAACTAAATAAATCAAAAAATTTAACCGTTGGGCGTGTCCATAGGCCCCAAATTTTAATCCACAAACTGATAACTTAATCTGTTTTGGGGACATAAATTTAAATTTATTCGACATAAGCGAGTATGGAGTTCGTTCATACAAGGATCTCTTAGATACATTGGAGCTAGAGCAGATCATCGATGGGCCGACTAGAGAGACATGTACCAGTAAAAAGTTAATAGATCACCTATTAGATTGGAAAGAGATAAAAGTCATTAGGTCGGGCACTATTGATGACAAAATTTCGGATCACAAATTGATTTTTGCGGATGTTGAGTTGAATGAGCGGAGAGATCGACTGGAGCCAACTAGGTACAGAGACTTTAAAAATGTAGATATTATTTCTTTGGATAATTCCCTGGCGTAATATGTTTGGCTTAAGTTGTATTAATGAAAAAGTATCTTTATTTAATGAAAATATCAACATTCTATTGGATGCTTATGGTCCATTAAACGCAGTCACCTTTAAAAAGAAACACTTACCTTGGATCACAGAAAACACTAAGTTTCTAATAAAATTAAGAAATAAAGCCAAAGTACAAAAATAAAAAACAGCTGAAAATCAGGCCTGTTATAGAGAGCTTAGAAACTTTATTAACAAAGTGACTCATTGCGAGGAAAAGGCATAGAACATTCTTTAATAATAATAATAATATTTATTTCAAATTTGTTACATATTATAACAAAGTGAAATGACGTCAAACATAAGTCTGTCACAAATAAATTAACTAGCCTATTACATATTACATATTGATGTAGTGATTAAGATAATAAGGTTCTAACTAAATTAACAACTGTTTAATTTGCGTCTTGAACAATCGATGACTCTCAATCCGTTTAATATGCAGTGGTAACTTATCGTAAAGCTTAACACACATATATTCCGGGCCTATTTCATTAATTTGAAGGTGATATATCGGGTAATTAAAACTGTCCGCCCTGGTTTCTCTATAACTGTTTCTTAAATGGTGAAAAAGGTTTAAATTTCTACGTAAAAACATTAGACATTCAAAGATGTACAAGGCGTGCACCGTCAGAATTCCCATCTCTCTAAAAATATTTTGACAGAATTGAATTCTGTCCATTTTCATTAAAACCCTAATTGTTCTTTTTTGTGATATGAATATATCTTGTGTTCTACTGTGACGCCCCAGAATATTATTCAATATTTAAGTACAGATTCGAAGTTTGCAAAATAAACTATTTTTAAGGTTTTATTATCTAAATACTTGCCAAGAACTCTAATTCCATAACATATTGAATTTAGTTTGTTTTGTAATGGATTTATATGAAATGTCCAGTCGAAATTTGCATCAACGAAAACACCCAAAATCTTGACACTTTCCGAAACGTCGAATGAATTCTCCGAGATTTCTAGTTTTGTTATATTTTCTAATTTTATTTTTTTTGTTTTGGTTTTTTGATTAAACCATTGTTTTACCTGTACGAAAAAATTACCGCTATCGCTTAACAATTGTGCCATGTTTTTGGTGCCAGTTATCAAATTTGCGTCGTCCACATAATTAAGTATTGTGTGACAGGGGTGTTCTGAATCTATATACAGATCATTTATGAAAATGACAAACAAAAGTGGCCCTAGGAATACTACCCTGGACGATTCCATATTCGTTACTTAGAATGTCGGATTTACTGGATTCACCATTTTTAGTAACTCCCACTACCTGCATTCGTCCATTAAGGAGGATTGTAACCCCTAACCCCATATCTTTCCAATTTCCTTAACAGTAAATCTCTGTCCAGACAGTCATAGGCCTTGCTTAGATCCAAAAATATCCCCGTTGCTACTTCTCCTTTTTCAAAAATTGCAACACTATTTTAATAAATTGAAAGATTGCTGTTGGAGTCGATTTTCCTTTTAAAAACCTATGTTGATTATTGTGTAGTAACAATTTGTTAGGAAGTTAATTAGGCGCTTATACACGGCCAGCTCAAAGAGTTTAGATAATCCAGGCAATAAACTGATGGGCCTTGGGGGTTAAATAATGGTTTCACTAGTGATATTTTTAACCAGTCTGGAAATTCTCCATTTTTAAATTAATTATTAATTAAAAGGCACAATATATCCTTTAACTCATTTACAGAATAATATTAGTTGTTACTAGAATAATACTAGTTGGTATTTCGTCTATGCCACTGCTATGTTTATTTTTTATTTCAGAGTATAGCTGGCAAATTTCTTCAGGAGTGACAGGTTTTAGGTACATTGACAGGTTGTTAGGTATTATACTGAATTGGTACTGATTTTGTTTTATGTATTTAAGAATATTTGGGACTATTGATGTTAGATATTTATTATGTTTGTGAGCTATGTGCTCAGAATTTCCAACTAGGTGAATATCATCATTTCTAGTATTTCCTGTAATATCTTTAGTTATTGCCCACATACATTTCATTTTATTATCAGATTTCATAATTCGGTCTTGATAGCTTTTTGTTTGAATATATTTTAGCTTACTGTCGTATTCTTTTTTTGTATGCTTGTAATCATCTTTATATTTATTATTGTTGTTACTTCCGGTTAAGGGAATGTCTAGCCTTTTTTTAATTTCCTGTAATTCCGGATTTATTTTAGCTTTGTTGAAGCTATGTGATATTAATCTAAAAGGGAATTTCTGATTAAAGATAATTTTATACGTACTTATAAATATTGACCACTGCTTATTTACATCTTTTTTGCTACATTCGCATAACACAGTCCAGTTTTGGTTTTTTAGTTCACACAGAAAATCATCCCTCCCTCCCTGTGAGAAAACACGTTTATACACAGGGAGCTCAGGAGTTTTTGACTGTGTTTCAAAAATAATTTTTTGTGCTGCGTGATCAGAAATGTAATGTTCTAATACAATTGTTTTAACCGAATCTGAGTTAGTAAAAATATTGTCAATATAACAATAAAAAGACAACAACAATAAACAATAAAGACAAAAAAAGTAATTTGGAAATCTTTAAAAAAATTGGATGTGATTAAAAGTACAAAAAACACTGGGAAAAAGAGTCCTGACCAACTATCAGATCCAGATTTAATAAACAAGTCTTTCATTAACTCTATTCCAATGTAAAATTCAACATCGCCAATGATCGACTACCATGAGAGAATGAGTTTCAAAATTAAAACTAGAGCGGTTGGTCATGACGGAATCCATATTAACTCTATCATTTTTTGTTGCCCTTTTATATTAAAGTACACCTGCCATCTTGTAAATCTTTGCATCACCCATGCTGTTTTTCTCTCTCTTTGAAAAGTTGCTAATATTGTCTCTCTTCTTAAGATTGACAACCCGCAGTCGTTTAGCAACTTAACGCCCATTTCCATCCTGCCAATATTATCCAAGGTTATAGAACGTGTCCTTCAAACTCAAGTAACAAATTATGTTGAAAAGGGGGTTTTAGGAGAGGGCGGAGTTGTGCTACAGCTCTTCTTAATGTGATAGATGACATCATTATAGGGATTGGTGATGGTAAGTGTTGCTTCTACTCGATTATTCTAAGGCTTTTAACACCATTAGTCACAATATTCTGCTCACTATTCTTAAATACTTAGGTTCTGGGGAGGCATCCGTAAATTTAATTAAAAACTACTTAATAGGGAGAAAGCAGAATGGCAATAAAGTAGGGTTGTTTCTTTTAAATTCTCTCATTTTAATATAGTGTAAAAAAGAGCAACGGCCATGATAGAATTTTTGTTTAGTATACCGCGTCCATCAGCAAGTGGATGGCAGATTGAATCTCTTTTTTTTCGTCGTATTTTTTTAATGTTTTAAATAGTTGCGACTAGCTAAATCCTAAAGTGTTAAGTTAAACACGCTCAACCTTCTATTGTGATACACATAGGTAAAGTCTGTCCATAGATATAAGAAAGTGACTAACTGATACGGATTAAGGAAACACCCGGGCAAGCTGTAAGAATGAAATATGGCCGAACAGGTCCGTACTTTGCTTAGAATTTAATTATTTGTGGTTTTGTTAGGAAAGATACTAAACAATATTTATTTATTTATATGTGTATTTATGTTTAAATCTAAAATAAAATTACAAATTATTTTTATTACATACTAAAATTACTTAAAACTATTCACATAATATATCAGTATCACTATCGCTATCATCAATAACGCTATTAGGAGGAACGTTTGGAACTAGTTTGTTTTTAAACCAACTTTCAAATAAATCAGCGTGGTGTCTTCATGGTAATCCAGAGAAGAATCTTTAATATTTTTCGCAGACTTAATAGATAAATTTGTTACCTGCTCTAGATCGAAACAGAGAGTAAAAATTGTAGAATCAGTCTGGGCATCAGTTTTAATCTTTTCTTTGATTTGTCGTACTGCGTGTTTTTCGTAGGCGTCCTTAATCTGTAACTTTTTTTTTGTATGCCATCATTTTGTATTCGGCATAACCCGCCCTGACGCATCTTAGGCTTCTTCATACTTTTAAAAACCAACCGATATCTATTTATGTGGCCAACAATACTGTGTCTTAAAGTTTTGTGTGTGGTTTATTGCGAAAAGCGAATTTTTCTTCATCGAACACAACAAAATCTTCTCGTTTTTGAACGCAATACTTTATCACTGATACTCAACGTATTTGCAAGTATTTTACCACAAACTTGAACTCTTTTGCTCCCTAAAAAAAGTTTCTGTACTACTTGTTTTATTTTTTTGTTCTACAAAAGACGTCTAAAAATATTTTGTGTCTTTTTTGGTACAAACAATATTCTTCGGCGCTCTTTCTAAAGCATTTTGCCAGATTCTTCTTATTTACCTAAGATTTCTTTTCTTCGCGATTTCCTTTTGGTACTCCTTCAACTAAAAAGTTCTCTGGTTTTTCCTTTTTTCGTTGCAATTTTTTTTCTCAGCAATTTCAAAACTAAGGATAAGTTCAAAATAAGCATGGTTCAAGTTTTCCGTGGCAGGAGATTAAACTAATCAATTTCTTCGAGCAGTAAAATAAACTTATTCATAAGCTATCAGTTCCAGTTTATGACTTAATTCCAGGAGGTCTAGTTTCAGTATATTTTGAAAAGATGAATGGTTGCGAATTTCACATTAGTTTTTCGAGTAGTGAAAAAGTTTTGGTTAGTTGCACAGTGCTTCTTTGAATTTTGCGTGGTATGTCGTTTATCTTAATTGGTCAAGAGTTGCGGTTCAGTGCTTCTTTGAATTTTGCGTGGTATGTCGTTTATCTTAATTGGTCAAGAGTTGCGGTTTCCTCAAGAGTATTTTCCTTTTTTGTGAAACGAGTGATAATAGTATATATTATGCAACAAGTTCATCAACGCGCTTATGTCCCCGAGGATGAAAGTAACTTCGAGTTACTGGGCTGCAACAGTTTTCATTTCACTTTCAGAAGAGAGGAAGGCTAATGCTGTTCATTCTCCAACATCCGATAAGATTTAATGGTGGCGAGAGAAACTCAATGAACTATCATTTTTACAATTCTGCGTAACCAAAAACAACGCTTTATGTGTAGGTATTATATCTGACAACCGCAGAATTCGTCACGAAGTAGCCATAAATAGCAAATTGTAATGGAAAACTCCATAATGCTGCGGCAAGATTTTGATATCGCTTGAATTATGTTTGCAAACAGTAATTGCCATCCAAGAAGAATTTCGTCGATAACGCAGACCTTAATGACCTATCGGAGTAGTAAGATGCATCTTAGTCTTAGTAAGCTTCTGAATGTAACTTTTAATCGAAAGACTTATTCGGGAGGTTATGTCAAAGAAGATAATATTTCATTAGTTTGGGCATGAGATATTAATTGGCAATGTCAGTCAATGGGGTGGAAAGTCCATTTACCTCCAAATTCGAGGAAAAACCTTGCCCCACCTACTATTTAATTATAAATTATTAATTTATTTATTTTTATTGATTTAAAGAAGTCTACCATGTACATGTACAAATGTATAGTATAGTGGTATAATATTTTTATCACTTCTGTATTTTCAAAGCCTCTGGTGCCACGTACAATAGATAAATCCATAGCTTTTTTAGAGCTTTGCCAGTACCTTATTAACATGAGGATCAAAAGACAATTTCTAGTAAGATATTACTCTCAAATTACAAATAGTGTTAAAACGATAGAGAGTTTTATCAAAAATATGATAGCCATATTTCGCAGCTGCACTCATGATGGTAAAAGCGACATCTACATTTTTATACTTGCCTGTGTTAAGTTGCAAGTTATTAGTTATATGTTACAATTCTTATATATATATATATATATATATATATATATATATATATATATATATATATATATATATATATATATATATATATATATATATATATATATATATATATATATATATATATATCCTTAAGTATTTGTTTGTGATACAAGGTGTTTTATGAGTCTATCGTAAAACCAAATTCTGATATTTTAATTTGTAACATGCTGTGTATTATTGCTTTTTTGGATTCTGCGAAAAAAAAATAAAAAAACATATTTTTTTTAATAGTTCGACATTTGCTTCAGCTAATAAATCCTTTACATATTTAGTATAAAAGTGGTTCTCAGTAGGAATATGCCAGACACAACTAATAATGCTATTTTACAAATATATAGTTTTCCATTTATTATTTTATAATTAATTAAAATGTAATGTGGATATTTTATGCTTTTAACTAATTTAAGTAACTTAATTTATTTTAATTTAAATTAGAATATTCATGGTCTTCGAATTAAAAATACATATATATTACGCAAAATGACCACCTAGGATTTAATGTAAATAAATGTCTATATCTCCAAAAAGGTTTAACTTATTTTAATAAACTTGGAATAGTAAAAAAAAATGCTGTTTATAGGCTGTGAACGGTGCGATTGAGATTTGTTTACTTTGCCCCCAGGGGTAGTATTATTCTGTTATCGCAACACAAGCAATTATACAAAAAAAAAGAACCGATGAAACAGTTTCAGTCAAGCTCTGAAGAAGCCAACAGGATGATTGGCGAAACGTCAGCAATCTCGACTCAGCAAAAACCGACACAGTAGCCTGTTACGCCTCTTTCGTGTCGTTATTTTACCTGCTAAAGTCTCCTGATTGTCTACCGATTTAATTAGTTTGCCTAGCAGAAATCAACGCATTAGAAACGGAGAAAATTACTTATTTCATACACAATGTACTACTTAAATAATTCAATAATGAACAAAAGTTGTTAGTCTTCGACAGTTGATCAGTTTTGGTTCGTTGACGAAACTAAAATATTAATAATAAAACCTAGTAAAATCAGTTGTGGGGTATTTGATGTCCTCGATTTTAATAATTTTGATATTTAATAATCATTGACATCCTAAAGTGGTATTTTAGTGTTTGATTTGTCAAATTCGGGACAATTGGACATTAATAACAACCAGTAAAGTTGAAATTTTTCCCATAATACAACTTTTTCCTTTGAGCGTCAACTTCTTTTGTTCATATTTGAGGTTAGGATAAAGATACGGAGATGCAGTTTTCACTGAGTTTTTGGCATTATTTTATTATCTAATGACACAAACAAACTCATATATTTCCATTGTATAGCGGCTTTAACAGCTCCAAAATTACTCACCACTTGCAACAGCAATACACAAAAGAGGTATGACTTTTTCTAAGCTCTAAGATAGTACTCACTTTTAAAAATGAAGATAATAATTGCGGCCCCTGATGACCACTTCGGAAACTTAAAAATATTATGGAGCATTTTCTCTAGGACCGTTCTTCAGAAAGAACTTTATAAATAACCACGTCTCTGGATGTAGGTTTATGTATGTAGTGGCATTTTTTGTGCAACAAGACATTCGAAATAGTACTACTCGTGCCTTTGTGTCAGTAAACGCTGCTTGAGTTAAGTGGGCAAATTCAATTTAATGGTCACGATTCTTTGTCAAACAATGGACAATAAATGATGTTTGAACAATTTAATCAAGCGAGAGATTTCTATGAGTGTAGCGAAACAATTTAAGGAATTGGGTGCTCTCGCCTTATCTTATCGGTTAAATGGTCGTATTTTCGTATCCCGCTCTAGTTTTAACGAATGCTAGTTTTTGTTACGCAATAACATCAGAAACCAATTTTCTGGTTAAATTTGTTTAATATTTGTGATCAAAACAACTTAAATTAACTAATTCAAACTTTTTATGCCGTCATAATAACGGTGGACTTTACAATTTTTGCTACGGCAATTATTTTATTACTACCAATATTATCTGCACGGAAATGATTTTTGAGTTATATTTTTCCGTTGCAATGGCAAGATTAATTGGATTTGTTTTAAAATATTAAAAACTATTTTTCTTTAAAGTTCCTGCGCTCAATCAAATAAATATGCCAGCCTTTGTCCATCGCCTATTTGAAATAATATTTTACGAGAAGCAAATGAATTAAGTTTTTAATTAACTAAGTTCCTTTATATACAGGGTGAGTCAGCGATAGAGTAAAACCTATTATCTCGTTGGTTTCAAAAGTTAAAAGAAAATGGTAAATACAAAAGATGTAAAGTTGGTCTACAGTATATAGGGTGCCTCAAAAAAGCGCGACTAATAAAAGATATCCTAATTTCAAATTTTGTTTTGAATTAGTTTTGAAATTCTAAACTTAATAGTTATCCAATGTTTTGATTTTTCTAAAAAAATACTTCTTTTCACTCGTGCAAAAAAGGCCACGATAGGGCTGTTATTGTTGAAAGTAGATCGCTCATATTTGGTAGTAGCATTTTTCGAAGCTGACGTGAAAAATATATGCAGCGGACTTTGAATTTGATGCTAACCAAACCAAACCAATATATTTGGATCATTTTAAATTGAAAAATTTGGATTTTGTTAAATCAAGACCGTATATAATCCTATAACTTTTATTAAGCATGTCATAGATCTATTTTTAATCCTTGGCGATTTATTTTAATTTTCCAATGTTCGCCCTTTTTTTCTGTCCATGACTACTATTGTAATATTAGGGCTTTGTTAAGATTAAAAAATGAACAGGAAAAAGAACTTTGCTGGAGTTGGAGCAACAGATGGTTATTATCAATTTTAGTGTAAATAACAGCCAAATTTTCAATTTACAGAAGAAGTAAATAATGTTAAATACATATTACTAAAAATTAACTTATCAATTTTTTAATTATTATTATGACGAAATAAATGTTCAAAAATATGCCCTTCTACTTGTTTGGTCCAATTTTACCAATCTTTTTTTCCTCTTTATCCAGTATATAAATAATATCAATAAATTCAGCTTTAAAATTTTTTAATTTACGGTCAGTACAATAAAATTTATGAATTTATTTATTCGGTTGCCAGGTAAAAATTTGACCATGTCAGTTTGTCCTAGTCAACTAACGTTATAGCAATAAGTCTTACACAAAAGGAGTGGCAAATATTGGCAAACTTAAACTAAATCTCAAAGTATTAAAAGTAGGTTTATGACATTCCTAATAAAAGATGTAAGTTTTTGAAAGGTTTTTCAGAAATAATAATAATGTATAGTGTGCCATTTAAGAATATCGAGCTTTTTGTTAAAGCTTAGGTATGTATTATTAACAAAAAAGTTGAAGAATGTTTGAAAGGAATTCAAAACTAAATTTAAAAAAATGTATGCTTTATTCGTCACGTTCTTTTGAGCCACCATCTATACTTTCTAATAGTTTTAACTTGTATACAACTTTTGTGTTTACCATTTTCTCATAATTTTTGAAACCAATGCGATAATAAAACTGTGAAGATGACCTAATTGTTTTGAACCGAAACTTGTCTTGCAGGACCTGATACCAAGGAAAATTTACAAATTGTAGTAGACATATAATACAATAGAGTTTTTTTGCTGAGCTGTGTGTAGATAGATTTTAAAAATGATCCAATGTACGGGGAAGTCCACACATGCACCAAACCCAAACCACAAATAAAACATTTACATATGGTACCAGCCTTTCGGAATTCGTAGAAAATATTTTGCTTCCCGAAATCTGCATCGCAGTGAAATACCTTGAGAAACAAGTATTTCTTGAGAAATCATAAAGGTGTTTAGTAAAAATATTAGCCATGATCATAGGTAATGTCAATTCCTCTAATCAATCAACAGCAGAGGAGTAAACAAAGCAATGGCAAAATGAAGAACTGAACAAGCAGTTGGTAGAAAATTGATCTGTCAATGTAAGTTCATGAAAACAACTGTTTCATCTGTTTCATGAGCCTATAATGAGTCATGAGGCTACTTACGCGTTCCAGTGCCACAACAATCGGAAAATGGACTAGTGGTTGGCCCTAAAGAAATGTTGCAATTATTTAAACATTGTTGCTATATGCAACCTCGAATTATGCACTGATATCTATACAGAATGTTAAGAAGTTTATAAATATAAATATGTTTAAGTCTGTGTAATTTCAGAACACAGGAATAATAATTGACCTTGCTTTTCCAAATTTTAAATCTTTAACACTTTCATATTTTGCTGTTCTTAATTTCAAAGGTGTGTTCGGAAAGGCAAAAAAAAAAAACAAGACGATATTCAAAATACGTGGTTAAAATATGGAAACAAGTAATGGCATGGATTCTGTCGGAAAATTGGAAATAAAATGTTCTTTTCTTCCTAGTAACTCTTAAAGCTGTGAATTGTAATGTAAAACATTTGGTTTCCTTTATTTGAAGCTGCGTCTGACAGTTTTGAATGGAATCAATCCATCCACCTTTTGGATATAGGGTCGTGTGTATGAAACCATGTTTCATCAAGATAAATTATGGATCTGTTGTCTAATCTACATCTTTTAATTTCTTGACGGTAATTAAATACCCTAGTCCGTAATATGTCGGATTGCATTACTACTTGCCTTTTGCCTATTTTGCGGTACTTAAATCCCATTTATATTAAAGTTTTGTTGGGAAGGGTCCACCGAAAACCAACACGAAGAAGATTGTGACAGATTATGTTCGAGTGAAGCATCTTATGAGCGATTATGCCATCGCTTAACTAAAAAAAAATATATTCCTGTGGATATGCTGGGTAAGTAAACAAGGAAATATTATCAGTTGTCCCAGAGATTCAATTAGACCATTGAAAAGCCACTTAAGAGAACTTTAACATGATGTATTGCTCAAAACCATCAGGCAAATACAAAACTACCCCCAATAATGAGATGCCCTAAAATTCGTTTTATTAATTTCGGAACCTCAAAAAAATCTGACGTTATTTTAGATATTGAATTAGACCATTAAAGACCCACCTAGGAGAGCTTTAAAATGATGTATCGCTTAACCAGTATAAAACATTAGGGTAGATATAAAACTACCACCCAATAATGAGATGCCCTAAAATATGTTTTATTTATTTCGGAATCTCAAAAAATCTGATGTTGTCCGAGATATTGAATTAGACCATTGACGACCCACTTAGGAGAGCTTCAAAATGATTTATTGCTTAACCAACTTAAAACCGTCGGGAAGATATAAAACTACCCCCAATAATGAAATGCCTTAAAATTCGTTTTGTTTATTTGGGAATCGCAAAAAAATCTGACGTTATCCCAGATAATTAGACCATCGAAGACCCACTTGGGACAGCTTCAAAATGATGTATTGCTTAACCGGCTTAAAACAGCCGGGAAGGTATAAAACTACCCCCAATAATGAGATGTCCTAAAATTCGTTATATTTATTTCCACCGAGCCACTGTTTAATAGTCTGAATCCGTGCAAGGGGAAAAGGTATTATTTTTTCCACAGCAACATTTTTTTGGGAGTTCCTTGGTAACATTTCCGTGCTTCCTTACCCGGCACATCCACAGAACTATGTTTTTTAATTAAGGTAAGTAATAATATTTGCAAATCCAAATCTAACTTCAGCCACATATCGAAGCGCCCCGTATACGCGACTTCCGGTTCCGCTCCGGCTCGGTTTTTCCGCTCCCTCCGCGACAAGAAATAAATCCGGCAGAAAAGCTTGCACCACCGAGTCCCACCCTTCGGTGTCTCTTCGTCCAAAGTCGCGCGTTTTCGTCCGTGTGCCGGTCGTCGCTCTGTTTTCAAACAAAACCTCGCGCATTGGCGCGCGTTTAGTCGTGTTTCCGCCGCACGGGACGATGGAAGAGGAGCTGCGCTGCTTCACCTGTAAACAGTTCTACATCAATCCGGTGCTGCTGCCGTGTTACCACGGACTCTGTCTACACTGCGCCCTAAATTTGCAACAGCCCGCCAATCACAACAATGTCGCGACTGCCGTGACCGGCGAGAACGCGGAAAGCGTCGCTTCCGGTTCTTCGGGGGATTATCAAGAGTCCGATAAGTTGTCGATTTTGAGCGAGACCGATAGCGGTGTCGTGTGTACTTCGCGTCCCAATTCGTACGTGGGATCCCCCAACGGGTCGCTGTTTCCCGGCGCCCTCTCGCTGACCTGTCCGATTTGTCAGAAAGTCGTGTACTTCGACGACAACGGGGCCCACAACTTGCCGAAGTATCGAGTGATGCAAAGCGTGGTCGAACGCTACGGGGAGTTGAAAAATCTCACGTTGAAATGTCAAATGTGCGAACAGGAACCGGCCAAAGACGCGACCGTGATGTGCGAACAATGCGAGGTCCTGTACTGTGAGTCTTGTCGAGAGTCTTGTCATCCCTCGCGCGGCCCGTTGGCCAAACACGTCTTGAACGAGCCGAAACGCGGCGGAACCGGTACCGGCAAACCTAGAGACGGGAAATGTCCCGAACATTCCGACGAACCCCTCAACATGTATTGTTTGGTTTGCAAAATCGGTGTCTGTGCTTTGTGCTTGACTGATTCGAGACACGCCAGCCACGACGTCCAAAGTTTGGCGGTCATGTGCAAAGCTCAAAAGGTAATGACACTTAGGCATGTAAGAGACCGTTTCGCTCCGATATTTGACTTGCTACGAACTCTTGTTACTTTCGAAAAATCAATGAAATCGAATTTTTCGAAAGTATACGCGCTTGGCAACGAAACTTACTTATATCTAGGCAACGGTAAGCCCTAGGGGACAGCCATTGGTACAGAAATGATCGACGTCAAAAAATAATTCCTTTTTCTGTTCTCCGTTATCCGTTCTCTGTTCCGAGGTTTTTCGACGATAACTTCCTAACGGTTTATGCCACACGCCCCAAATTTTGATCTATTTTAACAGTCCACGGGATGCATACCTGCATGCATATCTTTTTTTTTTCGATTTTCGACTACTTTTTGGACATTCCTATGAAATGCTATAAGTGTGTATAATAATATATAAGAATTACAAGTTCTTGACCACATTTATACAGCAGAAGTCGGGTGCAATCAAATTTCACCAAGTATTTAAAATTTTTTTTGTTTATTTTGGCTTCCAGAAAAATATGCTTTTCTCAATAAGCATTCACCCGATCGACAAAATTCTTTAACGGGCAGATGCGGAAGATCCAGCGCTAAGACATATTTTAGATTATATACGGGGTTTTCCATTTATAGACAAAAATCTAAAAGACCCAGAAAATTGTTCTCTTCCAGAGTAAAATATTAAACGCAAATCAAAAATAGTAAAAAATATGACTAATCCGTTCAACAAGTGTCACAGGCCGCATCAAGAGCTACAATTTTTGTATTTGCAGTTTTCGTCTATTACGCACGCTGCTCGAGATATTGAGAAAAAAATTATGTCCTTGAGAACCACTTAATTAAAATATATAAAAGATCCTGAAAATTGCCGTTTTCTGGGGTAAATTATTAGCCGTAAATGAAAAACTATAAAACATTTGACTGTTTGGTCTAAACAGTATCGTAAAGTGTGAGGAGAGAGAGTTTCAGGTTTCGTGTATTATACAGGGTGCATGAGGTACTTGGAATAATATCACTGGAAATTGTTATTCTTTGGAAAAAATTTTTGTATTTACCAAAGTGTGCCGTGACTTTGAAGTTCGACGAGATGTGAAAGACACAATTAGATTACATCGATTTTGCGAAAGTTCCATAGTGGTCCGTAGGAGCACGATAGAAATAAATGCGTCCCATTTTTGACAAGAAACCCCGAAGCTGCTGCTTTTTCAAATTCATAGCTGCTTCGCGCTAACTTAAGTACAAATATTTCTAAACAGAGGAAAAAAAAAGTTGAAACAAATAAAATGTCTTCATTCTTGAACAAATTTAGCAACCGAGGTGGCTTTTACTTGATGAAAATCCATTTATCAAAATAAATAAGGACTAAAAGTTCAGATTTTCACGAAATTACCACCCAAGCATTAAAAGACAATTTTTCTAACAGTTTTGGACAGCCCACGCTGTTATTAACAATATTATGCAAAAAAAGCTAGGTAATATTTCAACATATGATAGAAAAGGCGTGCTTTAGACGATACAATTAGTAAATAGCGATTACATCTAAAGTTCATGTGAAACATTTTTTCAATTCTATTTACATTTTTAAGATACTGGGGACACCATATAGCACTGGAAACCTGAAAATAGAGTAGAGTAGGATCAGCAACTTGGGATCTTGAATTTTTTGCTAAGCCTTTTTGTAAGCTTTTTCCACTATGTTTTCAATATGAATTTCAAAACTTAGTTTGGTGTCTGTAGTACAGAAAACTTGTTAGTCAGTGTCCAAATAAATTCACGCCTTGAGCTTTAATAATTTATTAATAAAAAAAAACGAAATTCCGTGCTACAACAAACACTAATTGGTCATATTGACAACACGTCAGAGAGATGTCGACTGTCAAAAAAGTCAGTGGTGGCAACCGATTATATTTAATGAAATCAACAAATATGACAGCAGTTGCAAACTAATATTTGAACTTTAGGAACAATAATAAGAAACAGTAAACGTACCTTTAACATGAATTTATCCAAGATACCTGATGTGCTGCACTTTTTTAATACTTACGCCTGACGTTAAAATAGTATCAATTTTTAATATTAAAAAAAATCAAGATCAAGATTCTAGAAAGAAGATCCAAGAAACCCGCGACTGTGATCGATGCTCCTCACAAGAGCGTACGAGATTTGGTCATATGAAATAAATTTTGCACAACTAAAACATTTACCCACGTCCCATGTGAACAAAGAGAACAGCAGAGATCTCCGAAGTATCTCAGACCATATATCAAGCCGCAGTCGTCTGGTTTATATTTATTAAATGATTAAAACGTTTAAACGCCGGTGAGGCAAAGGTATTCCTCACCCGTCAGTCAAGGTAACTCAACATGACGAACTGACATTACGATTTACAATAGAACGCTTAATTCGAAATAATACGTAAAAATATTTGTAGACAAATGAAAAAAAAAACGAATTGAGCGGCAAAGTAACTTTTTCCAGAGAGATATTGGGAAGTTGTTTGTTATTTGTACTACATTTAGGTGCATAGAATACAGGCGTTCTAGTCGTTACCACCCTAGCATTAAAAGATAATTTTTCCAACAGTTAAGAGATAATTTTAACATATGATAGAAGTCAAGTAGGCTGCGTTTATATCTAAAATTCATGTAGAAAATAATTAATCATATTAACAAAACGTTGAAGTTACGTCGACTGTCAAAAAAAACTATAGCATTTTTTAGTTTACTGAACTTAAGATAATATAGCATTTGTCAACATTTTAAAACAGTCGATTTCTTATACAGTAATCATAAAACCTGTCAAAATCCTTCTGAAACCCGCGACATTGATCGATGCTCCTCAGAAGGGCGTTCCAAACGAAAACATTTACTTGCATCTAAAATCAATAGCAGAGGTCCCTGAGGTATGCCAGACATGTGTCAGTATACTGAGATCTAGTCCCATTTAACTCTAGATACTGAGCACTAGAACTAATGCAAATAGTCGTGCATAATGAAATTATTAAGTCTTAAGTTAAGAGCGCTCGGATGGCCATGTTTGACTTGCTACGAACTCTTGCTTATTTCTTCTTTGGTAAAGGGAAATGTCCGGTTGTACTTTTAACAGGCAACTTCAAGAATGAGAGAAATATTTGAAGCTAAACTAGAACTACCGAGCTTAATTTTCTTCGTTGGTCTTCATTTATTTTCACTCGACGAATTGGTTAGTTTGTATACTCTTGCTTTATTTGAAAATGGTATCAGAAAACGATATAATCATTGCAAGTACATCTTTTATAATTGTCAATGAGACTGAGGCAGCTAACAAATCTAAGATCCTAAAAGACGGCACTGCATGATAGCTTTCCTAATCAAAAATAGAAGGCCATTTGGAGAGTAGATTCTGAAGACTTATGAAAGATAAATGCTTAGTTGACGCTACTATCCTATGGAAGTACTTCTTGATTCTTAAACGAATGGAGCGACAAAGAAAAAATATCTATGTGCTATATTCGCTTGTGAATGAAACAATGGTGTCAGATTCTGTTTGATACCTAAGCAGTGGCACACTTTTTGCATGATATGGGATATAAATTGAACTCCGTTGTCCGATATTATAATAATATATAATAATATATAATGTATTGCCTCATCCTAGTGAAATAATACAACTTTGCAATTTTATAATATGTTCGCTCTACTCCGCAGTGTCCGGCTGTGGGAGCGTCTAGATGTTCCTGTAGTATTTTGCAGAGTGATATTGGTGAGTTGTTTCCTAAATTTGTACTATATTGAGATGCATAGAACAAAGTAGGCGTTCTAGTTAGAGCCACCCTAGCTCTAAAAGACCATTCTTCTAATAGTTTTGGGTAGTCTACTCTATTATTAACAATAATATGCAAAAGCAGATAATTCCAACATATGATAAAAACCAAGGCTTGCTTCATACGATACATCTAATAGATTGCGGTTACATCTAAAGTTCATCAGAAAAATATACGTTTTTGAAAGTTTTCCATTCTATTTACATGATTTGAGGACTCCATGTATCACTGACAAATTCAATGACACCGCACACAGGCGTTATAGAATATAAAATAAAACCCAAGTTTTTATACGTTTTCTTTACTATGTTTTCAAAATACATTTCAAAAGTTACTTTGGTTGTATGTGGTTATTCCAAAATCCCTGATATGCTGCACTTCTATAGAACATACAATCAAAAGCTATGTTATTTTCTAGTTCTCTGAAAAAGTAACTTAAAGAAGCATTGTAGGTTATGGTCATACCTCGGAGACTAATAATTTCAGTCGGATGTTTTTGATATTCGTTACAGGCTTAATGATGGATGGAGTGGTCGGATGGCCATATTTGATTTGTTGCGAGCTCTCCTTTATTTCTTCTTTGGTAAAAGCAAATGTCCGTTTATAAGAATTCTTTGATTCTAAACCTGTTTGCTTCCTGATACATGATCATGGATATTAATGTGAATAAACAAATATGAATTACAATTGAGAGTGCCCAGGATGCACACTTTGAAGCTGTGGTGAGCTGGTTTATATTTGTTAAATAATTGAAAACTCATTAATTATTCCAGGAGCTAGAAAAATTTTCTTAAACACCTTACTTGCTTGTAAACAGCTGAATGTTTACTCTCGGACTAAGTACTCGAAGATTTATTACATGGTAACATGGATACAGTCGCGTAGTCAGTTTTCTTCTCAAACTCACAAATTTTGATATATACATTAAGGTTGTGTTTGTGTGTTTTTAATGGAAAACCCTGTACTTGCTTTAATATTTTTACCAGGCTTGTTATGAGTTTATAAAACTATGTAACACAAAGGAAATATATCAAGTACAAACCATATCGCTTGTTGGGTGCAATAATGGCACATATCAAAAAATGGCTATTTTTAGTTAATTGTACCATAAAACTCGCAGATTTGTATTTTAACAACGAGCAGTACTGGCTCATGCCTATCTCACTTTAGTGCCGCTATTGAATTTCGAGCGTATCGTGACGATGTTACGCACGAAATCGGTATAAAACCCAGTTGATAAAGAGCGCGAAGTCGTTGTCATTTCTCAGATTTTAAAAAACTAAAAACTCAACTTAAACTAACTTCTTTAAAGAAATGCAATTCAAGAATGTCACAGTCATTTTTATAATAGCCTGAAAGGCGACAAAAACTGAAATGTCACAGTTTTTTGTTGCTTTGTACTTTTTGTTTATTTTCCAAAAACCAGGTCAGTTGGTTGTTGCTTTTAATGTAGAATTTTTTGCTTTTGTTTAGGTGGCATGATAATTCTTGTTTCTTATAATTTTAACAACATTAGCTCTCTACCAAAAACTATAGGTCCGTTGTTGTTTATTGTTTGCATAATATTTGTTTCTTTTATTTTATAAATAATACCTACTTCTTCTTCAAGTATCAAAATGATGTTTTTTGTGGTTATTGTTTACGTGCCACATTTTTTAATTTCCATTTTGGATTTTTTTAATTACTACTCGCAAATGAACCTGCCGTATTATATTTTTATAATAAAATGACGTTAAAACTTTGATCTACTCTTCTATTGACAATTTTATTATCAAAATATTGCGCTAGTTGTGAAATTGATGTGAAAAAAAAATCAATAACGGCAGCCCAGTTTTAAAAAGAGAATAATGCAAAACAATATATAATTATAAAGATATATCACTAAAAATTTTGTAGTAAATAGGGGAAGTGATATGAGTTGTCTTAATTTTTCAATTTTTATTTTCCTAAATCGCTGATTTTCGCGGGACTATTATTTTGTGAATGTGACATTATAAGAATTTGACATATGTTCATTTCTTCTTTTCTTTTCTTTTTTCGCAAAAACGTAAATTTTAAAGTCTTAAAAGGCAGTTTTTTTTTCAAATTCAACTGGATTACTTGCCCAACATTATGGGCACATGTTTACAATGAACACAATGTCTCACACGTTGTATCATTTCAAATAACATGTACTAATTCTAAGAATTGGTTGATGCAGTTTTGGTTAGTTTTTATTTTCTTACATTAATACTCAATTTTTTTATCGTCTTCCTTATTCGGTATTTTGTATCTGTTGGGCAGTGTCCTTCCAATCCAATGGTTAGGAAAACTCTGCTCAAGTAACTGTCGTACTGTCAGTCGATTATCGACTGCACAGCTGTCGTTTTGAAATATCATCATATATATGGTGAGGTGACTGTTGTCAGTGGCGTTCCGCAGGGATCAATACTGAGCCCGTTGTTGTACGCAAAATATGCGTCAAATCGGCCTACGGCCATTAAAAACTGCCGAGCACAATACTATGCAGACGATACACATATATACTTTTCCTGTTATAGGTCAAGCGTTCGTCTGGGGTGTCAAGTCATGTGCCGAGATCTAAAAAAATTACAATCTTTTTCACTGAAACACTCACTATTCTTAAATCCTAAGAAATGTTGTATTATGCGTTCTGGCAGAAAAAATGATCTGGATGGTGTTTAGGCTCAAGTTACAATCAACATTGGGGACACTACTCTATATATAAAAAATAACTTAAAAACCTGGGAGTCTTCTTCGATTCTGAATTGAGATTTGAGAGTCATGTCTCTGACTGCGTCCGGAGAGCATAAACAACTCTATGGTGGTCGTCACTATCTCTCAAGAAAAATAAAAATTGCATTGTGTGAGTCTCTTGTTCTTTCTGTGTTCAATCACGGTGATATTTTATATGGAAGTGCAGAATTCATGTTAGCGACTAATATAATATACGGTATTACTAGTAAAGGCTAAACGGTTGACCATAGAGAGCAGAAGAAAACTGTTTTTATCACAAAGTTTTATACTACCAGTCCTCAATATCTGTACAAAAGGATTTAGATAGGATTTAGAGGTGCCATGACTCCTCCTCTACATAAAACAACACTATTTGAGTGTGTTTTTTCCTTTAATATCGCTAAATTGTATAATAGTATTCCTAATAACTTCAAAGCCCTGACTTCAAGTAGATTTCAATTTTATGCTTTCAGATATTTTTTCGAAAAGTAAAGTTTAAAAAAAAGCACAGTCTTTATTTAACAAACGTGAGCAAAATAGGATACATTAATAAGTGTGAGAAGAAGAAAAAAATTTTTTTTTCTGTTATTGTGCTATCGCTGTCGCCATAAAAAAGAGTTTTTGTTTCTCAATCCGTTGGGTTAAATAGATCAGGGTGGCTAACATACTGATGTTATCCATATCTGGATTTCGCCCATTTCTGTATATGTATATATATATACATTCATTTTATAAAAGAAAACGGTTATTTGTAGAACGTATGGATATACAGAAATAGAGACATATTATTATTATTATTATTATATCATAAAATAACACAAACACAACAATCAAACTTAAACTTTGCAATTTAACTAATTTGATAACTTCTGTGAGTGTCAATCTGTTGTAGATTCTTGTCGTTTTTCAAGCGTAGCCTAATACAAATGTTATTATTGTAATCCTTATTGGTTTGGTTTAATATTGGTGTGTGACGCATAAGCATTTCCATCCAGTTGAATTAAAGCAAAAGTAGAGTAGGTTTTTTGAAAACCAATAACCCTATATAAAAACAAAAATGTTCCTGACGAAATGCGTCATTTTAATTTTTCTGACTTTAGAATAACCGAAATCAGTTACATTATAACTGAAACTAACTAACAAATACAAAGCAAACATGGGGTTTAATACTCCACTGTTATAATGTCCGGAAAATGAAAATGCAAATAAATGTTTGTATTTCTTTTTTGTATATGTATATGATTTCGCCCTCACGAGAGTTGAGTTCAATTTTATTCGTTGGTGTTTACTATTTCGATGGATAAACTCCACAAATTGATTGATTTGTCTACTTTTGCCTTATTTAAAAGTGTTATCAGAAGTGGACTTTTTGATTCGTTTTTTATTTCAGTGTTCATTATTTGGGCGATTTTATTTCAGGAATCCATTTTGTATCTGTAATGATTGTGAAGGATTTCATCAGCAATCACGTTCTCGATACAAATCTGTAAGTCTCAGCGATATAAAATTCACTCCATTGCATTCAAGATTGCGAAATACAACAAAATTTTATAAAAATATTGGGTAAAAGGAAATGTCCGGTTATAGAAATGCTTTGCTTGTTTAATAGTCAATTTCAAGAACGAAAGACAGAATTGAGACCAAAAAAGCAAGAACTACTTACTATTGAGAGTGGCTAGGCTACATTTTTTTCAAGCTAACCAACATTAATTACGGTTATGGCTAGCTTTTTACAAAAGATGTAAGCTTCGTACCCGCTTACAAGAATATTCGCCTAGACAAGTCTCACAAGTTACTTGGGATGCGTGCAGACGAGAATTTTGCTGAAAGTTTATTGTAGAGTCAAGTACTTGCCGACTAGTTAGAGCTTATTAGCGTACACGATAATCTAAGCAACTTAGTTCGCACTTTTTTATTTCAAGGCTGTTTCAAAATATTTGCACCAAATTTCTTGAAACTATATCTTAAATTTTTATTTTATTATTTTAAATAAGATTTTTTATTAAAGTTAGATTTTTCTAAAAATATGTATTTTTCCATATTATAATAATTAAATTTTTCAAAGAGACTTTCACAAGCACTATTTAGAAATCTTAGAAACTGTTTCAATTAACCTCTTTTACTTTAATATAAAATGTTTAAAATTTTCTATTATTCATTTTAAACACTGTTTCTTAAGGATTTAAAGTCACCCAAATACAGGAGAAAATATTAATAGTGTGTAAAGAAAATTGAAAATGCAGTTTGCAACATACAAAAAAAACGTATCAAAATAAGATTTAAAAAAATGATTTTTATAAAAACATACATTTTTTTGTAATATAATAACAAAACAAAGAAAACAGTTTCAGTTAAAGTCAAAATTTTTGAAGGTTTCTGTCATTCGTTTTATCATTTAGAGTAACCAAAATATTGGAGAAAATACTAATAGTATATAAAGACGGACGGTATATTATTTGCAAATATATATATATATATAAATATATATAAAAATAAGATTTTTTATAAAAATTATATTTTTATAAAAATATATATTTAGAAATCTTAGAAACTGTTTCAGTTAACCTCTCTTACTTTTATTTAAAATTCTTGAAAATTCGTCACCCAATTTACCAAGAGATCAAAGTCTTCCGCAGACATTCGTAGTTGCTGTTGATCTTAATTCAGGGATCAAATTTGTCTGAGACGAATTTTTTTAATTTTTTAACCTCGAAAGTCGGTGGCAGTTTTTTCCTTATACTAAATTTAAAACTTGTGTGCAGTATTATCACTTAAAAAGTGTTAATCGAATATAATGTGACTTTTTGTTGTCTTGGTGGTGAGAGAATTCCACTAATTAGCAAACTCATGTCAAATCAAAATCAAAAATTGTCGAGGAAAAAATAATTTTAGTTGCATAAACTAGTAACTGTAATAAGAAAACGGCATAATACACGAAGCGGGAGAATAACGAAAAAAAGCAAAAAATCAATAAAGCATTTTAAATAAGGATAGGTTAACAACAACGCATAGGTTGTTGTTGCTGAATGGAACTTGCTGACGTTTCGCCAATCATGCGATTGGCTTCTTCAGAGGTTAGCTGAAATTGAAGTTTTATTTAGGTTGATTGATGATTGATGATCATCCTCTTGGCTTCATTAGAACTTATCTGGATCTGAAGTTTCTGAACTGAAATTGAAGTTTTAGTTGAGCTTTAGCCAAACTAGCCAACAGGATAATTGGCGAAACGTCAGCAAGTTCTATTCATGAACAACCGGCGCAGGTCAAATTTTGTAAATTCACTTAACACTTTGACTAATCCTTTTATTTTAAAAGCGAAGCCGTCCCAATCGCAAGCAACACAAAATCGAACAATAAAACAAAAATAGTCCATTTATTTTTTTGTTGTAATTTGCAACGTAATCGCAAAATTAAAAATTTTAAGAGTTATCCTCAAAGCCGTTCTGCAAGGGCTCGAACTGGATACCTTGTCAGTCACGCCAGCCCAGAAAGAGAGTAAAAAAACGCCGGATGAAATATTATACGCGTTACGTCCTCAAAACAAAAGAAAAAGAATAATAATCGTTTTGCGCGATTCCGAGAAAGCCTGTTCGCTAAATCTCCTTGACATTTTTTACGCCAAGTTATACGGTACCTTGCACAGAAAATACGAAAACAAACAAATATTGATGATGCTTTCTCGGTGGTAGCCGAAGTCGGGTATATTACAATTGGTTTTCCGAATCGCGCACAAAGCCTGCTTTTTGTTTCACGAAAAAATAATATTAAAAATACCATTTTTAACGGAATGTGCGCTTTGGGCTCTTTGAAATATTTATTTGTCAGCCTTTTTCAAATCCGTCATGAGTCGGACAGTTTACCTTTAGAATTAGCGAACATCTAAGCTGAATTTCATTGTTTCAGAACGTTTCAGAGCCGCAAGGTTCTCAGAGTTTGAAAAATTCCTCCGAAAACCCTGGAATTTCTGAAACAGCCAAGGTGAAGGAGAGACTATCTGGGAAATACTTTCTTATTGGGGATTGAGGGTAATTACGGATTAAATATGGGAAAATATTACGAAATATGTGATAACATATAGAAGTTAAGCGGAAATCTTTAAAAGAATTCGTATCATAATTTCTAATTCAGTAAATTTCGATATAAAAATTATAAAATAGTTTGAAGTGAAATTTCCTTATACATTTTGATTCTTTATAAAATTCTATTTTGAAGGCCAATCGAAAATGTATTGCAAGAACTTTGCCGAAAGGAAGTTTAATCGTTTGATTCACCTCTTTTTGAACGAACATTGTTTCATCTCCATTACCCCTTTACCTGAGATCTCCTTTAAAAATTCCATTTATTGTTGCCATTTTGGCGTTTTAGTTTCTAAAATTTGTGAATAAGTTTTCCGAATATTGATATTTGAACATTTATATATTCTAACTTTACCACCTTTTTATCAGATCGGTCAAAACGGCGTACATCTCCCTATCTTGCTTTTGAATGTCACCTTTAATCATTAAATTTTTTTAGAAATGTCAAAATATGACATTTTGCAACTGTCAACATTTTGAAAGCGTGTTCACTAATATTTTTGCTCAAAAAGTTGCTCCCGCCCCCTCCCTGACAAACGAGAGGCTTTCGTATTGTATTTTGAACATGGAATTACTTAAAACTAAATAATACTAAAACTAATCATATCTAAGTATACTATGGCTTATGTTTGAATTAAACGTTTGTCATTGATTTAGATATTATTGAGAGAAACAATAGGTAAAAATATAAAGCATTAAAATAATAATAATAATAATAATAATAATAATAATAATAATAGAAATCATATTAATAATAATAATATTTATTTAAATCAATAAAAATCTACAATTTAACAACTTATTGTAACGTAAAGATTAAATAAATATTAATACAAAACACACTTATATTCAAGGTATACGAAGTAAAAAACTCGACAGCCATCCTTGAAAATAACGCAGATTAATTTAACTATGTTTCCTATCCATTATATAATATGAAAAAAAATATATTCTACCAAAAAAAAAAGAAACTATTTTATATTGTTACAATACATTAATGAATCTGTGAATTTGACTTATAATAACTAGCTACTTGGAAACTTAAGTTGCAATTTAGGATGAGTAAGCCACTTAGTTAATTTTTTTAAAAATGATTTTAATTTTATTTTATTTTTCAGTTCTAGAGGTAGTGCGTTATAATTTCTTTTACCAGTATAAAATAATTTTTTTTGTCCAACAGATAAATACGTTTATTGTACTCTGGAAGATAAAAATTTTCAAGGTCTTTGAAAAAAAAAAGAAAGATGGACGCCGAAACTTGAACGCAGCCATTTTTACATATCTTATGCACCCCGTAGACGGTTAAAAAGGAGCAAACTTTGAAGCGTGTAGCTCAAACCGTTCGGAAGGTATCGTTGAAAAACCCTGGACCAGAGAACGGAGAACGGACAGACAAAAAATAATAACTTTTTTTTTAGTGAGGAGCGCGTATACTTTGGAAAAGAATCGATTTCATCGATTTTTCGAAAGTAACAAGTCTTGTTTCTTGTTTAATCTAAAAGGGAACACATATATACAGTAAAACAGTAACAAATTCTGGCATTGGATTTCAAGAAAAATTCTCTACACGTGCATCGCAAAAAATAGATGTGTGCGAGTATTTTTCTCGAAATTCAGCACCTGATTTTTAAAATAAATGACTGACTTGGCCATACATATAGAAAAGTGGCGCTGTGCAGTTAAACTAAATATACTAAATATAAAAAAACATTGATTGAATGTATTTAATGTTGTTATACCTTTATTTTAAATCTATATGGGCTCTAGTATCTACTGGAGATAATGTAATCGACATAATCATGTCGCAAGCTTACAGGAAATAGACTGTACCTCTATAACGGTACACAATTGTATTCCGCTGAGGTTTGCGTTTCGCAAATTGTTGAAAAATTTCCTACGAGACTCGTTAAGGAATTCTCCATATACGTGACCGGAAAACGAAATGATCCAAAACAGATAAATATTTTCCTATATGTCATTTAAGAGGAACCCTCGCAAATTGCTTTGTATTTACACAAGCGGGTGGAGTGCCTACACAATAAAGGGACATCATTTGCGCGTATGTCACTAGTCGCTGGCAATTTCGTTCAACAAATAATTTTAGAAAAAAAGAAGTTTAATATAGTTATAGGGTCTAATATGACGAGTTCACCGTAATTTCACGCAATTCTGCTGTAATTCTTTTTTTTTTTGGAAAGGCATTCCGTACTGGTGTAAGAATCTAAACCCGTTAATTATTGTATCACAAGGAACAAAAAATATGTTATCGTAGTTATCATTAATACAAAATTAAGTAGTTACCCGAGAAATGCAAAATTTATGTTTGCCTAGGCAAAGTCTGTTCACAGATATGAGAATGTGATTAACTGATAGGAATTAAGGAAAGATCCGGGCAAGCTGTAAGAATGCAATCTGACCGAACAGGCCCGTACTTTGCCAAGAATTTAATTATTTGGGATTTTGTTAGAAAAGATACTAAACAATATTTATTTATTTATGTATGTATTTGTGTTTAAATCTAAAATAAAATTACAAATTATTTTTATTACCTACTTAAATTACTTCAAATTATTCACATAATGTCAGTATCACTATCGCTATCATCGCCTCTCCTAATTATTATTTGTTCTATATTATTTGCAATATGGATCTTACGAATCTTGTGTGTTGTCGAAACAATTGTCATGTGAATATATATAATTTCGTGAAAATCTGAACTTTTAGTTCTTATTTATTTACTTATTTTTCTACCTACAATTAAATATATAAAATTATAAATACTATTGAGCTGTAGGTTGCGATGGTATTCATATTCCTACAATCAATTTATGTATTCCCCAACTATTGCGCAAAATATTTCATTTTCCATTATTAGTGGAAAAAACACTCTTCATACATTTACCAAAAAATGTAAATCCAACAGTCCTGAATAATATTTGCCCTTTCATTATTTTACCTACTTTTTTAGAATTCTTGGATAACACTTAGATAACAACCTGAATATCTTCTTTACTCAGGATATCAAGCGGAATGTAGCTGTACTACGCCTCTACTACTTTTAGACTACTTGAAAGCAGTTGTTACTCTGAATCACCAAAGTTTTATTTCAATGTTAAATTTTATTAGTTTTTCCTAAAACGCCATTAAACTTTTAGCTTCGTACCTACAGGTAATACAGGCTGGGTCAGAAGACGGATTTCTCCCCAACTGCTGTTGTCTGAAGAGAATATTAAAGATTCTAGCTTGGATTGCCATGAGGATACAAGCGCCGAACATTTTGAAAATTGATTTTAAAACAATCTTTTAAAAAATATTCCCAATAACGGTGTACCACAACCGTCGGCTACGAAAAAGCCTTATCAAGTTTAAAAACTGAAACCCAGGATTATTTGTCAGAAAATAATATTTATCTTGAAATCAGTTACAAATAACCGCAACTTTTAGAAGCCCTAAATTCATCAAATTATCACATTATCAAAATTGAGGACTCTTCTACACAAAACAACGTAAGTCCTGTTATAATGACGATTCTGATACAATAAAAATGTAATTATGTATAGATATTCCTAGCTATGAGTTAATTGTGTATATTTAATGTCATTGTTTTTTCATTTCCGTCCCTAATGTTCTGCTTTAATACCTACCGGACCCGAGTTTTATTGACGTTGGCAAGTAACTTACATAATTGCGGGCAAAGGCCAGCGCGATGAAGATTGGGATAGACTATAATAAAGGTAAACGTCAGGGGTCCATTTTAGGACTGTTTTTTTCATTTTATATAGTTCTCGTTTCACAAAATTTATCTTGTCGGATTCTGATCATCATTCTTTTTCTCGCGGTGAAGCTTGCCAAAGTATGTTTCTAAATGTTTACAAAAGGTCGTGAAAATCGTGAATTTTAAGCATTAAAAGAATGTCCTACGAATATCTGGTGCGTTTTTGGTTTTTCTTCATTTTGCGGTTCTCAATTGAAAAATACCAAGTTGAAAATCTCCTCCATACCTCTGTTATAAAATATATATATATAATATTGTTTCGTGTTTAAATAATTTACCAAATAAAATAAAAAATAGATGTTTCAAAATTAAACTTTTTCAAAAACTACTGGATGAACAAATTAAAGAAATTTATATGTAGCTGTGTGTTATTTGTATCTGATTCTCGCGGGAAAAGTAATTATTTTTATTTGATGCAAGGTACAACTGAAAAATGAAAATTTATGTACTTTTTTTCCATTTTTTCCTTGGGTTGTGCAGAACAATCTATAAATCCTTAGTAGATTGAATTTCATCTTTCTGTCTAAATCTTAACTTGTCATTGTTTATAATTAATTAATTAATATAATCTTTATTTAGCATAATGCGACATAAAAAATACAAAATATAAATTCTAAATATAAAATATAAAGTTCCAGAAAAACGGAAACCGAAAGCTTACCATACAGAAATCAGAATTTGGACAATACATGGCGTCTTAATAGTCTTTTAAATTGATTAAGAGTATCACAGTTTTTAATATCATAGGGTAAATTGTTAAAATGGTTTGGGCCTTTATGTAATATAGAGTTTTGTACATGACTGGAATAACATTCTCTCAATATAAAATTACCACAATTTTTTGTGTTGTAAGAATGAATATCTCTGAAATAGGTAACTTTTTCACAAAAATAATTTTTTTAATTTTAAAAATAAATACATAGACATTAAGCATTACTTTTTGTTTTACGGACAAGAAATTAAGAACACTCAATATGCTTTGAATTGGCGTATATCTGTTACACTTTAGTATATTTCTCATGGTCCTAATTTATAATTATGCAAATTGAACAAAAGTGTGGAACAAAATTCTAGATAGGGAGCAGCTAGGTTGTTATACAATAAGATTTTGGTGTCAATTGACAAATTTTTCCCTATTCTAGATGTAAAATTAATGTTTTTAGATGAAACGTCAAATTTGAGTCAAATATAACACGTAGATATTCAAATTAATTAATTCAAATAAAGACCTTTATTATTATTATTATTAATATTATATGCCATGCTTTTTTGGCTAACTTTGTATATAATATTAAATTTGCACATTAAGCATTACAGCTTTTGTATTAAACCCTTTTTTTCAAAAATTAAAAATAAGTTTAATAAGGTAGTACAATTTAGAACATAATTATTTCTATAAGGTCCAAGTTATTCGATGCTTTATGAAACTCAAATCTCCAAAGCGCAAACAAACAAAGCGGAACGAGGAAATTTTTATTTTTTAGGTAGTATCTCCGAAAGGGGCAAACAAAACCGATAATAATTGAGACCTTGTAGGCTTGAAAATTTTTCTTGACAAAAAAATCGTTTTGTTTGAATGTGCTTTAAGGGATTTGTTTTTTTTACCAATAAAAAACCATTACCATTAAAAAAGAATTGCTATACGCAGTGCATGCCTCTTGGGCATTCCAATTTGAAATTTATTTACCATTTGAAAATAATTATTAAAAAATCGATTTTAAGAAATAGTCCATGGCGTCATATCTCAAATTTTTGCGACCAGCTGATTCACTGATTTTATGCCAAGTATGAAACCCGCACTATATGTAATCGGTAGTTCAGCGTAGATCGCACCTGGACGGTTAGATAGACAGGGTCTACGTTTTTAAAAGGGGTCGATCGAAGCAGATGCCGAATCGACTATCATGCCTTTGTTGTCCCCGTCAGAGTGTGTCTCTGCTTTTTTCCTTTCACGTTTTGGCGACCTTATTGACAATTTATTATTACTTTAGTTTTAACAATATTTTCAATATTATTTGTTTCTTCTTGGTGTTTGGAAAGGTAAATATTACCTTATCTTCTCAAAGGTTATAGCTTATAACTTTTTCTGGTAATTATATTGAAACTAAAATCTTTGTGTTGTTGTTTTACTTTACTACCAGATAATTGTTCGCTAATTTTGGAACCTTGATACTTATCGCTAAGAATATAACGTTATCAGGACACGTTCCAAATCCCTTTAATGATAAAACCACTCCCAAATGAAGTCATGTTACATTATATCGTACAGTACAGGGAAATACAAGAATTCTTCCTGTCAATGCGCTCTTATAAAAAAAGCATCATTATACGAATCAATTTAAAAAGTGACATTGTTGCTGATGCCCTTTTTTAGTTTTAAATTTGTACATGTAAAATCTAAAATAAGTTTCGTTAATAAATTACACAACCTCGAGCAAGCAAATGTTGTGACGTTTTTTTACAATACAAGAATACCATCAAAATGATTTGTTTTGCATATGCAGAGTGTCCCACGATATTTTTCTAAGCAGATCGGTTAAATATATTTTTTTATTGTTAACTACCGTTTAAAGATTCATTGAATGGAGACGTTGTAATTTCAAATTGTGATTACAAACTGCTGAACAATGATTAGTATGGGTTATATGAGTAATCTGGCCATAGTTTAAATTCATCACCAAACTCTCAGCTGATTCCGCCCATTCCGGGGTAACTACTTTCATTATTAAATTGTAATTGGTTTCTGTAACCTCTAATTATTAATTAATGGACAGTTAACAAGACCACGCATTTTGTATTGAAAATATAATATACATTTACATTTAATAGTCTGAAGTACTCTGGGCCTTCCTTTCATATAATATCCCATAAACTAAGTCCATTTTTCTACCTACAATATTGCCTTGCTGTGGCCAAATAAAGTTAGTTAAAATTAATTTGAGATGTATAGTATGGCTTAATCCTAGTTCGATATTTAAGTATGATTATATTAAAGATGAAATTTGAAAAAAATTGACAGAACTGCAAAAAGCATTATTTTGCAGAAAAATCAAAAAGCGAAAATAAAATTTTGGTATTTATCCTGACAACTTTGTATTGTATTGTTGTATTGTGTTTTACCATATACAGTGAAAACTCCCTATAGGGAAACTCCGTATAATGTAAAACTCTGTATTACGAACAAAATCGATGACATCGCCAATTTTTGAAGAGGAGATACGGAAATGCGATGCAGAATTAAAAAGGGCGAAAAATATTACTTCTCTTAGATAACTGCCCTGTACATCCCCATATTCCGAGTTTGCAGAATATTAAATTGGCATTTCTTCCTGCGAAAGCAACAACAGCCGAGGGACCACAGCGTAATAAAAAGTCTTAAAAGTCGATACAGGAAAAACATTTTAATGGAAATGATCGAGTCCGGATACAAATTTTCCATTAATATGCTAGTAAAGCTTGGAAAGAGGTGACAGCAGAAATAATTCAACACTCCAATCGTCATGCAGGACTTATTACCAAGACAGAATGCGAATAAGACTTGGAAGATCATCAGCCACTAAACGAGTGGATAAAGCAGCTTCAAACAGCAATTCCGTTTACAAGTGAGGTGATAGATCAGGATTTCCTTACAACAGAAGAACAAGATGAATAAGTTGATTCAACAAACCCTATATTCAGTTAAGCTGCTATAGAAATATTCTATGTATCATGGGGAAGATGTCCCTTTTGAAGAAATGGTGAAAATACAAGCCAAAGTATAATATGCGTATTGGCATAATAAAAAAAAATCAAAAGAAAATGACCGATTATTTGAAACATTAAATGTAGCTCTTAAATATTTATATAAAATGTTCCTAAGTGGATGTTAAAATCTGTATATAAAATAATTAAATGTTACAGAACACATATGCGTATTGCTATTTTTCAAGTGCCTATAACTCTTTATAATGAAAAAAAAAAAAAAAAACAGTCCCTTCAATTTCGCTATATAGAGTTTCGAGTGTATATTAAACCATTTAAGGATTAATGGTGGACTTAACTCAATTTCCAAAAATTTTTCACTTACGTCACTGTTCTGCGGGAGCAGCGATATGATTGCCTATAGCAATATCTTCTGGTAGATTTTTCAAAAATATATAGGCCTCTAATTTCAAAATGCGCTCAATCAAATGATTGCTCCATCAAATTGCCGCTATAGCTAAATCGAATATCGTTTTTCGTTTTCCAAGCGAAATATCTATTACCGCACTACAGCGCACTCTGTTTTCAAGTGGTTTTATTGATTGGGACTTAATTGAAAGTCCTCGAATTGAATTTTCAATTTTGTTGTACCAACTGTTCCTGTGATAATAGAGTTTTTGTTATTAGCGCTCCTGTACTAGAGTGTTTCGACGACTATATGGAGCCGGGTATCAATATCCAACAGACGGGTGGCACAAACTCACAATCGCTAATAAAAGCTGGAGTAAATGGAGGTTTCATATTTCGGAAGCTATTAGCCCGAAGAGGTATTGCATTAACTAGGAAATTCTTAAAACCCAATCGATAGTTGACATCGCGCTTTGTGAAATCGCTGCGTGTTATTTTCGTGGTTTCGATATCGTCCATGCACCTGGTCGTTTCGTATTTCTCTGTCGTATGCTGTATTTTCTAATGCTGGGACTACGCAATATTTGTTATGTTTTCATACTGTCACTCGCGGCAATGTTTTGAACATTTTGATTCCGGTTCTTCCGGGGTTTCAATTTTCTTTTGCACATATAGATTTGCGGATGTAATACGACCAAAAATATAGTGCACTTATTGCTTTGACGTTTTAAGTATTTTACAGTACCTTGACCGCAGGACCGTGGTAAAACCCATCCTAACAGATGTTAATTCTGCATTAAGTAGGTCTTGCCTGAGATGGACCGTAACGAATATTTGTAGAAATTTTTATTTGAAAAGTAGAAGCGTTTATTTTAACATCAAGTGATATATATGGTTCTTAAGAGTTTAATCTGAATTGCAATATGTTCGCACGTACAGTCGAAACTCTATATAGCGGAATTTTTTATTATATTATAAGAGTTATAAAGAAAATAATAAATAAAAATAATTAAAATAAGAAAAATAACAATACGCATATGTGTTCTGTAATATTTAATTATTTTATATACATATTTTAAAATTTACTTAGGAACATTTTATATAAATATTTTAGAACTACATTTAATGTTTCGAATAATCGTTCATTTTCTTTTGAATTTTTTTAGTATGCCACTACGCATCTCGTACTTTGGCTTGTATTTTCACTATTTCTTCGAGATTGGCATCTTGCCCATGATACTTAAAAAATTTCGATAGCAGCTTAACTGAATATAGGATTTGTTGAATGGTTGGTGGTGATCCCAGATCAACTTGGTGCTCTTCCCCACCCTTTCGTGCTGTCAAGTCTGCTGTTGTTGGCAAATCCTGATCTTTCACCATAAAATCTTGCAACTCCTCACTTGTAAACGTAATTGTTGTTTGAAACTGATTTATCCACTCGCTTAGTGGTTGATCATCTTCCAAGTCCTATTCGCATTCTGTCTCGGTAATAAGTATGACGATAGGAGTGTTGAATTGTTTCTGCTGTTACCTCTTTCCAAGCTTTACTAATAAAGTTGACAGCATCTTGCATATTAATGGAAAATTCGTCTTAAGACTCGATCAGTTCCATTAAATTGTTTTCCCTGTATCGACTTTTAAGACTTTTTATTACACTCTGGTCCATCGGCTGTAATACATTTGTTGTTTTGACTGGAAGAAATGCCAGTTCGATATTCCGCAGATTTCGAATATGGGGATGTGCAGGGCAGTTATCTAAGAGAAGTAATATTTTCCTCCCCTTTAATTCTGCTTCCCATTTCCGTAAATTCTCTTCAAAAATTTGCGATGTCATCCATGCAAACTTGTTTGCCTTGTAAGTGACCATCAAATGCTTGATGTTCTTAGAACATCGTGGGTTAGTTGACTTTCCAATCACGACTAGCTTTCTTTTTTATCTCCCACTCATATTGGCAGCTACTAACACTGTTATACGTTCTTTAGAAAGTTTTCCACTCACACACTTTTTGCTTCGAAATTTAAGTGTTATCTGGCGTCATTTTGTAAAAAAATACCAGTTTCGTCAACTTTAAAGATGTTGTTGGCAGGGTACTTTTCTGCTAGTTTTGGCTACTTCTTCACCAGTCACTCGTTAGTGACGTTTCTGTCGACATCACGTTCGTTGCCACTTATCTGTCCATAATTTATACCATGTCTCTGTTTGAACTTCCCCAACCATCCTTCCGAAGCCTTGAAGTCGATAATGCCCAGGTGTTCAGCAAACTTCGTTATACAGAGTGGATTAATACATAGCTTCAAGTAAATACGTATTTATGATCTCGAGCTGGGGCTGTTTTCACTGGATAGTTCAAAAGGTAAGCGTACTCCATTTATTTTACAGGTAAGTTTGAAAATAATCATTTTTGTCTTGTATGCCTGTCGTTTAACAACATTCTTCTTCTTCTTCTATTTTTGTGTCTTCTACATGGTTCTTCGATTTGTCAACAACAACAGTCTTTTTTAAAACTATACATTATATTCGCGATAGGTTAGGGTACGTCATAAGAATACGAATAAATATTTATTAGAATCTTACAATTACACATTTTTGAAGGTTCCTGTTTTTAACACTTTAAAATCTGGAGACCGTGGAATGAAGCAAATGTTCCCCTGTTGGAAGAAGACATAGACAACAACACAGACGAAGTGGAGATGGTAATCGAACCTAATGACAATTTAGAAGACGAACTACCTCAGCAAATAAGAAAACTGATCCATTTGTCTTCGGATGCTAAAGAAATTGTTTTAAATGATAACAATCTTATAAGAGATTCAAAGGGGAAAGTATGAGCAGCAATAAAAGCAAGTGACATGACCAAAGTGCCGAAGTAGTAAGAAAAATTGTTGCAAATGGGATAGTCAAGAGGAAAGTGAGAGAAGATGCTGGTACTTCGCTCGAAATATTTGAGGACTGGTTTGAAAATAAACGGTTGCCAAAACTATCGCCAAATTAGAAAAATTCGAAATACTTCTTCAAATAAAGAAGAAATTAATGAATTTCTGCACCAAAACGATTTATATTTTGCAGAGAGCTTTACGAAAAACAACTTCTGGAATTATTAAAAATAAAACATTTTAATAAAACGGGCATGAAATCGTGAGAGTTCCCCCGTATCATTGTACATTTAACCCGACTGAGTTGATTTGGTCTGAATTGAAAGCACATATAAGAAGAAATACCACTACAGAAGAAATACCACTACATCAAAATTTATTCATAGTATCATGAACGTAATTCGGCAAAAGGTAGCTAAAATATCAGTAGTACAAGGCTGGCCTAACTGTGAAAACCGAGAAATAAATGAAGAAAAAAGTTATCGAGAACAATTAGTGACGGAGTTGATCGTTGGACTAGGTGACAACAGTAGCGATAGTGACGATTTTTTAAGTGACTAACTTTATTATTATTATATTTAGTATTTTGTATATTAGTATTGCTACTATGTAGAACTAATGTAGACTAATTTTTTTATATACATGTTTCAAGAATAGCTCGGCGAAAAATATTGAAAACATACTTATAGGTAGATAAATTCCTAGGACGGTCCTGGAAGGGTCTGCTCGACAGGGTGTTTTAAAAAGGGCGGCGGTTTTGGAGTAATCAGCAGTGGGCAAAGTTAATAACTAGGTCGTTTGTAAAAGCACTATATTTCTGGTCGAAGTATATTTCATAATCCAGCCTCATAAGGTAGCAATATCGATGAATTTAATTATTTCTTAACCTTAGTGATATCCGCTTTCAATGTATATAAAAAATGTTTCAAATCATCCAGCATTCTAGTACGGTTTCAACAGATGTTGTTAAACTAAATCTCAAGACAAATACGTTTATTTAATGTGTCGAGAATGCTACCCTATCGGACAAAAGTAAAGCAACTTTGATAATAAAGTCAAATATTTATCGATATATACAAAATTAAAGAAGAAATAAATATGCTAAAAACCAAGCTTCACGGAGTTGCAGCAAATGGAAGAAAACGAGTATTAATTTGCTTAATAATGGAAGGGGCATGTAGAATAATAAAACATAAATGTTTATTTATACCTCATTTTATTTAACTAATAATATAAAAAAGTACAAATAAAAATGTAAAAAATCCATTCGCACCTTATGCCAAATCAGTTTATGGAGTGAAACAATTTTTTGGAAATCAAAATCAGCAAAATACACTATAATTTAAACGATTTAAATATGCGAAGGAAACAAAGGCGAAGATTTTCACAAGATCACATTAACCAGAATGTTTTAAGCTTATCAGTTTTTTTGCCACTATTGGGCATCCAACTCTCAACAGCTAACTCAATTTTTTAAAATGTGTTTAGAGCAGTTGTACTTGTACTTGTAAACTGACCAATTGTCTTTGAACATGTCGTGATATAAATTGACCTTTTTCTAATTGTGTTCCACTGATTTTAATAAAATTTTTTGCTGAATAGATAGATATACTTCTTTGTTGAGACCCTTGAACCCAAATTGTTGTTTTTTATGTATTTAAATTAAATAAAATGTTGGTCTTCCAAAAGTAGCTTTGCAGTAGCTAACTAACTGCTTGATATTGAAGCATTCAATAACCAACATGGCCGGTGACAGATCGTCAATAAGATCTCGTTAAATGTTCTGGAAAGAGGCGAATCAATGGGCTATATGGTTTCCAGGGTCATTCTTTCAATTTAACTATTTTGATTAATGAATTACCTCTTATTAACTTGAGGGACGAAAATTTTGCTGGATTTTTGGTTTTCCAAAATTTATCTCTTTAAAACTTGCAGTTCAACGTAAATAAAAAGGAAACATTTTTCAAATTTATTTAAATTATACGTTTTCCCACTCTTGCCTGTAATAATTTTTTGGACTTCCGTCTATAAAATATCTAATTACACACCGATCTAGCGAGCGGGAAGTCACTTTACCACGTCAGTTTCGTTTCCTACGGATCGAAGTCAAACCTACTCGTAAGTCAAACCGCAATTGTTGCATAATATACTATTTCTGAATAATAGAAAATACTAAAACAAATATTAAACAAAACCAAAGAATTTAATATTCAAACATTTTGAATCATCCTACATTAATGTAATTGTTATCAACTTTCAAAAATTGCAGCATTTGTTTATAAAAATCTTGGGTGTAAGTAGGATTGATTGGATAGACTATTAGACTAATAAATTTTGTCCCAACAATTGATAACATATGTTATTACTATTTTCTTCCATGATGCGTTTTTTTTATTTAATATACCGGTGACTGCTGAATCAGCGCCATCTCAAACAGCTTACGTGCTCTTACATTTTCAACTAACAATTAAATTAATAACAGAAAGGCTACCCTTGGCCGTTTTTGTTGCTTTAGTTTCATTAACCGCTTCATTTGATTTTTTATTATATACTCACAATGAACCACAGCCTAAACTAAAAAAGGATGCTTTTTTTGCTTGCACCCTGTATAAAGTGCGTTTAAAATATTAGCCCAACTTAACTTCAAAGTCATATCGAACTTTGGCAAATATAAAAATTTGTGCCAGTAATAGCGATTTATAACTACATTTTTTCAAATATCTCGCACACCCTGTATGGTGGACGAGAAATGGCCTCGACAAGGCCTAAACTAACCAATCAGCTTCGTTTTTCGTTTGGGGAGAAGGTAATTTTCAGAGATATTTGGTTTGTTGTCTATAACCGACACACCTTGTGCATGATCGAAAAAATCACCGAATTAAAAGTTACTGCCTCCGACCTCCGACGTTTTCTGAGAATTTTGTCATCGGGTAAATCGTTTTCGAGAAAAAAAAAGCCAAAACCCACAAAATATTTGTTTAACTACCTCGTAAAGTTTGATCGCGACCACTTTTTACGGTATAAATGTGAAGGTACACTATCCTTCTCCTACCAAATTTCAAACGATATACGATAACTTTACAAACAAATGTGTAGCGTTGGATACGACCTAAATAGTAAAATGAAAGATAGTGCCAATTGAATCATGGTGGTTTAGTCGTGGTCATTCTCAAATTTTCATTTTTTTGTCCCGATAACCCCGGCGGTTTAAGATATGTGGTTTTTGATTTTTTTTTAAATACTTTTCATTTCGTTTTTAATATAATGGGGAACACAGATTAGTTTTATAGCTAACCCAAATCATTCTCAACGCATAGGCTTTCTTCATACTTCTGCCACTCAATAACATCGGTTGCTATCCTTTCGGCTACATTTTACATGAGACACCCTATATATTTGACGGGCCAGGACTTTAACTTGTTTTTTAAAATTAGTAGCGCCCCTTAAAGCAAAGTCGAGAACACTCGTAAATTAAGTGAACTGCCGTAGCAATTATTTTGCCGCCATAGGTATGACTGTGTTTCAACATTTAAGCGTTCCCATTCTCATGCGGAGTGTTACGAGGAAAAGCTTGATTGTGTACTTAATTCTTCTCCAGCACCGAACCACGTATACCGTTTCGGGGCTTAAATAAATACGAATCCCGGTTTAGTAATTTGCAGTAACTCGGTTTCATAAAATTAATCAGTGAAATAGCCAATCTAAAAGTTAAGTCGGTGGGCTTTGCGCTGCATATTGCCGTTGCTCTCATGTTGGCTTGAAGCTCTGGGCAGTCACAGTATGTCTCAGTTAAGTGTTTACCAATTAACACCGTTCTGCTCTTCGATTAATTCAATCTAATCAACAAGTTTATAATAATACCAAATAGAGACTTAATTATCATTTAGTAAAGTCTAGACCTGAAACGACATATTATTATGTAAGTGATACTGCGTCAGATTTATCTGACTGCCTTTAATTGAGGAAGAAAAGAAGCTGCAAGTTTTACATTTTCCTTATTATTATACTTTTAGGTTAGTCTCGAAGTAGTCTTTTTTTAATCACAAATCTCATGGTTACAGCAAATTCTTCTCGTCTTTCTGATGTTCTGATGAGTGTATGAACATTGATTCCAGCTCATTCGCGGATATTTTTCATATGTCTGTCGCTTTCCTCCAATTTTACCTTTGATGAGGTGACAGTTTTACTTTTTTCTTATTGTTATACATTTAAGTTGGTCTTAAATTAGACTTTTTTAAATCCGAAAAATTTTAATTGCTAAAGAAATCAAATATTGAATCTTTCAATCAGTGATTAGCGTTGTAAAATGCCTTCAAGATTGACGATAACCACAGCAAATTCTTCTCGTCTTTCTGATGTTCTGATGAGTTTTTGAACGTTCATTACTGTTCATTCCCGGATATATTTCATCTGATGTTGATGATGATAAGCTGGCAGTTTCAGTTTTTTAGTTTTAGTTGGTCTTAAATTAATATTTTTTCCTTCACTTGCCTTTTCTCAAAGAAGAGTGGCGATAACTACAGCAAATTCTTCTTTAATTTTACCATCGATGATCAGTTGTAGTCCGTGATATTAAAAAGGATATAGAATAAATATAGCACCAAAGTAATTTAGTGGTTACTGTTAAATGTGTGTTACAAAAGAATTTCTTCAATTTGAGGGCTATTGGTCTCTTCGATTCTGGCTTGAACACTCTAATACCCAAGATACTCGAATTTAGCCGTATGGCTGTTGATATTTCTTCATTGCCTAACTAGGTAAAACGTCCAATATGATGGGTGAGTTGCACCTAAAATTTTGTATGTTTTTTTGTGTTTGTTGTTGTCGTTTATTTGTTTTTGCATTGATTTGGTTGTTTTTTTGTACTGTAAGAAATCATAATTATGTTTCGGTAAAACATTCAAGAATTGATGGTAAATATGGCTACAGTTGGTTCGAAAATATCGCCTTAAAACTACTCTAAGTATTTTGTTATAGTGTACGTTCCTCAATTCTTATTTAAGTTGCGGAACAATACTGCCAATATTCCAATAATAATAATTGTCTTAAATTATCTTGTCTATCCATACTATTCTCTATTTTGATTGATATGAGTTTAAACGTAAGATCATTGAAGAATACCTCGTGGTTTCTACTCTATTGTTAAATAAAAAGACAATGTAAAGTCTAGCACATATCTCTGCATAGTTAATAATTAATGTCCCTAGATTTTTTTTCTTTCTTCATATCAGTGTGTTAATAGTGTATTATGCAACAAGTGCGGTAAACGGCATTTGACAAGAGTGGAGTGCAGCGGAGCGCGTGTTGCATACTATACTTTTTTTACGACCTTTAGTTTTTGGGTATATTTTCGCAAAACAACACAAATACATGACTGTCAGAATTGATAAACGTTAAATTTGAAAACCTGGGAAATATCTCCGAAAACATCCGACTGCTCCCAAATCCGTGCTGTAAAATCCCGGAAATGTCCGAACTCGCTCGGATTCATGAGAAACGAAACTGACGTGGCAAAGCGATGCTTCCCGCACGCTCGATCGGTAGGTTACTAGGTATTTTAATTAGCTACTTAATTCTGGTAAATCAAAGTAAGACATTTAATTTTTTTTATAATATGTGAAAATTGTTGAAACCTCAACTAAATTGTAACCCAGTTTTTTTTTACTTTACTAAAAGTGTTTACAAAATTTTGACCCAAAAAATTAAAAATATCTAACATATCACAATATTTTTTGACATACCATACAAATTAGCTGCGCGTTCTTTTCAAACACCCTGTATTGTGTAGTTGTGGTTAGTTTTCTATACCAAAGTAGTAATCAATTGCACGCGATTTTTACCGAGTACGTGCTATCATCTAAATTTCGTTGCACATCAATAAATAATAAGGGAAGGGTTGGGCAAGGCGGCTCAATTAATCTTATTATTATTATTTTTTGTGGCTTTTAACCATCAAATAGATTTGTTTTATTTATTTTATACAGGACAGTTCCGTTGTGCCCCAGTGTGGCCGTCGTATAATAATTATTTATTGAAAAGGATTTAATAAAAATAACACGTCACTGTTAAGTAACTGTTTTTATATCTATTAAAAAATGTGTTATACGATTTTCGAAAGCTCTGGCCTAAGGCTAATTCCATAGAAAACTAACCAAAAATATACATATAACCAGAATTTATAATTATTAGAAGAAACAGCGAAAAAAAATTTTGCTTAATTTTTGCCTTGCCCCACCCTCCCCTAACTTTATTAACGTCCAATTTATTTTCTCGCCCGCCCAAGATATAAAAAAAAAACATCCAATCCTACTCTTGAATGTTATTATGCATATCGCTTGCGATAGTTCAATTTGCTTTTGAATGGGTTCGGACGTGTATCCCGGAAGCAGGAAAAAAAGAATTTAATTATAGAACAGCCGAGCGTATAGAAAAACAGCCACTTTAATAATCTGTGTCGTTTTCGCGTTTTATTTTAGGCTTCGCCCGTTGGGAAACTGTTGCTTTTAAAAATACAACGGCGAAGAGTTGGCGAAACCTACGTGTCTCCGCTACCATTAGTTAATAATTACATACACTCACCGGCAAAAAAATCTGACCCCAATTTTGTAGATTTTGTAGAAATTGTAGATTTATTCCCCAGTAACGAGGCTTTCTCAGACATTTTGAGAAACAAGAAAGGAGAAGTTTTTTTCCCTAAATTTGCGACACCTTGTAGGATGCAGCAGCGGTGGCGACTGTTGTCGGCTGGGATTCACATTGAAGCCCGAATCATTTGTTTTGTCGAGGTCTTTAATTAGCTATCATAATTTCGCAGCTACTAAGATGTACAAACTGGACTTTTGTGGTTCTAAAATGCAATATGGGGTCACCTTATGGGGATGGATCTAGGTCTGCAGTCAGAGTGCGTGTTAAGTTTTCAAGAAAAAGCTCTCCGAATTCTTCTTAGTTTGAGTTTCCCATCCACTTTCATATACAACTAATCGATATTCAATCTAAGTCTTTCTGCTCAGTTTGACACTCATTCACACACCAGTTAACGATTCCCCGATATCGTCTTAATAAATCCATTATAAATTCTTGAACTTACCTTGTGATATAAAACTTTGCCATTAAAACTTGTAATAAATGTAATAAATGTAATAAAGAGAGGCATCTACTGGCAATTTTTTTAAAGTGTTTTATACTTTTATTCATATATTGTTTTATTATCCTTATATCTATTGGTTTATTGTGTTTTGTCTGCTACATATACATACACAGATAAATAAACATAAACCTAAATCTAATATTACATTTTTTTTTAATTTAAATTTTAACGTTAGGCACAAGAAAGAAGCCCTAGTGTTATATTATATGATAATAGATCGATCAGATCTGTTGAAAAAGTTTATTTCATTTTAAATTCTTTTAAAATAAGTAAAATTTTTTGCACTTTTAAGCGTTTTTTTCTAAAATTGTCCTTTTTTCAAAATTCAAAGCGTGGGAAATATCTCCGAAAACATCCGATTGCTCCCAAATCCGTGCGGTAAATTCTCGGAAATGTCCGAAGTGGCTCGAATTCATGGGAAACGAAACTGAAGTGGTAAAGTGACGCACGCTAGATCGGTGGGTAATTAGGTATTTTACAGACGGGGGTAGAAAACCAATTTTATCAGCCACTGTTTTTTTGGATGCCATAGATTACCTTGAAAAGAGTAATACTAGGCAGAGTTATTGCAATGTTTGAAGCACGAGGTGCAAATTAAAAGACCTACCTCTTTTAGCGAAGAATAAACATTTAAGAGCAACGAAGAAGCTGTAAATCAGTATTTTGAGGAGCTTGACGAATCTGTGTTTAAAACTGGTATAACCAAATTAGAACACCGCAAAAAAAAATTGGATCGTTTTTCTTGGTCAGGCCGGAAACATTTCAAGAGTTTGTTTAGCCTAATACTAAACTGGAACACGGAACTGTTGCGACTGCGCATAATTAAAATGTCACCACGGAGCGTCACATAGGCGCATCACTTTGTACCGTATTTTCTTTTGTTAATACAATGTTGACGTCACCGGTCGCCCAATATAGTTCGACACTTTTCCGATTCGGCAATAATTTGGAGCGATTTTTGGGATTTCCACATGATTGCCGGCGGTTTGTGGCAGTATTGTGGTTAACAACTGTTTTTATTGGAGATACAGTCTTTAAAAAGCGAATAAATCGCAAGAGACTGCGAAACTGCAACAAGTCAATATAAAACAATGAGTTTAATTAGAAAATTTAACTAATATCTAATTAAGACAAATTGCAGTCCAGTACTAGCACTTTTTGGTCTTGTTATTTACAATGTTTTGTTTTAAGAACCAGTACTATCAAGAAATTATTAAATATTTATGAGAAATCTTTTTAACAATTTTTTAACATAATTACGTAGTATTAATATTAACCATTATTTATTATTTGTTGATGTGGGATTTCTGGAACTGTTCAAATTATGATTATGAATATCTGTATTTAAACTATTTGCATCTCGAATTTGTTGGCTATTACAACCTTATCCTGAACAGAATCCTCAAAGTAGCCTTCGGCAACTTGAGATGAACTCCAACCAAGATGTCGTTTTGACTATATAATATCAGCATCACGACGAAAACAAGGCCCTGTCTATTGCTTTGGGCTCGAAAATTTTAAAAGAGGAAGGTTTACCCACTGTATGTATGCCTCCGGCTTGTTGAGTACATTTTCCTTTCCACGTGGAATTTTGGTTGGGGATAAATTTAATCCTTTTTCTTCATTAATGATGACCGTGTTTGGAATGTTAACCAAAAGCATAGTTTTTTATATTATCCACAAAGCTTTGAAGTTTTTTTTGTATGAACCCAGCTGAAATTGTCATTGTGCCACCGCATGTAAGCCTTAATTAAAAAAATTAATAAAATAATAATACGGGAGTAAAACTGGAAAAACCGGCCATCAAAAAAATGTCAGGGAAGCAGGAATTGTTTTTTGTTTTAACATTTAAAAGTAACAATTTTCAAAACATTTAGAAATAATAATTATAGGAGAGGTTTTTATTTTTTTCCATATCAAAATTTGAAAAAATCTTGTGTGAGACACTCGTAGATGTTTGCAAAACAAATGCGAAAAATTTAAGGGGGTGAGGTCTTGTTTAAAACATGTTTGTTGTATAAAGATTGGCTCGAAAGCCAACCATTATTTGTTATTTATTATATAAAAATAGATAGCAACAATAAAATATTGAGGATGTATTGCTGTCATAAAAGCGCAATTTCTATATATTTTTCATTTTTTAAAATAAGTGGTGGAGATCAAATTAAACCACCCCTATCATTCAGTAACTAGCTAAAGAGAAACTACCCATCGACATGGAAAAAATTAATTTTAATTTTGTCTTCTATATTTTTTCACGAAACTTACTGATTCCGAGAAAAAAATTAAATGTAGAGTATTACATACCGATAAAAACAAATATTTTAAGGTCATAATTTAGTTGCGTACATATTATCTTCAATTATATAAAAATCATTTATTAATACACATTTCTGAAACTAATTGATCTGTTCATGCGTAAACTTAAAATAAATACCTTCTATAAAACAAAAATACAATTTTTATAGTAAGTAAGTTTATCTTTCAACTTCAAATCAAACTTTTTTTCCAGATTTTAACAAACAATTTTTAGGTGGTGGAAGGTTCTGTTTTCCGTCATAACTAAAACAATATTCAGTGAAAATTATGTATAAAAAATACTTATTTTTTTTTAAGTCGAAAAAAGTATTTTTAGTGTCAGTATATAAAATTAATGAATTCATAAATATAATGTTTTTGATTTCGTTTTCAAAATTTATTCTCTTTCTTCTACTTTAATTGAGTAATTTTCTTCACAGACATATTTTGTTACAAATTTCGATAATTATATTATCTAATTTAGTCCTGTATCCTTATATCTCATAACTTGCGAAGTGAGTTTATTGATTTCCAATATTTCCTAAAATTGGTTAGGGTGCGACCAAGCGTCACACTATCTACAAATAACTTGAAAACAATCATTTGATCAAAATATGGGCATTTCAGGAAATTTCATTTGTTCGTTATTTACAGATTTTTGATTTAATGAAAAGTATTCAACAATCGTAATAATTGCATGCAGATTTTATTTTTGTGTTTGGGAACGTTTAAATATTATGAAAAAAAAATCAATAAACAAAAGTGTTTAATTAAAACTTTGCAGAAGTTTTTCTTTAAATTTCGTTAAGAACAATTATAGGGGTAATCGGGGTAGTAGTTTTTTGCATTTGTTTTAAAACATTCTGACTAAAATATTGTCACCAAATCATCATTTCAGCAAAGTTTCATGGTTTCGTAGAATCTGTTGGAATTCATTTTCCATTGCCATAAGAAGTTTATGTATAAAACCTATGTTGGTAAACAGAAAAATATTCTTTTACTTAGCGGAATATGGTAATAATATGTTGATTAGGTCAAAACCCAAATCACCTTTGCTTATTTTAGAGCAGACCAGATAGCTTACGACACGCTAAGACTTAACATCTTATTGTGATTTAAATTTTACGTTAACAATTAGAACAATGTTCCTAGAATCCTATATAAAAATTTGTGCAAATTATTCGTTTTATTTCGGAAAACTTTTGAACACCGAGCTTCCACCGCTTCAATTTATGTAATGACGTGATATTTTGCCACACATAGATAAATATAAAACTAACCCGGCAAAACGCCCTTTCCATACGCAATCAGACAAAGCAAAAAGGGCTTTCGAGATGGAAGCAGCCTTAACAAAACGCAGATGTCCATTAGGCCAAATTGTGTTTCCCTTCTTTCACAGATTCGTGAAATCGAGGTCACAGTGATTTGTTAAAATTCGTAAAAAACTCAAAAACTCAACACATGGATGAATCGTCGGATGGAAAATAATACGTAAACAGTGATGGCGTCAAAACTTGTCCCGGCAGACTGCTGAGAGTCGAGTCACGTTTGGATTTCATTGCCATTTATCGAAAGAAGTTTCATAAGTTCCTTAAGGAACTTATTGGCCCTTTATAGAAGCAAACTTTCTTGCAATGAAAAATCTTTATTTCGTAATCGATTGTGGAACGAAAAAGATGCAACGGCCGAGCAATTTGTCGGATTTTACTTTAGCTTCTCAATAAAGTTAGCAATTGGTTCGATTTTGTCAACAGTAGATCTTCATGTATTTACATGAACAGTTTCGGAAAGGGAACGTAAACATTAGCTTAAAATTTTCTGTTTGGGTACTCTTTTGATAAATTAATTTTTAGGATATGATAATAATAATAATAGCACTTTATTTTCAACAGGTAACATGACCCAATTACAGGAAATATTAATTGTAAATCATCCAATATATATACTAGCGAACGTAAAAGCTAATCATAAATGTACTAATCATAGCTAAAAAAAAGTAGGAAAGAATAGGATAAGAAAATAAATAAGAACTAAAAGTTCAGATTTTCACGAAATTATATATTTGCACATGACAATTGTTTCGACAACACCGTGTCTTCATCAAATGTAATATTTACAAACTACCTGCTATTATATATACCGAAAAATGACAATAAAACCATAATTAATGTTGTTGTGAGAATTTAAGTTTAATAATGGAAAGGTATTTAAATCTAAATGATCGTTAATCGTGAATGTCTCATTTTGTTAATCCCATGGTTTCCAATAAATTTAATTTTCTACTTTTTGTGGCTGATGTAAAATATCAAAATTGTCGTCAAAAATGTGTTTTACTGTGTTTAAGTGTGTAGCGTAATTAGAATCTAGACTATTATTTTTCAACGCTCTTTTATGTTCGTTAATGCGTTTTCTGAAGGATCTATCTGTTTGTCCAATATTAATTTTAGGACATTTCAATCTGTAGACACCTGATTTTTGAGATTTTGGACATTTCGTTTAATTGTTTTTAAAAAATTTTCCTATTGTGTTGTTAGTTCTGAAAGCTATTTTTAAACCACATCTTGACAAATGTTTTGAAAATTTTTCACTGTGCAATTTGTTTAATGATATTAAGTTCTTTGTTGTAATTTTCTGTTGAGAGTGGCGTATTGAGTAGTATGTGTATAAAAGAGTGAAATGCAGCCATTTTTTGTGTATAAGGGTGATTTGAGCTGTTATGTATGACTCTGTCCGAGTGTGAAGGTTTATGGTAAATGGAAAAATCTAATTTGTTTTGCGTTTTCGTAATTTAAAAAAAAATCAATTGTCTGTCCGTTCCAACAAAGCAAGCAAAGATATCTTGCAGGTATCTATACCACCATAGAAAACTTTTACTTAAAGGATGTTCTAGTATAATATTTTCCAAATTGTCCATAAAAATCTCGGCTAACAAAGGACTAAGTGGGTTTCCCATCATCAAACCTTCCTTAGAGATGTAAATCTGTCCATTAAATTCAAAATACTTTTGCTCTAAATATACTATTAAGCAATCTAATAAATCTTGTTTCATCAATGGGTTAACCTGTTTCCGAGTGAGGGTGAAATCTACTAAATCAATCACATCAATTTATGGAATACTGGGAAATAAGTTTTGTACATCAAAAGACAATAGTGTTGCGTTAGAAGGGATTTTGATATCTTTAATTTTGTTGATTATTTCAAAAGAATTTTTTATTGCAAATTTTGGTTTAAAATCTTTGTGGAACTTTAAAATATTTACTAATTTTGTTGAGAGTTTAACTGCTGGAGCTGTTACATAAGACACGACTGGTCTAATGGGCATATCTTGTTTATGTAATTTAACTAAAGAATATAATTTCGGCGGTTGTGGATTCATAATTGATAAAAAATATTTGTCTTTGTCACTAAGTAGTGTGGAGTTAGTAATTATTTCCTTGACTTATCTTTGATAAAACTCGATAGGATCGTCTTTGATACATTGGAAAAGTTCTGGTTTAAGAAAATTGTTGGTTTTTGAAATATATCCTGGGAGATCGATAGCTATGACATATTTTGCACCTAGTGAATACAATTTGCTCAGATCAATGGCTCAATGACAATGAAAAATAGGTGGATTCTTGTATCGCATCTAAAGACTATCTAATAATATATACTATATCGATTAATGTACATTTTGCCCATTTTTTATTTTATTTTATTTCTAAAATATAGAATTATATTTTAGCACCTACACTCCTATATTCGAAAAAGTTTCTATTGTTTTTCCACTACCGAAAGATACTGAAGCGGCCTCGATAATAGAAAATTCTGAATATTCTTTAATTTCGACCCGACAATTCAGTTACTTCAAAACTAATTGAGAGACACGTTGAGCTTTCTCTAATGTCAAATTATCGCCTGAAGGCAAGTTCCTTTAATGGACTATATTGTCGGACGATGTCACCTTTCAGGAAATGTTACAACCCCTCAGACAAATACCGGTATTAACACAAGCTCCATTATCGTAACCCGAGCAAACAACAATACAACGAATTCGACAAATAAAGACTTCCCCGACCGAGTTCTGTGTTTATACGGGGGCGAAAATATACTGCCATGAGCGTGCCACTGTTTTCACGTTTCATGCTAAGCCTAAAACGGTGTGTATGGCAATCAAAATTAATGCAAATAATTGTCATATAATTCTCAAAACTAATATCTAACTAGTAACGACGCAAATATGGCACAATTTTAATTATAATAATGCCAGTGTTACAAGTTTCAGCTGCCCCCAGCTCGAAAGTAAGATTATTATGTCAAGAATTTATCTTTCATCAATTTCGCAAACTTTATGTTATTATTATTATTATTACAAAGAATAAAGTGCAGAAGAGAACCTACCATGCACATTGATAGTTACTAGCATGAAAATGTTATACATATAATATATATTTTGTTATTGCTGTGAAACAATACACTGTTCAAGCGACTTTTAAATACAGACAAGTTCATCGCACACACAACATCTGGGGGTAAACTGTTCCAATAATCGAAAGTCCTGTTATTTATAAAATGCAGGCGATGTGAAGTCCTGAATGGTTCCTTTCTTATTTTAACTTCAGATGGAAATTGGTCATATGCGAACCTATACATTGGAATGAGATCCCCTCGCAGCCCACGCTGACTAAATGTTGGCAGACTAAGTATTTTGAGACGGTCATCGTAAGGTGTATGTCTAAGCTGAAGTGACCAGCGCGTAGCGGCTCGATGCACTCATTCCAGAACATCACAGTCACGCAATAACCATGGGTTCCAGACGAATGTTGAACAGTGGTGAAAAGCCTGCAAGCGATGCAAGGACTAGGATATTTAAAAGTCTTTTTTTAAAAAAATAAGGTGCAGTTTGCTTTCTTTGCAATATTTGATACATGTACAGACCACGCACTGTCACACCTAGGTCCATCTGAGAATCGACACTTGACACCAAGTTTCCATTGATATAATAGTTCAAACCGGGATTGTTCTTGCCAACATGCAGCTCAGAGCACTTTTGAGCATTCAGCGGCAAAAGCCAAGTTGAACATCACTTGGAAATAGTATTCAAGTCTCTCTGCAATACGTCCGCATGTGCTGAAAGATTTTCAAATAATTTTGGGTCATCAGCATAAGCGCTCACATGAGAATCAATGCTGGAGAGCAAAACCACGGTATACACTAAGAATAGCACTGGTCCCAGCAATGATCCCTGGGGAATACTACTAGGCACGTTTTGTTTAAGTGAAAAAGCGTTACCAATTCAAAATCTGTTGTCAACTTATTTCCTGTATTTTAAACAGAACCTTTAATAAAAAAAGGGTTTCCAGGTGCATCCTCGGGTGCCTGCCTAACAGTTCAAGAAGAAATATTTGTACTATTTAATATTTCTAGAATAAACGAGTCATCTGGAGCCTGCTTTCAAGTTTTTGATAATAACAAATAGATCCTCACTCCACATTTTTGGCCATATGTATATGACAAAACGGGGGAAACATAAGGGAATACGATAAATTAACCAAGAACGTACTCAACAAAAAAGCTCTAAGGCAGAGTTGCATACTCTGTCTAAAGAAAACAAAAGATAAGAAAAAAATTAACCATTAAATTTTTGGAATTATCTAGAGAAGCACAACAAATTACCTGGGACACACACAGGCATAAGATACAAATACCTAACACTCATAATGGAAACGTGAAATTGCAGGTAGAAGAGGGCTTGGAGACATCTCTCTTTCTGATCTAACGTCAGAGTTATTTATAGTATGAAACAGAACGATTTGCCTAGGTTGTAGCTAAAAGAATATGTGCGAAGGATAAAGTGGTTCTAGGATGATGTAGGATTTTTTACCTGTAGTTGAGGTGATCATCACAGTATATTGTAAATATTAAATGACGTGTCCATTTTTATTAGTTAGTTTCTTACAGAAGCGTAACATGAACCAAATATGTTTCAAAAGGTGTATTTTCACAAGAAAAAATAATAAATTTGAAATGTAGCATTCGTGTCGATGCTCATAATGCCCATGATTTATCACTTATTTACTGGGATTGTCTTAATAACTTTTTAAGTAATAATGCATACCAAACTAACACTAAATTATGAGGAGAAACCCAATAAATGTTTTACGTTTTGATGTGGCTTTCGTAGCACATTTATTTCCAATTTTAAAACACAAAGGTTATACAAAAATTGTGTTCTTCAAAATGGGTTTCTAAGGAATCACTTGCTTTCTCTATAGGATATATCACTTTAAATTCTAAATTGCATATAGAACATCTTGCATTTTGTGAATTTCTAGAAGATTTTAGGAAAACTACGCTTTCCAACTAGTACAGAAATGAGGGGTTGTTTAAATTTTATATTTTAAATAGTGTATTCTGTTGATTTCTAGATTCCATCTAGGAAAACTTCACGAATAATACAACAATACTGGGTTACTTAAAATGTCGATGTTGATATGTAGTAAGTGTTCAAAATTGGGACAATTTCTAGATTTTTTATAAGACAACTATGCTTTACAACCAATACAAAATACAGGGTTGCTTCAAATGCCCATTTTTGGGAGTTCCTAGATTTTTTACAAAAAAAATCAGCTTTACAAAAGTACAAAAATACAGGGTTGCTTAAAATATCACCGTTTACTTTTTTTTAAAATAGAACGTCCTGCATTTTTCTGGATTTCTAGATTCCAGCCAGGAAAACCAAGCTTCATAAACAATACAAACGTGCTGGGTTACATGGTAGATGTTCAAAATTGGGACACCTTGTTTAAATTTTATATTTTAAGTAGTTGAGTGAATTTCTAGATGTTTTGTAAGAAAACTAGCCTTTGTAACTAATACAAAAATTCAAGGTTGCTTAAAATATCCACGTTGGCAATAATGTTTAAAAATGTGAATGTGAAATGTGAGTTTCTATATTTTTCACAAGAAAATTAAGCTTTACAATGGGTACAAAAATACAGGTTTGATTTTTTTAATTTTAATTACGTTTTTTATATATATTTATATATTTTTATTATATTTATAGGAAAACTAAGCAAATAGTTCAAAAATACTGGGTTACTTAAAATGTGATGTTCGTAGATGTTCAAAATTGGGACACCCGGTTTAAATTGTATATTTTAAATAGAACATCCTGTATTTGAGTGAATTTCTAGGTTTTTTATAAGAAAAATAAGCTTTACAACTAATACCAAAGTACAGGATTGTTTCAAATGTAAATGTAGAACATATTTTTGCGAGTTCCTTAACTTTTCACAAGAAAATTAAGCTTCGCAATGAGTACAAAAGTACAGGGTTGCTTAAAATGCCTCTGTTAATAATAGTAATTCAAAAAAGCTTCACAAATGGTACAAAAATGCTAGGTTACATAGTAGGTGTTCAAAATTTGGACACCCTGTTCAGTTTTTATATTTTAAATAGAATATTCTGTATTTGAGTGAATTTCTAGATATTTTATCATAAAATTAAGCTTTATAACTAGTACAAAATTACAAGTTTGCTTAAAATGTCCATGTTGACAGTAGTATTTCAAAATTGTGTTTTTTTTTAATTCTATATTTGAAATAGAACATCCCATATTTTTATTAATTTCTAGTTTGTTTATAGTAAAACTAAACTTTGCAACTAGTACGGTAATACGGGATCGCTTAAAATGTCAATGTTCGTAGTTCTATTTGAAAACTGAGACACCGTAGACCACAAAAGAATGTGGTTTTTATAAATCATCTTTCAGACCATACAATATCACTGGAAATGTATGCGGGCTAATAAAAAATAAATAAATTGTGGACTCCCAGCGAATCAGCCTTTTCCTCTTTTTTTTGACAAATCGCACAGGCTTTCTCGAGCTTTCGACGGGAACGGCCCTAACATTAAGCTCTAAAAATAGTACGGACTTAAAAATGCAAGTGTGTCAGCGGATCCGGTACAGAAGAATTTTAAAAATATAACGCGTCTTTGAAAGACACTGAATTTAAGTTGGCTTTCAAAACTATTTACTTTCCTTTCCAAATTATTTCGAAAAAAAATAAAATTGTTACGCGCGAGTTTATTTCGTGTAAATAATAAATATTTATTTTTTCCTCCTAACCGCTAGCAGCAAATTTTATTTCCCCACCCATGACCACGTCGCCAGATAGGTACTTAAAGTTTGCCGTTTCGCGCGAGTTTAACTGCCGTACTTGGAATTTTTGCAAGCCCCGTAAAACTGGCAACAGTGTCGAGATTATACAGTTTGGCGAGTCGTTTGTGTTAATTGAGTTCTAAACAAGATCGAGCGATCCGAATTATTTTCCCGAAACGGACCGCACTTTTAATTGCACGGACCTTTCAACGTGAAGCTGCTGCAGTTGGGCAAAGTTAGTTAAATAACTGCGTCTGGTCGCTACTGAAGCCGAGGTGGTTTCCGGCCGACCACTCTCCTCAGTCTGCTGTCCAAAAGTTTCAGCACGATGAAGCTATATTAAAGGGAGTTCTTCCGTGAGCATCTTTAGACCGGAATTTGTCGAAGAGAACCGCAGAATATTCAGAGTTTCGCCGATAAACCAATTGAGTTGACATTTTTAGTTGATAATATCGAAGTCCATGATATGAAGGATATCTCAAATCTTGTTTCTTGCAATCTCAAGCCGCAGAAAGACCGTCATCCAACCCTTTTTCGGATCTTTAGAGATTTTCGGCATTCGATAATGAATTGTTTATGAATAGTCTCAGATAAATTAACTGGCATCTTTTGTACTATTTTGATGATATAAACATACAAGTTGACTTTCTTACGAATAATATGAATTATTTATTCGATATTCATGCTCCATTACAAAGAGTTGTAATTAATGGACCCCCAGCCTCTTGGTTTACCGAAAAGCTTAAACTTTTAATAAAACTCGAAATAGGTCACGTTTAAGATACAAATTTCTTAAGTCAGATATTGCGTTAATCAAGTATAGAGAATTACAAAATTTTTTGAAATCCTGTGTGAGAGCCGACAAAGGGGTATATTTGGAAAGTAATAATAATAATAATAATAATAATAATAATAATAATAATTAGATTTAACCATAGTTACCGAATTCAATATGTATAGACTGGGAAATGTCCAAATTGCCATTTCAATAAATATATTTCTGCAGGAATAATGTTTCGGTTTAAAGTGCATTGTACGAGTAATCCTTTTTTGCAACAAAAATATTTCATGCGATCGGGAGCAATTACCCCCTTCTTCTGAAGTTATCAAATGACAAAACATTGTGTGGATAATTTTTGAAGAATATAGTCCACCTGATGAGACCAAGAAAGACGAGAATCGAAATAAACTCCTAGAAATTTCTCAACCCGCCTCTCCTCGATCGTTTTATTATTAAATAAGATGCTCTTATCTATGCCTCATAGTGAGAAATGAATTAATTCAATTTTATCTTGATTTAATAGAAGACTATTTCTGTTACAATAATCAACAATATCTGTCACCGCCTCATTAGAGTTCTTAGAGGGATCCTCCATGTCGGTATCGCAGGAAACCACCGCTGTATCATCAGCAAATAGTGATAGATAATTATTATCCGATCCACAGGAATGTTAATTACATCAAAAGCTCCTTTTTGATCGAAATGCAGATAAGTTGTTGGTTTATTATTATCTAAATTATCCAAAGTACATTTAAAGCTGATCCTAAAAATTTTTGGCGTATTTTGAGGAGGCTCCAAGTGCACAGTAATAATTATTTAATGTTTGAAAATAATAGTTAATGTCGCTTTTACTTGGAGCTATTGGTTTTGGTCCTGAGCTTGTATCTGCAAAATTTATTAATAAATAATTTGGTCCTAATTAATTCAGTTTTGCAAAAGTTTACTCTAAAAAAGTTAATAAAACTTTGCTAATGCTAATGGTTCAAACAATATTGATATAAAAATGATTCTTTTTACTACTCCGTATTTAGTCGATCATATCACTTTCCTTGTTACAAGTGTCTTATCTTTGGGGTTTTCCCGGGCTCTTGAAAGCAAGCCGAAGTTATACCCGTTCCAAAGAGTATCCAAGGTACATTAAGGATTTTAAATCATTCAGTTTGTTGCAAACCATCTCAAAGGTTGTTGAAAAAATGACAGCTAAACAACTGCGTCAGTTCCTACGCGATAACAAAATCTTCACAGCACTACTTTTGCCTTGCTTCATGTTACTGATGATTTATTGAGAGCAGCGAATTCTAAATTTGACTATAGCAAAGCGTTCGACACCATGGATCATTTCCTTCCCCTTTTTTAAAAATTGTCTTAGTCAGAGATATCAAAGAGTAGTTATAGGAAATTTATTTGGAAAAAAAAAGAGAATAAATTGTAAGGAACACATCTTTTAAGATTACGCTAAATGATGAGATTATCTCTCCTTCTTCAGATGGGTATAAAAATTTAGGATTATGGTTTGACGATGACCTGCGGTTTTCTGAGCATGTTGGCGCGGTGTTACAAAAATCCTTCTATGAGTTGATGACATTGTATATTCATAAATATCTTCTCAGTAAAAAAGTCAAACTTAAACTCTGTGATATGTTAGTTGTGTCCCATATCGTCTATTGGCCAGATATACTAAATCGAGGTAAGAAGAAACTCCAACGACTTCAGAATGCTTGTATTCGTTTTAGTTATAATCTCAGCATGTATAATCATAATTCGAGTTGGTTCAAGCTGGAGGACCGATATAAAGTTCAGTTAGCCTCCTTTGTTTTTTTACTAAACTCCAATAAGGCCCCGTCGTACTTGTTTGATGAACTTCGCAGAGGAAATGATATTGATAATCGAGACACCCGTCATTGTTTGAGATATTGCGTTCCTAGACACACCTCTGTAACTTTCCAGAGAACTTTTAGCTATAACGCAGTCAAAATATTTAATGAAATACTTTATGCTACGACATCCCTCCCCACAATAAAGTCCTTCCAAAATCGTTAATATTGTTTATTAGGCCCCGCTAGTCTATTGCGTCTAATAATTGTATTTTCAATGTATAATCGAGTGTGTATTTTGTTGTCGATTATGGTGTTGGTGCTGTCGTTCTTGTGGTTACATGCAAGAGCGCAATCTGCTAATGTCTCCACTCTTGTATTATAATTTATATTGTAATATTTTGATTTTTAATAAAGACAGGTTCCCAAACATCTATTTACTTTTTTCTACGGAGGATTTAAAACGTCCTCTAATAAACTTCAATCTTGAATTGTACAGTGTATCTGTCTATTCCAGACACCATAACCTCACACTCAATACCTCTATGTCTTGTGGTCTTCAATTTAATAATAATAAAAACATTGAATATAAACTAACTGAGAGCTTTGAGCCCCCTATATGAATTTTTACCCATCGTAACCGCGGCAAGATTTTTTTTGCAATCGCGTATCAATAACAAACTGAAAATTGTGCGATTTAAAAAAAGTTTTGCCCGATAAAGTAAAAAAAAATATTTTAAATAACAATTGTAAAGTGTAATCTATCATAATTAAATAACAATATTGTGATTTTTCAAGTCTTGTATTGTTAATCTAATAATAAAATGTTTGTATTAATTAGATGATCATGATCATCATCATTTTTTATATAATATAATTTGTCATTCAGAGGGAAGCTACAATATATCAGCTAAAAGTCAGTACAGTCTCATGCCCATTTCTAAAATTTATTAATTAAGGCCCTTCTTCAAAGTTTCGTCACTGATTATTGTTCCTAGCCAATATTCGTCACCATAACGGACTATCAATATATATTTTATAATAAAGTATTTGCGTTTGTGATGTCCAACGAATACCCGAATGCGATACTTAGCGATTCCGGGAATCCCAATAAATGTATTCACTCCATTCTTAATATTTTTTAAAAGAAACAAATTTGTGGTTGGGTCTTGTTGGGTACAATTTAATTGGTCCTTTCTTTTTACTCGTTCGGTTAAATAGGGAATCTTAGTTAGAATTTCTTCAACAAGAATGGACAGTACTGCTAGCAGAATTACCTCCAAATGTACTTATCCAAATAACTTTTATTATCCTCCCAATTTTAGTATAAACCTAAGAATTTATCTGCATAACAGCTTTGGTGATTTCATATTTTATAACATAAAATATCTCCATGTATTTTTCGAACACATCATATAGAACTCTTTATATTTAGCCCACCAAAGTATTGTCGCAATTAGTAAAGATTAATGAGTAAGAGCTGAAAGCTAAGTAAAATTCTTGAAAACTCTTAAATCCAAATTTAAGTGCAGTTTAAGGAAGCGTAAAAGTATTTAGTATAGCTATTACACAATTTTGAAAAAGCTATATCGATTTTTGATCGTAAAAAAGTTAACAACGATGCGGGCTATAAATATCGACTGTCGTCCTCTTTATTCTTTTTGTTGGTCTATAAACGGGGCTACTCCTAAACAACACACTTGGCATAGATCTTTAAAATCAGTCGCGTGCAAACAGAAATAGAATGGAAGTGCCATACGGTTTGTCGGATCATGAACGAAAACCTAAACGCAAAGAAGGATGTTTGATACATCTAACGCATTCCCACGTAGTAATAGTTTCGCGAAGAATTTTCCTTGTAACTCAGTTACTCATATTTGCTTTTGACTATTAGGTATTTGTATTTCTCAAACAATATTGGAATTGTAGGTTAGAAGTTTTTCAAAAAAGAAAGCCGTTGTTGTAAAATTTAAAAACTAGAGAGTAATTTAAATTACTCAGCTACTTTTTGATAAAGGATGTTTCTTTGTACCAATAATAACAGTAAAATGAAGCGTTAAAATACAATTTACAAGGCAACCCACATAACTAAAATGGGTTAAATCAAGAAATTTAATTGTATTTTTGTTATTATTTTTCTACTTCGCTTTGGAGAATTAGTAATGCACGATTATATTTTACAGCATTCGCGATATGAATTTGAGTCAAAACTAATTTATATTAAAAAACCGAATTTTCAAATTGGACTTTTAATTTAAAATTAATTTTTAAAAATTAAATTAAATAAAAATAAATTAAGCAATTACGACAATATCGGAAATAGAATTGTTACTTTGATATACGTGTTGGTTAGAAGAGTCGCATAATTTTGTGTAACGTATAAAATTTTTTTTTTTAATATTATCTGAAAGCATAAATTATGCTCCAGTTCCCGGTTGAATGACGATGTGCCGCCAACCTAAGAACCCTAAATTGTGTGCTTCGGCCGCTAACCCCATATCTCTCGTAATGATTAAACGAATGGCATTAAATTAGGATTAGAAATGGGGGTCATGATCTAGTACTATGTCTCAAAACTGAACACGCAAGCCATGTCACGAAACTCTTTATACGGTTAAGGATAGGAAATTTATATGAATATTACGTGAGAGGGACTTTTTAAAATGTCAAGTTGGCTTGATTTTCAGGGGAAAATGTTTCGGTATAAAGAATTCCATTGCAACAGAAAGATGTCTGAATAATATTAAATAAATTATGGAATAATCTGAGTCGCTAGTGCAAATTAATTTTTAACTATCGCTGTAGACTTATACGTACCGATGTTAGTCACCTATTGGTCTGATATGACACATGTTTTCAAATATTTGCAATATTGTTCAACTTTATTTTTCGGTATACCTAATAAAGTTGTTGAATTTTAAAGAGTACGAAAGAAAGCAATGCGTCTAATCCTGAAATGTAATAGATATGACCATGTTAGATGTCTTATAAATATGATCTGCAAAGAAAAAAATTGTATTTTTATACTCCCTTCTGTAAAATGCCTAATTACAAAACGATCTAGCGTGCGGGAAGCGTCACGTTACCACTTCAGTTTCGTTTCCCACGGATCTGAACCACTTCGGACATTTTCGGGATTTTACCGCACGGGCTTGGGAGCAATCGAATGTTTTCTGAAATATTTTGACGTTTGTCAATTCTGACGTTCATGTCAGTGAATGCGATAATATACCAAAAACTAACGGTCGTAGAAAAAGTATAGTATGCAACACGTTCGGTAAACTTTTGAAGTCGCTCCTTTATTAAACACTCGCTCCGCTGCGCTCCGCTCGTGTCAAATAAACAAACGAGTCAAGTGCCGTTTACGGCACTTATTGCATAATAGACTAATAATAAAGGTAATAAATAAGTTGATAAATTGGTGCATTTCTGAAAGGGCTAATTACATTATGAATGTGATGATTTAATCCTTATCAATCGATGTAACACTATACAGATGTTAAACACTATTTTAAATAAGGGGCGTAATCATTTATTTATGCTTTTACTTTTACTCTACTTAGTCTTAATTGTATTCTTTGAATGTTCATTTTTTATTTTTCACGTTTTTTCTTAAGGGGTTAATTTCTGTAAAGCTTTTATAGTCAACAAATATCAACAATCAACACATACCAAAAATAACTTACTAAAGATGGGTTCAAAAATAGTCAAACATTGAATGAAGCAAGCCTAATTGCAAGTTTTTTCAAGTTTCAATGTTGATGCTACTTTTTTAAAGCGGTGGCAAATCGATAGAGCATCAATGATTGTGGAACTAATCAAATACTTTTTGAACAATTGAACTGAGGTGGCTTTTACTCGATGAAAATCTATTTAACAAAATAAATAAGGACTAAAAGTTCAGATTTTCACGAAATTATATATTTTCACATGACAATTGTTTCGACAACACCGTGTCTTTATCAAATGTAATATTTACAAATTACCTGCTACTATATATACCGAAAAATGATCATAAAACCTTAATTAATGTTGTGAGAATTTAAGTTCAATGAAGGAGAGGTATCTCCATGGCTTCCAATAAATTTAATTTTCTGCTCTTTGTGGCTGTATGTAAAATATCAAAATTGTCGTCAAAAATGTGTTTTTCTGTGTTTAAGTGTGTAGCATAATTAGAATCTAGATTATTGTTTTTAAACGCTCTTTTGTGTTCGTTAATGCGTTTCTTGAAGGATCTACCTGTTTGTCCAATATAAATTTTAGGACAATATTTTTGAGATTTTGGACATTTCGTTTTATTGTTTTTTAAAAATTTTCCTATTGTGTTGTCAGCTCTCAAAGCTATTTTTAAACCACATTTTGACAAATATTTTGAAGCTTTTTCACTGGGTTCTCCTACGTACGTAATTGTTTACATTGTTCGTGTTCTGGATTAGGTTTCGGATAAATAGGGTTTACTGTTGTCTGTATTTGTTTTTTATTTATAATTTTATCGATAATGGACGGATTGTAGCCGTTTTTCAGTGCAATTTGTTTAATCAATTTAAGTTCTTTGTTGTAATTTTCTGTTGAGAGGGGCGTATTAAGAAATCTGTGTATAAAAGAGTGAAATGCAGCCATTTTGTGTGGATAAGGGCGATTTGAGCTGTTATGAATGACTGTCCGTGTGTGAAGGTTTATGGTAAATTGAATAATCAAATTTGTTTTGCGTTTTAGAAGTCTAAAAAATTAATAGAGTTATTCTGTTCAATCTCGACAGTGAATTTTATATGATTATATAATGAGTTAATGCAACTTAAAAAAGAATTCAGTTGTCTGTTCGTTCCAACAAAGCAAGCAAAGACATCATCTACGTATCTTTACCACCATAGAAAACTTTTACTTAAATGTTCTAGTATGATATTTTCCAAATTATCCATAAAAATCTCGGCTAACAATGGACTAAGTGGGTTTCCGATAATCAAACCTTCCTTAGAGATATAAATCTGTCCATTGAATTCAAAATAATTTGGGTCTAAAGATACATTTAAGCAATCTAATGAATCTAGTTTCACCAGTGGGTTAACCTGTTTCCGAGTGATGGCGGAATATACTAAATCTATCACATCCATAGGTGCAATACTGGGTATTTTTGTAAGTTTTGTACATTAAAAGAAAATAGTGTTGCGTTAGAAGGGATTTTAATATCTTTAATTTTGTTGATTAGTTCAAAAGAATTTTGTATTTTAAGAAGCAAACAGGACGATTGGCGAGTCAACAAAAACTGACGCAGGAGGAATCCAGAAGTTTTGTAAAAAGTATTACAGTACCCTGTGGAAGTTTCTTTAGTTTCTTTGAAAAAAAAAGGAACTAATCTAATGGAATAATCCAATGTACCGTTCGCAGTAAGCGTCTAAAGTACCGTCAACCGTGAATCACCCTGTATGAATGGGAATGTGTTTAAGGTATACCTAAACACGTGCCAGGAAAAAAGCATGCGGTAATTAGAGGTCAAGTGCTAACTATGCTTTAAATGCAACGAAAATGATTGTATTCGACTTTCACATAACATTTAAGGAAGAAGTAAATCTCCTTATTTTCTTATTTTTACAAAGAGAAATTATGAAAATTGAGAAACAATCTTTAGTTTTGTCCCTGAGTGTAATATTTCGGTTTTCGTAATAAATTGTTTGATGAATATACTCAAAGTATATAAAAGGAATCATTCAATCATTTCGTTAATGCCACAGATCATTTCACAGCCCATTGTAAAAAAAAAGTTTAATGTTTTACGACAATCGTAACCCGTCATTAAAGTCAAGTTTCGCAAACTACAAATTGAATTTCTAAACTCCCACCGCCACAGATTACCGAATCAAACCGTCTAAATTAGTTAAAGCCTTTTATTAATATGCAACGACTCAATCAAGCGCAGCATGTGTTTTGGATATAAATTGATTATGCGACGTCCTTACCCCTTTGGGCTTGACATTTAAATGGCAGTGACCACAGATTGCCGACCACTTGAGATGGGGCTTTCTGAATGGCAGTGGATATAATGGTGATCAAATTGAAAGAACAGGTCCTAAATGGCTATTGTTAATGACTGAACGAAAGGAAAATAACGCAAACAATAAGAAGGCATTGTTAATTTGTCCATTGGAATTACACGAACAATAAATTAAACAAAATAAATAAGTACTAAAAGTTCAAATTTATATATATATATATATATATATATATATATATATATATATATATATATATATATATATATATATATATATATATATATATATATATATATATATATATATATATATATATATATATATATATATATATATATATATATATATATATATATATATATATATATATATATATATATATATATATATATATATATATATATATATATATATATATATATATATATATATATATATATATATATATATATGGCCTGCCATACATCAAGGGGGTTACTGACAAAATCGGCCGAATATTACGGAAAAACGACATCTCAACGGCATACAAACCTGACCATACCATCGGAGCAATACTAAGAAACCCAAAACAAAAAATTACTCTGGAAAACCAAGGAGTATACAGTGTAGCATGCGGATCGTGCAGCCTGACGTATGTGGGACAGACCAACAGAATGATTTCAGCCAGGCTCGAGGAACATCGTTTAGCCATAAGAAACAAACAAACAACATCTGCTTTGTTTCAGCACCAACATCAGACAGGCCATAAAATTGATTTCGGCACTTGCAAACAAATAGCTAATATTCCTGATTTTAGGACTAGGATTATACGAGAGGCCATCGAAATAGAAAAGTCCGGACACCTCAATACGAGAGACGACGCTCTGCATTTATCCAACACGTGGAGAACGATAATCAAACAGCAGAGCGATGCGCAGCAGCCAACGGGAACATCGCAACTACGATCGGGCGAAATTAACAACGCGACAATTCAGGGGGCGGAGCCACCTCCCCCCACGCATAAGCAGCACCGTTACCATCTCCGGCGCAGAGTATAAATACCGCACGCACCGCCGATAACCTCCCAGTGTTCGAAGTGTTTTCGGAACGCGAGCATTGAAGATGCCAAGTGAGATTTTGGCGAAACGTCTGCAGGATTCTAGTCGGATGCAAGATTTGCAGGATTCCAGTCGGAGTTCAACGAGCGAACGGATGATATCCCGGAATATAGTGTCATCATATATATATATATATATATATATATATATATATATATATATATATATATATATATATATATATATATATATATATATATATATATATATATATATATATATATATATATATATATATATATATATATATATATATATATATATATATATATATATATATATATATATATATATATATATATATATATATATATATATATATATATATATATATATATATATATATATATATATATATATATATATATATATATATATATATATATATATATATATATATATATATATATATATATATATATATATATATATATATATATATATATATATATATATTTGTTTGTTTTCGAAGGTATGATTCCTTTTATCTTCTCAGCCTGTTCGAGTACACGATCAGTTTTTGTTTGAGTTTGTCCAGTAGCGGCGTTTGATTATCTTGATCTTTTTGTATTCTCATAATTTCATGCACCTTGTAAGTTAACTTGTTCGTTGGTTTTTTGGTTCGAGTGTGCTAAAGTAGTTATCCCATCGATCGTCTTATCTTCCCTATTGTCTTCTCGATTCTTATATCCCATTTGGGCTTAGTTGCTGTTGCTGTCAGAAGACTTCTTCCTCCCTAATCTCGTGGAAGGTATTATCATTAATATTATTATTATTACTATTATTATTTATAAGCATTTCTACTAAGAGTCAAATTCATACACATATGTCTTGAAGGTTATCTTAAGTCCAATCCAAACATCCTTAATGTCGCACTTACTTCGGCTATAAAATCTTTTTTCTCTTCTTTTAAAATTTATGATTCACTTTTGTTTTATTTGTTTGTTTGTTGTCTAAGGGAATAAATCCCCTTCATCTCATCAAAAAAAAATAATGTCATTCACCGATCATTTTAAAAAACTCAAATTTTCAGTGTTTCTAGTGAAATATCATTGATGTTAAAAAAATCCAAAAACCCTTCAGGACATCTTAGAGAAGTTTTTCGTCAATCTGTTCAATGTGGAGTTATTATGAAAATGAACACATCACATAAATTATAATTAAAAAATCTCAAGGGAGGTGCAAAAAAATTAGAATCTAATTTCAGCCCTTTATTAGCAAGTAATTACATACAGGCTTAGTTATCAAATAATTTTAGAAATAGCTTTAACCCAACAGACAGTCAGGATCCCTTAGGGTTGTGTATATTCGATAAAAATTGCCACCTTGACGAGTTACTTATATATCTATATAAAGGTGAGCAAAAAGTTTTAATTAATCTTAATATAATTAAACAATTATGGGAGGTGATCGTAATTCGGTCATTTTAACCAAATAGAGCAACATCGACTTACAGGTCAAGTGCTCGATTTTTGAGAAACATCTAATACCAACCGAGATATAGAGCGTTTTTCAATTTTCAGCCCTTTTGAAAATTGATTTATGAAAACTTTGGATTGGATATTGGCTTGCAAATTTCATTGAGGCAGTTAATTTGGCAATTATATTCTTCTAAATATCATGACTGTCACCGAAGGCTTTGGAAATGTTGAATAATATGACCTGTTGCGCAGGTTAATAAATAATAAAGTTATGTTTTACTTTTACGTAACTTTTGCAAATAAATTATGTAGTTTCCCAGAACGAAGACAACCCAATAAAAGTATATTTCGTAGGTCTAAAACCAACATAACACCCACCAATTCTTATAGAAAAACTGAGGATAGTGTTGGCGTTTCAAAATCTACATTTCAAGGAATTTTAAAAAAGCACAAGTTTAAACCTTTTAAATTAGGTTACTTCATAATTTGAATCTCGAAGACAGCAACGAAAACTAGAATTTTGTCATTTATTTACAGAATTTCAACAGAGACTGGGATTTTCACAGGACAATTAGTTTGTAAATATTACATTGGATGAAGACACGGTGTTGTCGAAACAATTGTCATGTGAATATATATATAATTTCGTGAAAATCTGAACTTTTAGTTGTCATTTATTTCTTTTTTTATATAACTTTCTATTTTTTCAACAGGACGTAGCTCATACGCCCCATTCTCAAACCATACGTCTATATTTAGACAATAATTTTCGTAATTATTGGACTTGGATCATTGCACCATGTTCCACAGGATGATAGCTCCAGTTCCTATACGAACTTTTATAACTTTTTTGGGGGGCATATTAAATTGTCAGTGATGGAAGTTAGAATTCTAGATCAAAATTACTGACTAGGGACCACCAAAATGTCGCACAAAATAGCAGTCGAAACAATAAATACACTTCGCGTCAGGCAAATTTGGTTTGTATAAGCCTTCAATGAATATTCAATAAATTTTATATGAAACGTCTACTTGATGTGTATTGGTGCCACAAGGACTTCGCATTCTAATATATACCTTGTTCAGTGTCTGTACCTTTGATGTTAGGCATATTTATGGTTGAATAGGCAAACAAGCTTTAAATTAACTTCCGGGATTGTAAATTTGGCACAAAGTCGACTGTCTCGAGTCTAGACCTTCGGTGTCCTTCAATAATAAACAAAATAAGGTTCGGGTTGGGTAAATAAAGAGGCAAATCGTCGTAAGCACCGGCGCGATAAATAATAAAAGGTCCCAGTTACGGGCCAAATATTTGAGGAAAAGGCCAGAGCGGTACTCGTTTGAGATACAAAATTAATTTTGTTTTAAACAACAAAGCTGAGGCTGTTTTTGTCTCGGAGGCCCAATTTCATTATTTCGCCAAGTATTCGCTTTTTAATATAAAACGACATATTTTCTATTTAATGTCATATTGCCAACGTAAGAGAGAAGATTTTGCGATTTTAATGAAAGTTGGATTTGCTCGCTGTAGTAAATAGATGATTTGCTCCTGAAAAATCAAATTTATTTATTCTAGGTGGACAACATTTTTCTGCCAAATATTTCAATAATTGTAAAAGGTAAATAGAATACTTAACGTATTGTCCCTATTAAATAAAAAGGACAAGAAAAAACTTCCTAAAATGGCACGAAACAAAAGTAGAAAAAATACTACGAAGACATATAAACCGAAACCAGATCGGAATATAACAGAATCTCTCCATCAGAAGGAAATATATTGTAGTTAATAGGGAAAAATCAAAAAAATCAATAAAACAAATGAAAAGTAGTCTATCCAAAGGACCGGAAGAAATCCCAACCCATCTACTTTTTATAAAACTTCTGGATTCCTCCTGCGTCGGTTTTTGTTGACTCGAACTAGCTAACGTTTCGCCAATCGTCTTGTTGGCTTCTTCAGACCTTTTTTTGTGCCTAGATGATATTTTTAGTCCGGTCAGAAGTTTCATAAAAAGTATTACAGTAGCCTGTGGAAGTTTCTTTGAAAACTCCAACCCTTCTAATTAAGAAAGGATCTGAGAAACTTTTCGAAGCTCTCACGTGGTGAAAAAAAGGCATGTCCATAAAAAAATAAATAAATTGGAACGCTAACTAACTAACCAAAATTGACCAAAACTTTAGGCATATCGGTTACCGACCCTATAAATAAATTATGGAATGTTGTTCAAAATCAACTTAAATCAAACATTAAGATCTATATAGCACAGACATTATTAAACCTGTGGAAGCGCAAATATTGGGGTATGGGGATAGACCTAGGACAAATATACCACATAATTCTTTGGCGAATGAAAGAAAATATCGAATAAATGGCTAGAAAACTGCAGGAACATACGAAAAATAAAATATGCACTTACAGATATCCAGGTAGAAAATGGAGGTACCATCATATTCCGGAGGGTATATACGCTACGCAAAAGAAGTCTTCTGTGTGGAGCCAAAACACGAAGATTAAGAACAAGAAGATCCTTGAGAATATCTAATCAGTAACACTCACTAACAACAAAAACCGAAATAAAACAGCTAATATGGGATGAACAAATCTAAAGAATGGCAGTTACAAGACTGAAAAAAAAGGAAGGAAGAATATATATATATATATATATATATATATATATATATATATATATATATTCTTCCTTCCTTTTTTTTCAGTCTTGTAACTGCCATTCTTTAGATTTGTTCATCCCATATTAGCTGTTTTATTTCGGTTTTTGTTGTTAGTGAGTGTTACTGATTAGATATTCTCAAGGATCTTCTTGTTCTTAATCTTCGTGTTTTGGCTCCACACAGAAGACTTCTTTTGCGTAGCGTATATACCCTCCGGAATATGATGGTACCTCCATTTTCTACCTGGATATCTGTAAGTGCATATTTTATTTTTCGTATGTTCCTGCAGTTTTCTAGCCATTTATTCGATATTTTCTTTCATTCGCCAAAGAATTATGTGGTATATTTGTCCTAGGTCTATCCCCATACCCCAATATTTGCGCTTCCACAGGTTTAATAATGTCTGTGCTATATAGATCTTAATGTTTGATTTAAGTTGATTTTGAACAACATTCCATAATTTATTTATAGGGTCGGTAACCGATATGCCTAAAGTTTTGGTCAATTTTGGTTAGTTAGTTAGCGTTCCAATTTATTTATTTTTTTATGGACATGCCTTTTTTTCACCACGTGAGAGCTTCGAAAAGTTTCTCAGATCCTTTCTTAATTAGAAGGGTTGGAGTTTTCAAAGAAACTTCCACAGGCTACTGTAATACTTTTTATGAAACTTCTGACCGGACTAAAAATATCATCTAGGCACAAAAAAAGGTCTGAAGAAGCCAACAAGACGATTGGCGAAACGTTAGCTAGTTCGAGTCAACAAAAACCGACGCAGGAGGAATCCAGAAGTTTTATAAAAAGTAGATGGGTTGGGATTTCTTCCGGTCCTTTGGATAGACTACTTTTCATTTGTTTTATTGATTTTTTTGATTTTTCCCTATTAACTACAATATATTTCCTTCTGATGGAGAGATTCTGTTATATTCCGATCTGGTTTCGGTTTATATGTCTTCGTAGTATTTTTTCTACTTTTGTTTCGTGCCATTTTAGGAAGTTTTTTCTTGTCCTTTTTATTTAATAGGGACAATACGTTAAGTATTCTATTTACCTTTTACAATTATTGAAATATTTGGCAGAAAAATGTTGTCCACCTAGAATAAATAAATTTGATTTTTCAGGAGCAAATCATCTATTTACTACAGCGAGCAAATCCAACTTTCATTAAAATCGCAAAATCTTCTCTCTTACGTTGGCAATATGACATTAAATAGAAAATATGTCGTTTTATATTAAAAAGCGAATACTTGGCGAAATAATGAAATTGGGCCTCCGAGACAAAAACAGCCTCAGCTTTGTTGTTTAAAACAAAATTAATTTTGTATCTCAAACGAGTACCGCTCTGGCCTTTTCCTCAAATATTTGGCCCGTAACTGGGACCTTTTATTATTTATCGCGCCGGTGCTTACGACGATTTGCCTCTTTATTTACCCAACCCGAACCTTATTTTGTTTATTATTGAAGGACACCGAAGGTCTAGACTCGAGACAGTCGACTTTGTGCCAAATTTACAATCCCGGAAGTTAATTTAAAGCTTGTTTGCCTATTCAACCATAAATATGCCTAACATCAAAGGTACAGACACTGAACAAGGTATATATTAGAATGCGAAGTCCTTGTGGCACCAATACACATCAAGTAGACGTTTCATATAAAATTTATTGAATATTCATTGAAGGCTTATACAAACCAAATTTGCCTGACGCGAAGTGTATTTATTGTTTCGACTGCTATTTTGTGCGACATTTTGGTGGTCCCTAGTCAGTAATTTTGATCTAGAATTCTAACTTCCATCACTGACAATTTAATATGCCCCCCAAAAAAGTTATAAAAGTTCGTATAGGAACTGGAGCTATCATCCTGTGGAACATGGTGCAATGATCCAAGTCCAATAATTACGAAAATTATTGTCTAAATATAGACGTATGGTTTGAGAATGGGGCGTATGAGCTACGTCCTGTTGAAAAAATAGAAAGTTATATAAAAAAAGAAATAAATGACAACTAAAAGTTCAGATTTTCACGAAATTATATATATATTCACATGACAATTGTTTCGACAACACCGTGTCTTCATCCAATGTAATATTTACAAACTAATTGTCCTGTGAAAATCCCAGTCTCTGTTGAAATTCTGTAAATAAATGACAAAATTCTAGTTTTCGTTGCTGTCTTCGAGATTCAAATTATGAAGTAACCTAATTTAAAAGGTTTAAACTTGTGCTTTTTTAAAATTCCTTGAAATGTAGATTTTGAAACGCCAACACTATCCTCAGTTTTTCTATAAGAATTGGTGGGTGTTATGTTGGTTTTAGACCTACGAAATATACTTTTATTGGGTTGTCTTCGTTCTGGGAAACTACATAATTTATTTGCAAAAGTTACGTAAAAGTAAAACATAACTTTATTATTTATTAACCTGCGCAACAGGTCATATTATTCAACATTTCCAAAGCCTTCGGTGACAGTCATGATATTTAGAAGAATATAATTGCCAAATTAACTGCCTCAATGAAATTTGCAAGCCAATATCCAATCCAAAGTTTTCATAAATCAATTTTCAAAAGGGCTGAAAATTGAAAAACGCTCTATATCTCGGTTGGTATTAGATGTTTCTCAAAAATCGAGCACTTGACCTGTAAGTCGATGTTGCTCTATTTGGTTAAAATGACCGAATTACGATCACCTCCCATAATTGTTTAATTATATTAAGATTAATTAAAACTTTTTGCTCACCTTTATATAGATATATAAGTAACTCGTCAAGGTGGCAATTTTTATCGAATATACACAACCCTAAGGGATCCTGACTGTCTGTTGGGTTAAAGCTATTTCTAAAATTATTTGATAACTAAGCCTGTATGTAATTACTTGCTAATAAAGGGCTGAAATTAGATTCTAATTTTTTTGCACCTCCCTTGAGATTTTTTAATTATAATTTATGTGATGTGTTCATTTTCATAATAACTCCACATTGAACAGATTGACGAAAAACTTCTCTAAGATGTCCTGAAGGGTTTTTGGATTTTTTTAACATCAATGATATTTCACTAGAAACACTGAAAATTTGAGTTTTTTAAAATGATCGGTGAATGACATTATTTTTTTGATGAGATGAAGGGGATTTATTCCCTTAGACAACAAACAAACAAATAAAACAAAAGTGAAATTCATAAATTTTAAAAGAAGAGAAAAAAGATTTTATAGCCGAAGTAAGTGCGACATTAAGGATGTTTGGATTGGACTTAAGATAACCTTCAAGACATATGTGTATGAATTTGACTCTTAGTAGAAATGCTTATAAATAATAATAGTAATAATAATAATATTAATGATAATACCTTCCACGAGATTAGGGAGGAAGAAGTCTTCTGACAGCAACAGCAACTAAGCCCAAATGGGATATAAGAATCGAGAAGACAATGGGGAAGATAAGACGATCGATGGGATAACTACTTTAGCACACTCGAACCAAAAAACCAACGAACAAGTTAACTTACAAGGTGCATGAAATTATGAGAATACAAAAAGATCAAGATAATCAAACGCCGCTACTGGACAAACTCAAACAAAAACTGATCGTGTACTCGAACAGGCTGAGAAGATAAAAGGAATCATACCTTCGAAAACAAACAAATTCTACAGAAATCTGGAACAAGCACAGCAAAATGAGGAAGAGGAACTGCCAGTACAAGATGAAACCATCGCATACTGGGCCAATATTTGGGAAAACACAAAGATCCATAAGCAACAAGCAAAATAGCTTTCCGAAGAGAAGAAGTTGCTGGGCAGAGTTCCCACAATGATATACAACACTGTGACAGAAAACGACGTGAAGGACGCACTGCAAAACTCCCAGAATTGGAAAGCTCCGGGCCCAGATGGAATCCATAATTACAGGCTTAAAAAATTTAACGGACCACACGATGCCTGTTAACATCCATTATGCATCAGGTTGAGGAAATCACGGCCTTTCTTACCACGAGCAACACCTATCTTCTTCCGTAAACCTCTCCCCCGTTCGTGATCCAGCAAAATATAGACCCATCACGTGCCTACCTACGTTGTATAAAACACCATAATCTGCAACCAGATCTATAAATATTTAGATAGACATAGACAGACTACCTGAAGGGCAAAAAGGGTGTAGAAGAGGCGGCCGAGGCTGCATAGAGCAATTGACCATAGATGCTATAGCCAGTGAGGAAGCTAGAAAAAGGGGAAAAGACTTATATGTAGCCTACATTGACTACAAAAGGCATTTGATATCGCGCCTCACTCAGTTCTCAAAATTTTTAAAGTCAGTCCATAAATCACACCTAATGCCCCAGTGGAGAACGAGCCTCTTTCTGCAACGGAGTCAGGAATGGATGGAAGTGGGAGGAACTGTATTGCACTAGCTCCACTGTCTAGAATACTAAATAAACGTAAAGTAGGTTTCCAGCTCCATAACGGACAACAAATACATCATCAGGACAGTGGCAATAGCACCCTGGATTCAGTCTGGAATTAGATAGAACCATAGAGGTCATGAACAGGCGTGAAACTTATCAATACCTAGAAAATGACCAAGCGAGCTAATGGGGAAATCAGGTCTATTTTAAAAACGCACCTCACGGCTGCACACAAAATAAAAGCGATCAATACGTATGCTATGCCAATAGTCACATACAGCTTCGGGCTAATTAAATGGATATTCAAAGCATGAACCGTGATTTGAGAATGTTCTTTTATGAAAAAACCACAACATCCACGTACCACCGCAAAATCGTGAATGCAGATAAGAAACTTACGCCTCTTAATATGACTAACAACCATTGCTATAAAAAACCACTGTTGAAGATAAGATGCACAAATGGAAATCAAAAGAACTACATGGACTTTACCCCGCTACAATTGAACTCTACCAAATAGACACCAATACCTCCAACACCTAGTTAGAAAACAGTACGCTGATGGCGGAAACTGAGGGCTTTATACACGCCTTTCAAGATCAGGTAAAACCGGCATTAAACTACCGAAACAGCCCAAAGAATTGGTGTTTTGATGGAGACTCCTCCTTAATATGCCTACACGCCAGAACCTGTTACTGAAAGTAAAACTCACAAAATCTACTGGAGTAGAACCATACTAACAGATCACACTATGGAACACAATAGGCCAGACATTGTGGTCCCGCCGTCCTGGGAATACAGATTGAGAAAGTCCGAAGATACATGCCACTCACTGCCGAACTGAAAACAATCTGGAAGCAAGAAAAAGTGGTTATTGTGCTAATAATTTTGGGAGCAACTGGTGAAATACCTCTAAAACGATACTGGAGCCTTCAAACGCTGCAACTACCACCGAAACTCTTACCTTTAGCTTCACAAGGCGGTCATACTGGGAACATGCCACATTGCTCGGAGGGTCTTGAATGTCAATTCCTCAAATCAAAACAGATTGCTGAAAGTCGCGTCCAAAGTATTTACCTGTGGAGATGGAAACAATAAATAATAATAATAATAATAATAATAATAATAATAATAATGAGGATGCAATAATAATATTATATAAAAGAGAAATTAGATACAAGAAGCTCCCGGGGTCTAAGAGTGATAATCTTACGACGTCACAAAACTCCACATTAAAGTGAAGATATTCATCGAATTATTTATTTCTGAAAATCCTAGTTAAGTGATGCAAATAATAGCACCGGTTGGTTCAATAATTTTACAACAAACTGAAGATGTAGGGTAATGTATTTTCTAATCATATTTATTGAATTCTTTAAAAATATAAAAGCGACTCCCTAGTGAACGAAGTGCACTTTTCATCAAATACACCGTCGAGCTAACTGCACAAAGCAGCTGAAAAGGGGCAAGCAAAACAACTGCTTCGAAATTAACACAACCGTTTCGAGTGCCAGACACATCGTAAACCTTAATTTGGAGTGTGCAGGTGATTTTAACTGGCTTCCGATTTTAACTTTTCGAGTGCTTTTTATTTTGCGAGCATATTCTCCCTCGTCAGTATTATTTTTGGATATTGCAAAACCGAGCGAAATTTACAATAGCTTTTTGAGAGGTCACTGCAAGGCTCTTCAAAGTTGTCCTGAAAAGCAGCATTTTGCAAAAAAAAAATATTTAGTGTTGTAGTGTTCGATTATACCGCGTATTCCGAGATTTTCGAGTTGAAGAATGGGTTGTGCTTTTGATGGAAAATTTTGAAACATTACATGCCATTAATGATGATATTTATGAGTGCCTTAATTATTTCGTTTATAAGCTCTAAGAATATATAATATGTTTTGTATACTTGTCTACGTTTACCCAACATCCATTATCTAATTTTACACCATTTGTGGTACAAGTCTTAAGTCTGAACTTAACTTAAACTTTGTAAACAACTTTATATATTTTAAAGTTTTGAAGACTTTTATGTTTGTAAACATTATTATGAAGTATATTAAGTAAATATTTAGATTAAATATTTTTAGGCGTTAGACGCAATTTAAAAAAAAATGTCCTTAAAGCATAATAATAATACCTAGACCTAATAATAGATAATAATAAACGGCTTTTTTTTATTAGTGAAATTATATCTATATATATATATATATATATATATATATATATATATATATATATATATATATATATATATATATATATATATAGACTGCCATCTTCCAGATATCGCTTACTTATAACGGTATTAAATTTTATAACTCTTGAAGTGAATTCGTTTGATAAAGAGTTATAAAATTTAATACCGTTATAAGTAAGCTATATCTGGAAGATGGCAGTCTGGTGACGTGGCACAGTGATTTTATTAATAAATTTGACATTCCGTGCGTGTACCGAAAAGCATTAAATTAGATTTAAGAGGATTAAGTTTAAGGTTATGTTCTGAGGAAAATTCTTTTAATATATTCAAGTCCTTGTTTATTAACCTGATTAAAGTGAAAATAAATCTGCGTATCATCGGCATAGGCCTGGACTTTACAGTGCCGCAAGGCCTTCAAAATATCAGCTGTGTAAATAATGAAAAACAGAGGCCCGAGGATAGAGCCCTGCGGAACATCTGACCAAATCTGAACTCGCTCTGAAACCGCGCAGCTACACACAAGTTTTTGAAACCTGTTAGAAAAGTAGGATGTTAGATCAATAGGCTGTTGTGAAAGTCCATAATATTCAGGTTTTGCTAATAGAAGTGCATGATTAACGGTTTCAATAACCTTTGAAAAATCCAAGAGTATGAGTGCAGTATGCATTCCTTTATCAATAGCGGAAATTATATCGTCTGTTAAACCAACCAAAGCAACCGCAATACTGAAATCTTGCCTAAACCCACATGGACACCCGGGTATGACATAATTAACAATGCAATAGTTAAATAGCTCTTTGTATAAAACTTTTTTAAAAATTTTAGAGAGAACCGATAAAATACTGATAATTCTAAGATCATTAAAATTTGTTGGATTTTTTATCTTAGGTAAGGGCTTTCCAATGGAAGTTTTCCATTGATCTGGAAAATAATTTAACTCAATTATTATTCAATAATTATTGAATCTCTAAAAAAGTGTTATGCTGGCAATTCTTGGCACTCAAATTAGTAAGAAGGCAATAGAGCGATATAAGTAAATAAAAATGGCAAAACAAATATTTTTAAATATTACAATTGCAGCTTTTAAAAATTAATATATTTTTTAAAAGTGGCAAAAAAATTGATACATTTACTTTAGTTGTCTTTTAATTTATGTACACATTTTGTAAATCATTTTGTCAAACATTTAAGGCTCTACCCTGCTTTGTAATAGGTAACAATTAAAAACATAAACAGAAAACCAAAAAAAGCGCCAAGTTTTCAATAATTATTCATTAATATTTCAATTGTTTCCATGTCCAACTGGTATCAACAAACAGAGCACGTTTAAAGATATTGTTCTTTTTATTATTTTCTTTAATTTTATATTATATAATAATTAAATTTGGAACATCGTTTAAAAATATTAATCTTTCGAATATGTAGTTGTTTGGGAGATAAAAAGTACATAAACACCACATTGATCTGATATTCCTGTTTTAACTGAACTACTGGGAGACATTATTTCCGTGACGTTTCCTTCATTAACTGTGTGTAATATTCAATTTCCTCCAACGTTGTCGATATTGCATTCATAAATTAATGATTTTTGTTACTTTTTGGTAGTCAATCAATTAGACAATATAGCTACTTGTTGTATTATCGCCAAACAGAGCTGTAATGGTTGTTAAGTATAAAGAAAAACATTTCTATTTTCGTATTCAGTGTGGCCATTTTACTGTGCAACATACAACAACTTACATTATTTTTTAATTTTCTCATATAATTTTAAAAAAACATTGTGCAATAATCCAACGATTTGGGGTTGAGTACAGTAGTCCTTTCGGCAAGACTGCGCCCTGATTCAGTCGGAATTGTTTGTATTATATTGTGAATATGTATGTTTTTTTTTTATTTGACTAATAAAAAAAGTCGTTTATTATTATTATATAGGATTTTTTTACTTACTACATGGCTACACAACTAAAATACTAATGTCAAAAGTCGGTACATATTCCATTTTCATACAACAGTATACATCATAGGACAAAAAATACAAAAATTGTACAAGAGTAAAACGTCATTAACTCGGTTCGAGAGATATCACCCCATTAAATTGTTTTCTTTTGGGAATATTTGAAACAAAAGTTTATAGGGATCGACCATTTAATAATCTTGACGAACTTGAAATTTGTTAGCAAATTTAATTGTAATTATTTTATTTTTTCTGCCCCTTAAATATGTTTTCATTGATAATTTTGATAAAATTTGTTATTTGTCCTATTTTATTAAACTGTGTAGCTATAAATTGGCTAATATGAATATTATTATGTAATTTAGTAAGTCTTTTCTTTGTTACCCGCTGTTACATATTTCAATAATTATATAAAATGAAAATTTTGCCATTTAAATGACGATTTCTCAATATGCATGTTATAATTAGCAACGCTTTGGCTGCTTAAAAGGCATTTTTATAAAATGTTTAAGTGTTAAATATGGTTTCAACAAACGTCAAATTTGTTTTTCACTCAAAATTTAAAAATCTTAGTTAGTCTTACAAATAAGAGGGAATTGGAACAGAAATTTGCTTCTATTTGATTTTGGGATATTTTGCTAACAAAAAACTTTTTTTTCTTAGTACTCCCTGTTTAGATATTAAGCCACTACTTTTAATTCTAGATAGTTTTTTTTTAATAAAATTTTGTTCAATTTTTTGAAATAATTGTATTAGCATTTCAGTTCTGCAATTAGTAAGAAAAATCCTATATATGTATGTACTGTACATTTGATTAATATAGGTACATAACGTAAAGATTATTTATTATTGTTGCTATAGATTTAGTTGTTCCTTATCAGAATTAATATACCGATATCATACGCCTTGAGAATTAGGGTCAATGCGAGATACTGATATAAGTTTTGCAAATAAAGTTATCGAAGCATCATAATAAGCTTTTAAGTCCAATGGGATAAAGCTACTTTTCGAAAGAAATTTTTCGTTCGAGATCCAATTTAGAAGTTTCTATTTAACAGTGGTCATGACTAACCAAAACTATGATCTCTACTTACCCGCTTAGTATGTTAATTCAGTTGCATTAGTTCTGCATCAAACATTTCAATTGCAAAACTGCGCGTTTTTCTGCCTATTATTTTACATATGACACGCCTTGCCGCAAGGTCGGTATACTTACTTAAAATTTATTACCTGTAACCTTTGATAAGACATAAAATACAGCTTTGCCTTTCTTTTGGTTTCACTTCCGTATATGTGGATAAAACTTTTCGCAAACACAAAGTTTTCGAAAAGCTTTTCAAGTTTTATAAACGCCTTAATGCCTTTTGAAAAATACATATCCACGTGTCACCTACTGCCGCGTAGACTGTTATAAAGTTATAAACGTAAACGTAAGATCCACGAAGTATATTTTGGTTGGAGATCTCGAATGCGGTAGAAGTTTTACACACAATCGTTTCGTCGTCTGTCGTGAACAGTTTACGAGGACGCGCGAAAACAAATTCCGATTATACCTAAAGCAATACACCACCGCAAAATGTGTTCCAAGCTAAGCTTTTTTCCATTTTACACGAATCAGCGGAAAGTTTCATTTTAAAATGTCAGCCTCATTACCCAAGGTCGCGAGATATTCCCGCCCCTTTAGTACATCAAACCTGTAGATATCAGCCTGTTCTTGTCAATTTCGATCAAATTTTAGTCAAAATCTGCATTTCAACCATATATAGTACTAAAATCTACTTCAAACCTACATATATTAACTTAGATCTTTTTTCAAGCCAAATAGCAGCTTTTTCAAATCAAAATCCACTTTTCTGACTCTTACTGTAACTAAAGTGACATCGAACCTGCAAATATGAGATTAAACCTCACCTTCTGTGTCAAATAGTAGCCATTTCTTGTCAATTTTGAATAAATTCCACTCAAAATCGGCTTGTCACCCATGTATTGTGCCAAAATCTAGTTCAAACCTGCATGTATCAACTTAGGTACTCTCTTTCTTGGTCAAATAGCAGCTTTTACTTCTTAATTTCAGTTAGATTCCGGTCAAAATCGATTTTTCCGAGACTTGTAACTAAAAAGGCGTCAAACCTGCAGATATCCGCTTAAATAATTGTGAATTTAAACCAAATTCCCATGAAAATAGACTTGTTGGACCAATATATTATTCCGGTAAACTTATATCGTCCCTGTCTGGGTCAAATAGCAGTTTTTTCTTCTTGATTTCAGTCAAATTCCAGTCAAAATCGAATTCCCATATTTATTGTAACTAAACTGAAATAATTGTCGATTTCGATAAGATTTGTTAATATTAATCGTAATATACTATTCTTCTTCACTTCTTCACTCACGAATATTTTTCAGCCATGAATGTAGTCGTCCGCCTTAACCTCATTTACCATCTATTATTATTATCTTCTCTCTTTTGCTAGCAGCTGCCCCTTCGCATTTTTCTAAGAACCTCTTGATTTGTTTTTTGATGTGTCCTTGGAATGTTGAAAATTCTTCTAAACATCAGCTTTTCGAAGGCACCCAGTCCTTGAAAGGAGCCATTATGTTCGTGGTACTTACTTTTAAGGTCCACACTTCTGCACCGTAAAATAGAGCTCGAAGCTTACGTCTAGGTTTGGAGATGAATTACATCAGCCCAAAATTTTTCTGTTAACAATAAAATAATATAAAGCAAATACGTCGGAAAAATACACATATAACCCATTTTTTTGTTGGGCTATTTACAAATCTTTTGGATTCCTCCTGCGTCTGTTGATAAATCAAACTTGCTGACGGGGCTCGCATTCTACTGTGTACCCTAGGGAGGTGGGGTAGTGGGGGGGAGCTAAAGGAGGGCACATTGTCTCCATCTTCGGGAAAGGTAAAGACCTGATTCGCTGGTTTGGTCGCCTTGTATGTTTTTTGTTGTGCTTAGTGTCTTTAAATCCGATTTTTTGAACGTTTCAGTTGACTTTTCATTAAATTTATTAACATTTTTTTGTCTGAATTTCAAAAGCTCTTGCTATATTTTATGATTTTTTGCTTGTAACCATAAACCTTCACACACTTACACAGTAATTTTATACACAGACTTCTTAATACGCCACTCTCAACAGAAAATTACAACAAAGAACTTAATATCATTAAACAAATTGCACTGAACAACGGCTACAATCCGTCCATTATTGATAAAATTATAAATAAATAACAAATCCAGACAACAGTAAACTCTATTTATCCGAAACCTAATACATCCAACACGAACAATTTAAAATAATTGCATACATAGGAGAACCCGGTGAAAAAGTTTCAAAAATTTTTAAAACACAATGAAACGAAATGTCCAAAATCTCAAAAATCAGGTGTCTACAGATTGAAATGCGGATCTTGATCTAAATTTTATATTGGACAAGCAGGTAGATTAACGAACGTAAAAGAGCGTTTAAAAACAATAGTCCAAATCCTAATTACGCTACACACTTAAACAGAGAAATACACATTTTTGACGACAATTTTGATATTTTACATACAGCCACAAAAATTAGATAATTAAATTTATTGGAAACCATGGAGATTAACAAAATGAGACATTGAAATGTATTGCTTAACGTTCAATTAGATTTAAATACCTCTCCATTATTAAACTTAAATTCTCGCAACATTAATTAAGCTTTTATTGTCGTGTTTCGGAATATGTAGTAGCAGGTAGTTTGTTAATATTACATTTGATAAAGACACGGTATTGTCGAACTAATTGTCATGTGAATATATATAATTTCATGAAAATCTGAACTTTTAGTTCTTATTTATTTATTTTAAGAAAGTATTTATTGAAAAACTGTACTATACTATAAATAATGCTTAAAATTTGGAACCACTTGCATAACAAAGAACTATAGTTGTTACACGTATCTCCAGAGATATATGCTGTATTAAAGTATCAGATTCAACTTCACGTATTGCATTTATACGTTGCAGAAAACCATCAATCTTCTGATTAGAAGATTTTCAAATTGCGGTTGTTGATTATTAACCACTTTCCTTACTAAATTTAACATGGTACCACAATAAAATTGGTTAATTTGTTATTAACTATTTCCAAGAATACTTTTCTTGCGGTTTGTGTTTTGACGACAAATATTAAATAGATTTTAAAAGAGCTGGACAGTACAGTTTGAAGCTACTTTCCTATAACGGTACTGCTTGTTCGTATAATATCCATCTAGTTTCAACCATAGTGTATCCTACGTCTATATCTTAAATGGTTTTTAAAAGATCGAGACAAGCAATATGTTAACTCTACCAGCCAAGTGACTTAACTTCAACTCAGTTTTTTTTTTGGAACTTGTAACTAAAGTTAAAGAAAGCTATAGGAGTGGATAGAGGATTATTGACCGCTACTGAAGTGCATAATCCCCAATCCATTTCCGGTTTTGTGTAAAAGCAGAATTAAGTGCATGAGTGTTACAAATTTGTTCGACGCGAATGATCGTTTATCTCCAATTAATTTCATATCGATGAGTCACCCAAACGCATTCTGCACTGCTACGGCCGATACGTTGCAGGCTATTAAAAGGCCGGAATCGAACCATGGGCGTCGTTTCGGGTTATTCGGGATTATTTCTTTATTGATAATTCGTAAATTATTTTCTCGTTTCTTTTTCAGGTGGGTATCCGCACTTAAACGTTTCTATCTATATTCTGGATAATAACACGTAAGTATAAGCGACTGTTTGATTCTGTTCTAACTTAATGTAAGTATACTTATTATTAAAATGTTTTATTCCGATAACGTCTCCCGCCTTTGGCACAAAAGCACAAATTTTCAAATATAATTTTAGCATACATATCAAATTAGGCAAATAACAAACCGGAAATGGTTTGTTCCCTTTTATAACAAAGACCCGCACAATTAGCATAAGAAAACTTTGCAATTTAAAAATATTTGCCTACTTGAAACCTTTTTACAATCTGTGCAAGTTGCATTTGTTCCTTTGTTTACTACTATGTTTTTTTTTCTCTTGAAGGTTGTAATAATATTACATTCATTTTATTTGGGTAACAATTTGGGAATCTAAAAAATTTTGCACATACAGAATGGCTGTGATCTAGGTGCAATAACAATTTAAATAGCACACATTTTGTTATTCCTAGTGTTGTACTATATCTATCAGTATATCTATCAGTATTCCACAAAAATTTATTGTTATTACCAATTGCAAACCTGGGGAATGGTATCTCTGGTATAAAACGAAACAAAACTAAGCAAAATAAACTTCTTCTTCATGTGTGTGGTTGCCTATCATCACAATTCTAATTTTATTTGAACACTTCTAAATAATTGGACTGATGTCAATCCAAACTATTGGCGCAAGTTGTGGAGCTACAGATGTCTTCTTCCTGGTCTTCATCTGTTGCCTATCGTTTTCTTGACTATTGACCAAATCAATGGAATCTATTCATTTATGGTGATGATATTTCCTTTGAATTTGGAATGGCTTCAGCTTTTTCGTCAATGCTTCTGTCACTGTATAGCAGTCTTACTGTGTGAATGGATTCATGATGTTGTTGAATGTTGGCTTTTGACTTTCAATACTAGTACTTATTTCGATTCTTTGCTTCCATTTTCAGTGTTCCATTAACTGTCGGGTTTTGCTGGCCAGCATTTGTTAAGGTTTAAGTCCCCTGTCCTGTCGTAGCTTTTTCAATTTCTTCCAAGCAATATTGTTTATTATTTCTCCATTCACATCGATACTTGTCGCCAGAAATGAATAATGCTATATTATTTTGGCAATTGATTGCCCGTTGCCAAACTCTGTCAAATACATTACCTCCTATTTACTCATCCTGTAATTGTTAAGAATAAATTACTAAGCAGCTGTTATTATTGTTGAACGCATATTAATTAAAACCGGAAAAATGTGTTTTTAAAATAGTCATACAATACTTTAAGGACCTGCCGAACAAATATAGAATAATATTGTATTATTATTGCATAATATATGAAAACTAATATCCCATTCTCTTTGGTCACATTGACTGCATTTCTGGTAAATCAATGTAGTTTTCCGAGATCACAGTAGTTTGCAGCTTGTTAGTGGTTAGTGACAAAAAAGTGAGTTTGTGTTGCCTTGGTAAATATACATGTACAGCTAAATTCATAACAAACTGATACTGCTTGAAAATTCCACTTTATATTTTCAGCAGTGTACACATAATCACGCCATCCTATTACATTTTGACAAAACCAAATTTGTTTGGACGACCACTATGGGATCTAAAGGCAGATTTGTGCAAACATTTTGAGTAATTAAAATTAATACTCATAGTTTTTAGAGTTGTTTTATGTTATGGACTTGAGTTTCCTTGTAGATATCGAATGGTTCAGTCTAGCTGTGTCGTTATCTGTTTTAGCCAAAGCCACCAGAGCGCGTATCTTATATTGCATTGCCATAACTACAAGAAAAGTGCATCAGTATTTTGTTCAATTTCATTGTTGTCCTTCGTTGTTCTCGTAACGTCTAAACTAGACAGACTGAAGTTTTATTTATTTCAAAAATAAAAATAAAAATTTTAACTTAAACACCTTAAAAAATGATTAGGTTTAGGTAAATGCAAGAATTTTAACAAATTTAGAAGATGGTTGATGCTTATCAGCGGAGGACCAACATTTTGACATAAACAGGACAAGAAGAAAAACTTGAAAGGAGCCATTATGTAACGATATTTGCAGTGTGCACAGTACCGTTGTCTTGTAAAGTTAGGGTAAAGCTGTTCCACACTGGGCACCATACTGTTCTGCATAAGTTTGCTAACAAATTTCATCCCTTTTTTTGGAAGAAATCATAGGGCAATATGAAAATTGAACTCTATCCCAAAACTACTGTTCTTACATTTGATAGTTAAAAGCGAAAATAAGCCGTGCTTGCTTCTGTTAGGGAGTTCGTGCGGTTTTTTTGCCGTGAGATGCGATGCCTTAATTCTTTGACAAACTGTGGTTTTACTGCCCTGAAATTACGGCAGAATTTTTACGTTCTTCGTGCTTTGGAACGGGTCAATCTTGACTGTACGAAGGAGCACCTGATCTTCTTGAACTGAACTAACTGTTTGTCTGCCAAATCACCTTTTCCTCTCAAAATGGAAATAACGGTTGTTCTGCTTACATTGAAATGTCTATCAACCGCTGATAAGGACTAACCATCTTCTAGCTTGGTTACAATTCTTCCTTATAACTCTCTGCTTATATGTGGCTTGCTTTTATTTTCCAACATTTGTGACAATTCTGATTGTTTTTGATAGTGTTAGTATTAGAAATATGAAAACAAAGAAGTTTGGATGACAATGACATGGTAGCCTATAATTCAACGCTCAAAAACTTTATTCTTTTTATTTACTATTTACTGTGTCTATATAAAAAAAGTTTCTAATAAAACTGTTTCGATTATATTTTATTGGCCCAATCATTGTGGTTTATATGTCTTCTGTGTTCATGAGGCCCCAAACTCGTATAAAAAATTTGGTGGTATGCTATCTTTCTTTCAAACTGTTGCAAGAAAAGCGTTTTCTTTATTATTTACGTTTATATTTGGTCTACAATATTTTATTATAAGAAAGCTGTTTTGTGTATATTCTCATTAGCCGTAGATATATTTAATAACAAACTTACGTCATCTGTTACATGATGACAATGTCTAATGTCTATTTTTTTAATAAATAATTTGAAATTAACCGTCTTTTGATGGTTAATTTGTATTATTTGTTGAATATAGTTTAACAATTAAGTAAAAATACATAACTATAAACGTAGTTTTCGCGCATGCGTTGCCAATTTTACTGCAACTTTGTGACGTTTGTTAAATTTGCACAAACCTTGCACGGTATATGAAAATATTTTTTCCCCAACTTTATAAAATGTACACCACACCACTGGAGGACCACGGGGGATTTTTCTTTTTCTCGCTTTGCGTCGATCGAGACAACCGGTTTCGAATCATACAAAAATCCGAAATATACAACCTTCGATGTGATGGGCAGTCAGTCCATCTGGCTGAGCCGCACACATTTGCAGTGTTGCCAGATTATTTGAACTTTTCTCCATCTTGCAAAACGATCTTTTCCAAGACTCACCTTGTTCTTTTTTGTTGGATTTACCCTATGCCAAATTTTGATGTTAATTGTTTTTTCTACTTTGACGTTCTTAAATCCAGGTGATAACTAATTCCAATTTTTAAGCTATTTTCATTAATCTAAGCAATTGACTCTTGAAAAGCGTCCGTTCTGTGCTTAAGAACCCTGAAGTGGTGTAATTCATATCCAATATGTTATTGCTATTTAAATATGGGATAATGTAAGAAAAACACATACGTAATCAACATCCGCATAATGAAACTAAGACAAGATGAAAACATCGCACAGTATTTAGTTTTAGCCTTCAAAACTTTTTAAAAATCGTACAGTTTTTTTTAAACACATATAAACAATTTTCAGTTTAGTATTAATTTGTGATTGAAAAGCAAGAAATTTGTCAACAATTTCTCCTAACTTCTTAGCCTCGGTAACGATGGGAAAAAGATCAATATTTATTGAAGGCTCATAGCTCCCCTTTATTTTATATTCAATTTTTAAATTCAATATTAAATAGAAAAGCACAAGACTTAGAGGCATTAAGTTTGAGTTTATGGTCCATAGAATAGACAGTTCAAATCAAGATTGAAGTTTACTAGAGAACTCCTTAGAAAAAGAAATTTAAAACTGAATGTTTGATTCTCATTCATATGTGCTACACAAAAAGTAAACAATAAAGGTCCCAAAACTGAACCTTGGGGCACTCCGGTGTGATTTGCGTATATTTTTCTAGAAATAATGAAATGTTGCTGATAAAATATTGCGATTAATTGTGTCGAATGCTTTACTAAAATCCAAAAGAGTCAAACAGGTAGCTTCCCTCCTATCTTCATAGGCTGGAAGTTGTAGGGGAGGGTGGGGCAAAAATTCATCAATTTTTTTTCGTTTTTTCTTCTAACAATTATAAATTCTAGTTAATTGTACATTTTTAGCCCTTTGTGTAATACCAGGGGTAAAACGCACCGATGAAAATTGCTTAAAAAATGCTATTCCATATTATTATAATCGAATCATAGTTAACTTATTGTGTTTAAGTGTTATCTTATACAAAAATAACATTTTTTTTTATCGATAAAAAAACGGTTCGCCAAAATTTGTGTAAATTTAGTTAAAGTTAGTCAATAATAAATCGACTTTATGGTTAAAAACGACAAAAAATAATAAAAACCTAAAGTGGACCGCTTTGGCGCTAATTCAAATTCAAATTTATTTCGTGATATTTACAATAAAACAATTGTTTCCACACGTCAACTATAAATCATAAGATATCAAAAGATATCACACTCTATGCATCACATATTATAATACTAATAAATAAACAAATACAACTAATCAAAAGTATAAAACACAATAATGTACAAAACAAATGAATAAAAACGCAGTTTACAAAATTTAAATAACACTATGCCAATCCCAACCACAAACAGAGATATTCTTGTATATTGTAGAAAGCCCTTTCAAGTATAATTTTTTTAAAGTTCGCTATAAGCGCATTAAATCCCTTAATTTGTTGGGTAATTTATTATAAAAGACAGGACCGCAATAGTTATGAAAGTACCTCCTATGAGTCAATCTTGTAAAAGGCAATCTTGTATCAGTTGTACCAAGGGTGTTATGTTCGTGGATGTTAGTATTTGTCGTATAGAGATTTGCATTCTTCCTCACGTAAATAAGACCCAATAAAATATAATGACTTGGCAACGTCAGAATACGGAAGCCAATAAAATATGGTCTTACGCCATCGGCATATCCTATTGCCGACAATACTCTCACTCTGTAAAGAAAGTACACGATATGTATGAGCAGAATGGCTCCATATAAGTAAACCGTAAGAACACTTAGAGACAAAAAGGGAGTGGTAAGCCAACATTAACACAGACCGAGGCACAAGATCCTTCAGTGATCTAATTAAAAATATATCGCCGGTAATCCTATTGCACAATTTGTCTACATGATCGTTCCACGTTTGATGTGGATCAAAATGAAACCCTAGGTATTCTACTGAGGCCGGATTTTCGTAATCATGGTTTCTATAAGTAAAAAATATTTGCTGTGTTTTTTGCTGGTTAAGACTGAGTAAATTGCAGTTGCACCAATTGTATATATCAGACTTTCCATTATTTAACTTATTGTTGAAAGATTATATATATATATATATATATATATATATATATATATATATATATATATATATATATATATATATATATATATATATATATATATATATATATATATATATATATATATATATATATATATATATATATATATATATATATATATATATATATATATATATATATAGACTGCCATCTTCCAGATATCGCTTACTTATAACGGTATTAAATTTTATAACTCTTGAAGTGAATTCGTTTGATAAAGAGTTATAAAATTTAATACCGTTATAAGTATATATATATATATATATATATATATATATATATATATATATATATATATATATATATATATATATATATATATATATATATATATATATATATATATATATATATATATATATATATATATATATATATATTGCAACCGTATCGTCAGCGAACAGTAAGATAATCCCTTGATCAATATCAGTCAGTCTTATGTCGTTAATGTATATTAAGGAATAGTACTGGGCCAAAGGTGGAGCCTTGTGGAACACCAGTGGGGTTGATTTTTACCTGAGACTTCGTTCCGTCATACAGTACGTATTGCTTACGATTGTTTAGAAATGATGCAATTAAGTTGATGCTTGTATCAGTAAAATTATAATATTTTAACTTGCGTAGTAATATGGTTGGATTTACTCAATCAAAAGCTTTTTGTAAACCAAACAGGAGGGAACCAACAAATTTGTTGTTTTCAAAGCCCTGTCCTATTTCTGACATAAGCTCACTAGCAGCTTCCATAGTACACTTGCCGCAACGAAAACCGAATTGTCGCTCGTAAAACAATGAGTTTACCTCAAAATAGTTTGTCATTTGAGTTGTTAAAAGAGATTCAAAAATTTTTGAAAAAAGTGGTGGAACAGCTATATGGCGAAAATTATTTAAAGATTGAATATTTTTCTTTTTGGGCAACTTTTAACATTTTTAATACACTAGGATATGTGCCCTCAGCTATGTATATGTTTTATAATTTTGTCAATGGTGAAATAATTAAATTCTTAATAGATAATAATAGTTTCAATTTAAAATCATAAGTCTTTAGTGTTTTTCTTTTTCAAACTATCAAAAACATTCCTAACCGCGATCTGCGGTACTGGACTAAAGCTAAATTTAATGAGTAGACGTTTATCGAGAAAATCCTCAAAAGTGTGATTGTCAAACAAAGGTAGCTGATCAGCTGTCCCAGGCGCAACGTTCACAGAATAGGCATTAATCTGGTCAGAATCAAAGCCATTTGCCATTGAATTTGAGCTCAGGAGTAAACCAATTTTCGAATTTTGTTTTTTTTTTTGAGAATTTGGGTGAAAAGTTTTAATTGGAAGACAAAAATCGATAAAATGTACTAAAATTTTCATAAATATATTCAAATTTTACATCAGTTGTAGTTTCGGCCTTAGAGATAAAACCATACCTTCATCTGAATACAGCTTGGTAGCAAGTCCGCTTTTCAGTGGTTTGAGATCGTAATACACATGTTGCAGTGATTGCTTTATGATTAGATAAACCCGGATCAAACACTCGACATTTGATCTGGTGATTAAAATTGGTAAGAACATTGTCAAGACAATTCCAGCCCCTCGTACTGTGACTCACCAAAATTTCAAAATTGAGCACATTAATAAATGCTTAAACCTATAAAAAATAACATCACAACTAAAGAAACGAATGTTAAAGTCACCTGTTATAAGAAACTACTAAAATGTGTCCTAAACTGGAAGTATACTGAACGAAGAAACAACCGTTAATAATATTTATTAAAGCAATTATACAGTATTATGGAAATTCCGTCTTCTCTAGTCGCGTGGCTGGATATTCTGTTTATAATCTGTAATCTGTAATCCTTGGTAATTAAATTAAAATTTAGATTATATTTGGACATTTGGATGCACATTGGATTTGTGATAGCTAATTTTATCAATTTAAACACTGTGAACCACCTATTTTGTTTCGAGTAAGATCAAGTTGTTTTGCCCCGACTCAAAACTGTTTAAATATTGAAATGTTTACAAATATTATTATATTAACCATACCGAACAATTAATAAGTGTGTAGGTCTTTTTTGGAAACATTTATTTTCCAAATAGATCTAACGAATAAAGCTATCGCAGCTTTTAGTATGGATCGTTTCGAAAATCGCCCATTATAAGATGGATTAGCGACTTGAGAAAAAATAATAAACGTGGCAACGTGGTACGCTATGCCCTCAAGTATAACAATCGCATTTATCCGCCATGGGTAAGGTTGCTCCGAAGCTTAGTCCTTATAAATTTGCACCTCTGCTGGGTTTTCGTTGTTTGCTTTGAATATATAATCTACGTTTTCTCCACACGGATATGACGATGCAGAAATGTTTGCATTAGAAATAACCGTTAAGATAACAGATAAATAAGTTGTGTTTTACCTTAAATTAATTTTGAGGTTCTTTTCAATGGAGAGTGTGGATGATGAAATAAAACAAGCTCTGTATGTTTCATCAACCGCTAAAATCTACCCGCGCCAATTAAAAAACCCTTTAAAAGTCGAGTTTACTAACCTAATGGACCCATGGGTCCTAGTATAAGTCTTCGATTTCTCTATGGTTCGATTTTAACGTATATAAGGGTATGGAGAAAACAAAGTTTGTTTTTTTGTTTAAAATATGTACCTTCGGAAGTACTTACCACATTTACACGAGAATATTTCTGTGTTGGACATGCCGGATGGCTTTAATAAATAACAAAGGACATGCACTCCCTCTCCAAAACTAACAGTTGTTATAAAACCACAAATGGTTATTTTTTTTAGCATCAGGATATCTTTGGGAATGAGCAGTTTGGATTTAGGGAGGAGCGCTCTACCATACAAGCGATAAGTAAGGTTGTGGGAGATGTGGTGGTGGGTCTTGAGACTGGAAATCGGGTGGGGTTGACAATGTGTAAACAGAAGCTGTTTAGGTATGGATTATGCAGCGGAACCCTTAACAGAATCATATTTATTAGACAGGGAACAGTTTGTGGGCGATGACAGACGTAAATCCTCTTTGGTGAAGGTCTCCAGTGGGGTTCCCCAAGGGTCCGTGCTCGGCCCTGTATTTTTTATAGTGTATGTTGCTGATTTATGCCGTTTTTAGGGGTCTGTCAAATGTGCGTTATTTACAGACGATGCCAGTTTTACCTTATATTGGAATTGGAATGACCTGGACAACATTATTGGGGAACTGGAGAGCAATGCGAACAATTGAAATTGAATACGGACAAAATTCAAGAAATATTCTTTTCGCTAGATAAATACAACAACAGCGAACGGCAGTCGGCTAAATTACTTGGCATTACACTTGATAGTAGACTTGACCTCAAAGATCATATTCTATCTCTTAAGCGAAAACTATCTTCCAGCGTATTCGTCCTTAGAAAAATTAGGGAGAGCCTAGACCAAAATGCCCTAATGACAGTGTATTATGCTTTATTTCAGTCCCACATATCTTATGGCACAATATTATGCGGAAACTCTGTCAATGCTGTTCAAATATTCAGGATACAGAAAAAGGCCATAAGAATTCTTGCTGGGGCTAAGCACAATGAACACTGTACTTCATATTTTAAAAAATATAAGATAATTACATATCAGAATCATCATGAAAAGATATATTTCCGTCAGAATGAGTTTGACTGATATTTTGGCAACGGTTTTTTCTTTTTATACGTATTGTTTTTAGGCATACATTGTCATCGTTTTGATAAAGGCAGAATTGGAGGCTTGCGTTTCATCCGATCTAAATAAGCAGCTTCTACTGCGCAGTTTTCGGGAGTATCAGTTAAGATTCCTGATGAACCTTTCTTTCTGCCTTTTCTTCCGGTACTAGGAGTTGCCTTAGGAAACGGTCTTATTGATTCAAGAGTAATGGTTACTTTTCTCCATATATTTTCTGTGTTCCTGTTTATTTTAGTGTGTTCAGGTTTTCGTAAAGATAATTCTGTTTGCCTTTTCATAAAGTTTTCATCCATTCTATCTAACCATTTTTCAGGATACTTATCTAACGCTACTGCATATTGATATGCCAATTTTCAACCTTGTAAGTATGTAAAAAGTACCTTTCCAGTATAAATTCCTCACGATTAGTGAAAACTTGGTGCACAGTGTGTTTGCTGCTATAGTTTATATTTTTTGGCATTACATTATCTTTATATTTCTTTACTCTATAGTACAAAGTACAAAGCGGTTGACAACACACAATACAGCTCTCTCAGCATCTTCTTCGTTTCATTTTCATTTTCTTTTTTCTTTTTGTAATTTCTTACCATTGTGATTCACAAATGTAAATCTGTTAAATCTGCCCCAATACCATCCTTCAGAGACAAAATTATGTAGACGACCAAGAAATTTGTATTTAATTAACTTATATTGGTAACACACTTGCTATAATATACACAACACTATGAAATAGTCAAAACTCAAAATTAATACCTACGTTTTCAGTAATCTGTTTACAATAAAAGATAAAAATGTTTGGTTTCGTTTCCGTAAAGTAACCGACAAATTTTATTCTGTTTAACAATGACATTGACGTAAATTGGCAACTGATAGATTTGTAGTTCCGTGTTACCAGTATTAAAAAGGCATTGGAGATTAAGAAAGACAAATGATGCGTTCGTAAATCCAATAATTCAGTCTCTGTTCTAATCGGCTCCTTCTCGCCTACTATGTATCAAGACTCATTATTTAGCTTATCACAATTTTTTGTAAAATACACCAGTGCATGCATCCTACGATTTCCAATCAATTCTAAAGAAATTTAATTTCTTGATTTTTTTCATTCCGATATACGGTTTTCGTCATAGCAATACCGCAATATACTGTTCATAAATGAATGCAAATGTCATTTTTTTAACGATACCAGTGGCGTGCCACTGACTGTCTATGAACAAATAATACTTGTGTGAAATATCTATCTAAAAGGAAATATTTAGTTTTTAGTTACCAACTAGTGTCTTTTCGAAAAAAAAAAGGAGACTGTTATATTTACTTTTACCGTTTTCAGTTTTTAACAGCCAGATAAATAATAAACAATCTTATTTAAAAAAATAACTACTATTAATAATTTTTTACAAAATTTTCTGTTAATAAATTAATAACAACCTTTTGGAAAACTAGATAAGTTATTGAAAGTGACCTCCTCCACCTTGAAGATAAGGATTTCAAAAAAATACCTCATTGTTTACATACGTATTTCGATTGTTGGAAGTATTTTAATAAAAAAAATAGACATTTACTTAAGTAAGAAATAATAATGATGTATGTTTTCATATTAACGATATTGTTATAATCGTACAGGGAAGTGGTGTAACAGATATTAACAAAATATATTTTATTTTTGAAAACTTTACCAAAAGTTAAGAAATTTCTGACATATGTTCTTTTCTTCTTTCTAAAATGGACACAACAATCGCCCACTTACGCAAATACCACAATTTTATTTAAAATTTAATCGGTTTCTTACTTGATATCTTATAAAATCAAATTCTTGTGTTACTAATTTATTAGGGGTATTCCGGTACACCATGTACGTAGAGGTAAATTTTTACCATCTTGGCCCACGAAAACTAACATACCGGTTTTAACATGAAATGAGCTAGATCGACTTTGTTGTGAACGTTAGATTTCTTGAAATTTTAAAAAGGATTGTTTTTGAAATTTGCTAGAAGCTGAACGTACGCCCGGAGGACCGTAGTAACGCACACACCTCGAATGACGCAAAACCATTATTGCTACAATAACGTTTAAATTTAGAGTTGGCAAGCAAATAAGGAACACTGGCACAATCCCGGTCGTCACAATCTACTATTATTTTCCGACCTTAACCTACGCAAAATTGCTGGCACGAGAATCTTATTAAAGCAAATTGGATTTTTTGTAATGGGATAAAAGTGCAACCGTTGTCGCTCTACACGCATCTCTTATTTGAAAGCTCTTACCTTGAACAACGCATCGTTGGCATTTCAGTGTTTTGAGGAAACTGCGCTGCGGAGTCTTGAATCGGCTTAATGCGGAAAATTCGTGACATATCATCAATGGCATTGGACAACCTGATAGCAAGCTAAATGTATTCTTAATTCACTACAGATGGGACTTCCTGGTTCAAATACAAAAATATTTATCAATGAGAATTGATAAGAAGCCCACACCTGCACTTAATGAATATAAAACTTAATGAATGCTAAAAAAAATTTTTTATGCAAACAGTAAATGAAAACAATAAAAATATTAGAAAAATTTATGAACTAATTAATTAAGCTACAAGTGGAAATAAAAGCCGACTTAATGAAAATATATCTTTTAAAAAGATGACGATGTTTTAACAATCTATAAAAAAGAAGTACAATAATGTAATAATAAAACAAAGTGTTTTAACTCCAGTCACTATGAATGAGAAAATAACAATTTTTTTAATATTTACACTTGCTTATGGTTGATCTTATGATAACAAAGATATTTAAGCCTGGCAGTATACTCTATTAGTTTATAAATTATTATTATTAATTATATATAAATGAATTAAGAAAGTTAGACGTGCGTAGCGGGATTGTTTCCTATGCTGACGACACTGCGAAAATAAAATTGTAGCATGGTTCAGAATATTAAAGATGGCACTTGGGCACTTTTAAACTATCCCTTAATATAAATAAAACTTTAGTACAGCTAGTTAAGTAAACTAATATTATAAGTACTTGGAAGTGACGGTTGATAGAAACCTTAAATAGGATACTCATGTGCTGTACTTAACAAAAAAAACCAGGTTCTTATTGCATACATTTTATAAGTTATCTACTTTCTGTATATGTAAGGAAAATTTAAAAAATTAAGATATTTTTTGAAGAGGTCATAATCTATATTCTAGACAATTCTTCCTTTGGTATGGTTAATCTTCTTTAGTTAATTTAAAATTTCTGATTTTAATTAGCATTGACTTATTGTAGGCTTATAATTTGATAAATAAATAATAAATAAATAAATAAATAAAAAATAGATAAAAAAAATAAAAAGTCCATAGAGATCATGGAGGAGAATTTCTGCTACCTGTATGGCGACTTTGCGTCATTAGATGTACTTATAATCAAGAAGTGGCTGAAATAAGGAAGTCTCTGTGAACTATAACAAACGCCGGTACTGTGTTTAAAGCAAAACTAGTATTCTAGTAATTCTTCTTGCTGCCCACTTTCTCATCAACATCTTCTTAGTTTTTTCCTTGTTTTTCTAGGTTGATTAGAGATTAAAGATAGGAATCTCGATGTGACTATCATGGGAGAACCTTGATGATAGTCACCATTGTGACAAAGAACAATGTTTTATTAATTTGACCACTTCCAGTTACATCGCCTTAGACTTCCTTTTAACAGATATTTTGACCGCCGTTAGCCACCATTGTCAATTTTCGAACGGAAAGAAAACATGAAATATTTCCCAGATCTTTCAGTTTTAGGCTCTTTTTTTGTAACGATTTCTAAGAGACAAAATTTACAAAAATCCTTAGCTGCAAGAAATGTAAATATGTAAATGAGGCTTTCAAAAATATTGATGGGATGATCTGTAACGACGGAATGTTCGAAAATCTTGTAAAATGTTACTAAATTACTATTTTATGTTGTATAAGGAAAAAAAAATACTAAAACTTTCTCTTGCTCATTTATACAAATTGGGTTTGTTTAATTACCTTATTGTGTTAATTTATCTTAATTAAATCTTTCTTAAATATTAATACAAAAAAATGGAATTTATGTTCATCTTACCAGAAAATTTCCGCAAAAAAGCGCATACATGGATAATTGCTGATTGATTAGAAATTGAAAATGATTCATTCATTTTTAACCGTTTGAAGCAACGTGTTGGTCAGAGAATAGGAGTACGTTTTTATGAGTATTATTTCAAAAAAGGGTTACCATAGACACCTATTTACTTGATATGTACATTTAACCAACATATTTTCTTTCTTAAAGTTCACAGTACTGATTTATTGTTATTTCTAAATAACAGACACACATATAATAAAATCAAATTAAAAGTTGTCGTTATGTTATGGAAATAACTCCTTCCAGAAGTTATTGCCTCAATATTTACCAGGTCTCCTACAATGTACAAGTGAAAAAACGAATTTTCTTAACAGGACTCCTTTTTCTTTTCAATTTAAACTTTGAACTATATCTCTAGTGTCGATCGACATTTTTTTATGAATCACCCTGTCTATTCCATACTTCACGCTAGGGTTTCATGTAATATGGATTTGCTCAGCGCCGTTAAACTCTGGTCGCCTGTGTATATAAAACATGTGTAATTAGTGCACACAATATTTGGTTATTAATTTCCCTATGTTTTATTGGATGCAAATGAAATTACATACAGTCAATCGGAGGTTGCTCGAACGTACGAAGTGATTGACGTATTGCTCGATTGAATTTGTCGTTTGATGGTATTAAAGCCGAATTTCCGGTAAATAGACAGACAGTCAATCGAAAGAGAATAGAAATAGTTTTTAAAAAGTTCAATTCGATTTATGCCAATAGGTTTCTGTTTGCTTGGGTTGTTTTTACGATATCGATTTTCAGATAAAAATAACGTCCGTTTCTTGCGAAGTCTTTAGGCGCGTTGGATATTGACAGTTTGAATAAAATATGCCTTCTATTTCATTTGGACGGGGTATAGTCCAGCATACCAGTAATGGCCATGATTTGCCTGGTCTACCGGCTACAATAAACGGAGTAATAAACCAATAAAAAAAACCGTTTTCAATAATACAGGGGGATATTTTTATTTTAGTACTATTTACATCTTGATTAATAGCTTTGGAGGTCTAGAAGATTTTCTGCTTCTCTTCTCCAATTATTAATACCTAATTCATTTATGTTATTCAACTCTCATTATTTCTGGTAATTATCTTTTTTCCCTTTCATCTTATTATATATACCCGTCGCTGTGCCTACAATGTCAATTTGATTAAATAGCTCTGGCAGTTGCTTATTGTTGCTTATTGAATAATATTATTCTTAGTTTTGGACTTCTAGATAGCAAGTTGCTATTAAGTAAATTCTCAAATTTGTATATACATTTGTTTTATTTCAATAACCTGCTTTGAATTTCTTGCTTTAGATTTGGTTTTCTGGTAAATTCTGCAAACTGCAAGTTCTGCTGTTGTTATTTTCAACTGCCAGAAATGAGTCCTGTTCTGTGTATAGTGGACTAAGATACCTTCTCTAACCTCAAAATTCTCTGTGTTTAAGTGTATAGCATAATTATAATCTAGACTATTGTTTTTAAACGTTCTTTTATGTTCGTTAATGCGTTTCTTGAAGGATCTACCTGTTTGTCCAATATAAATATTAGGACAAGATCCGCATTGCAACCTGTAGACGCCTGAATTTTCAGATTTTGGACATTTCGTTTTATTGTTTTTTAAAAATTTTCCTATTGTGTTTTTAGTTCTGAAAACTATTTTTAAACCACATTTTGACAAATGTTTTGAAACTTTTTCACTGGGTTCTCTCTCCTATTTATGTAATTGTTTTAAATTCTTCGTGTTCTGTATTAGATTTCGGATAAATAGAGTTTACTGTTGTCTGAATTTGTTTTTTATTTATAATTTCATCTATAACGGACGTTTTTCAGTGCAATTTGTTTAATGATATTATTTCTTTGTTGTAATTTTCTGTTATTAAGAAGAGTGCATACAAGAATGAAATGCAGCCATTTTGTGTGTGTAAGGGTGATTTGAGCTGTTATGTATGACTGTGTCCGTGTGTGAAGGTTTATGATAAATGGAAAAATCTAAGTTGTTTTGCGTTTTCGTAATAGTTAAGTCTAAAAAATTAATAGAGTTATCCTGTTCAATCTCGATAGTGAATTTTATATGATTGTGTAATGAGTTAATGTAATTTAAAAAAGAATTCAATTGTCTGTCCGTTCCAACCAAGCAAGCAAAGATATCACCCACGTATCTATACCACCATAGAGAACTTTTACTTAAAGGATGTTCTAGTATGATATTTTCCAAATTATTCATAAAAATCTCGGCTAACAAAGGACTAAGTGGGTTTCCTATAATCAAACCTTCCTTACAGATGTAATCTGTCCATTAAATTCAAAATAATTTTGGTCTAAAGATACTGTTAAGCAATCTAATAAATCTTGTTTCACCAATGGATTAACCTGTTTCCGAGTTAGGGTGAGATCTACTAAATCTATCACATCCATAGGTGGAATACTGGGAAATAAGTTTTGTACATCAAAAGACAATAGTGTTGCGTTAGAAAGGATTTTGATATCTTTAATTTTGTTGATTAATTCAAAAGAATTTTTTATTGCAAATTTTGGTTTAAAAGCTGTGTGATACTTTAAAATATTTACTACTTTTGTTAAGAGTTTAACTGCTGGAGCTGTTACATAAGACACGACTGGTCTAATGGGCATATCTTGTTTATGTAGTTTAACTAAAGAATATATTTTTTTTTATAGTTCTCACGTTCAGATCTGTCACCTTTCTTACGAATAGGAGATGGTGTTGCCTCTTTTCATTGCTTCTTTCATCAGTTTATGCATGAAAGCAATGAGCTTTTCGCCTCAATATTTCATCATTTGCGCTTTTATACTGTCCTCGTACAGTTTTATTTTACCATGTCCTGTGAGTGCCCATTATCTATTGGGATGAGTCCTAGATAAGTAAAAGGCACGTTTGTGTTAACTTTTAGAAGAAAAACTTTATTGCATACTCTCTCGAGTGACAATTGAAACTGTAAGACACAATTTTATTTTGTAATGTTAACCGTTTCAGGAATTTCTTTTTGGGTTGTAGTCTTTTTTAAAATTGAAAGATATGGAAAAAGTCGTTCTTTGGTAAAATTGTTTGCTTGTTAACAGCTTAAATACAAAATTTTATAAAAAAAAATGTTTTACATTTAAAAATTCATTATTTTACTCATTTGCAAGAAAAAATTAGATATTTTAAAATTTCGATTTAAAAAAAAATATTTCACCTCTTTTATTTATTTTTTCACCTTTAGCGATTGTGACAAATACGTCAAAACAAGAAAGATGTTGATTTTGGAAAGGAAAATATTTATAAAACAAAATAACAGGGTCGAAGAAAATCGCCAATGCAACATTTTTCGAGTTAAGTTTGTTTAAAATGATAATGAAAAATATCGATGGTTCAATCAATTAAGATGTTGGGGCCTGTTCGGAGCATTAGTCATTTTTGTTGAATTAGAATATGTCTTACTTATTGAGGAATTTGCTGTGAATATTTCGTCCCTATTTTTACGAAAATGGCTTATGTCAAATTATAAAATTTTACAGTAGAGATTTCAAGGAATTTTTTGAAATTTAGCTATATTAAGCAATATGTGAAATTTAGGTTCCATTTCCTATATTGTCTATTCTCTGTGCTTTAATAAGAAGTTAATCCGTGGATATATTGTATAGGAAATTAAATAACTTCAATAAAATTATTGCTGTGAATCTTTGTTAAGGGAATAGGTTATTATACAACAAGTGCGGTAAATGGCATTAATTTTTGGGTACATTTTCGCAAAACACGAATACATTCACTGACATCGACGGTCAGAATTGATAAACGCCAAAATTCAATGCGTGGGAAATATCTCCGAAAACATCCGATTGCTCCCAAACCCATGCGGTAAAATCTCGGAAATGTCCGAAGTGGCTCGGATCCGTGGGAAACGAAACTTACGTGGTATAGTGACGTTCCTCGCACGGTGGGTGATTAGGTATTTTACGGACGGGAGTAGAAAAAATATATTGCTGCTTTTTACTGCTGTAGAAAAATATTTTTGTATTAATGGTTACTTGAAAAATTCGTATCTCAGTATTTTATTACGGAGATAAAACTGTTCCGATCATTAGTCAGTTGTTCTGAAATAGAAAATATCATGGTTGGTGACGATTGCTAATATCACAAAATTTGTTGTGAATATTTCGTTCTTATTTTTACGAAAATCAAAGATTTATAGAAGTTTTTTGGAAATTCAGCAACACTGCTGTAGTTTATCAAAAACATATCCACAGGCTACTGTAATACTATTTACAAATATTCTGCGATCCCGTTGGCAGCATGGTAGGACGAATTGGTTTTTATTACATACAACCATTTAAATCTTTTATCTATGGATCTGTCGTCATTGACAGTTGCCGGAGAATTTTACCAGTGTATTAGTCTTATTGCGTTTTCTCGAGCAGTAACGTCAATTATTATTTAATTGAATGCGCAGCCGCCATTGTGTCAATAGAACGAGTCGAAATCATCGAATATTTACGAATCTGAAATAAATTTTGCAAACATTATCCTTTGCTACCTTCTAAAAATCATTTGGTTACGTTTTGTTACCACGGCCGCCATTTAATTGCCACGTATTGTGCTGCTCAATGTGAAAATTTACACTCAAATTAAAAGTACTCGCGCTTAATAAAATTAATTATTCGCTATATTTTAAAACCCCATCCATCTGAACACGCAATATGTTTTCATTAAAAGCGTAATTCCGACATTTTGTTTCCAGGATCGTGCTTGGCCAAATGTAATGCATTCTTCGGATAATTGCCAATTTGTAATGTTAGAATGAAGAAAGAAAATGAAATTCGTATAAAAAATTCCTGCTATTACCCTGTGCTCGCAACATCATTTCATATAGATATTTACTGAGAGGTAAAATCTAAAAGCCTTTTTAAGACGCAGGAGACTTTGAGTGCTTTGGCCAAAAAGTAAAACTCCAAATTATACGTAAATACTTTTGTGTTTCAAAATAGATACAATGTGGCTCCATATATTTGCATAAACTCGAAAGGCATGCGGATATATCTAATATATCCTTTAATAAAGTCAAAACCATTACTAAGAGTTTAGTAGGGGAACTAAAACATTATTTCATTCCAAAGTCAAATTTGACGAATTTTAGATAATTTTTTTTCTTATTTTTTGAATAAACCCTGTATCTAACTGATTTATGGTGTTCAGCTTTCGTCCTTCTACCACATTTATTCCGTTATATTCGTTTTTATTAATAATTTACAAAAATAATTTTACATATGAAATATAAGACAAAAGTGGTACTTTACCTTTAGATGCTGTTCCATTTGATACCCTTCATCACTAAATTGTTTTGGTGATCCCAAATTTGAAATGTAATTGGATTTTACTACCCCAAAAAACTGTTAAAAAAATATTCTTTAGTTTCGCGATATCAAGTAGTATATAAACTTGAAATGCTTACTTAAGAAAACGACTATTTTATTAGTTTTATTTTTTTTAGTTTTATTAGTTAGTAGTTATTAGTTGTTCAATAATTCTACCAATTAACTTAACTTTACTCAATATTAATATTTATAAATTTTTAATTTATAACTAAGCCCGTACAAGATGCAAACTAAAAAGCAAAACCATACAAAAGATGAAAAAAAAAAGAAAAGAGAGGAAAGAAAAGACACAAATTTACTAAAAAGAAAAAAATTTGTTTATATAGAATAATCACATTGCATTGGTAAATCGACGATTCCGTTCTAGCTGTTACTTTTTTACTTAAAATTTCAAAAATTCATTTATTTTACAAACAAATTTGTGTGTAATTTTTTTGATTTGTTCATAGAAATAAGAAATTATGAGGCAATTTAGATTATGTATTGCGACATAAAAAAATTAAGAATTTATAGATAAATTTCAAACAAAAAATATGTTCATGATCATCTAATTAATACAAAATTTTTATTGAGTGAGAATAAACATTACAATAGATACAATTACAGTTAAAACCGGTTGATTTTTTTTTATATTTTTTTGGTACGTGGGGGGGGGGGGGTGGCTTATGTGATAAGATAGGTGGAAACCATTATTTATAAAATCGTCAAGTTTATTGGTAAATCTAACTAATCACAAACAATTCCAATGCATTTTTGCCTTCCAGAATAATAAACACAATTTTTGGACATAGGCATTAAAGAACAATAAATAATTCTTTTGTCATATCACACCATAACCACTAAAAAATTTTCAACTAAATATAATAAATAAACTTATTAAATATAAGTTACACAATTTCATCTTGTTCGCACTGACACAGGAAGATGGGGCTAAATTAATACTTTTTATACCTTGGTCAATAAGATCTTTAGCAAGATTTAGCAGGAACTGACGGACAGATTTTCTGTCGTGATCTTTAGATTAGATACAGGGTGGTCCAATAAAGAGATTTACTGTATTAAGCTATTAAAAATTTATATGTAATATACGCTTGTATTACTATGCTTTTATAAAACAATTTCTATAATTGATATTTATCTTTTAATGTTATGTGACAGCAATTTTTTTTTTTTTCAAATGAGTGTTAAGCGCTACCCTGTTATAAGCTAGCTTATTATTAATTATTATCAAGAACCATTTTTATTTTAGTTTCGATTCCCTTATTCCGAAAATCACGGAAATAGAATAGAATGTAATGAAAAAAATCAAAATCAAAATAATACTTAAACAACAAATTTTCCAAATGTAGAACCTTTGGTGATAACATCGGAAGCACCACCTTGTTGTGGTATTAGGATTTAATACCTTATGTGTAATTAGATAATGATTTACACTTTATAGGGATCTGTGTGCTAATTTTTTGTCTAAATAAGTACCCAACGAAAAGAAAATTTTAGAGGCGTTTTTCATTTTAAGTAATTAAAATCCATTAAATTGGTTAAGAAAAAAATCTGTTTACTGAATGCCCATGATTTGGTTTTGATATTAAACTTTTTTTTGCTAATTGGTAGTGACTTGCACAGTCCTGGGAAAAAATGGTATTTTCTTCTATTTCCACGGGCTTTAAGGGCAACTGTTTAGGTTGACATCTATTTTACATAATTAAGTTTTTTTTATTTCAAGACAGTCCAATGAACAGTTTACTCTGTGCAAAAAGATTCTCAGTTGTTAATTGGGGGTGTTTTAGTTTTATTTTAATAGTGTATTATGCAACAAGTGTGGTAGACGGCATTTGACTCAGGAGTTTACTTGACACGAGCGGAGCGAGTGTTTAATAAACGAGTGAGTTAAAAAGTTTACCGCAAAACAACACGAATACATTCACTGACATGACCGTCAGAATTGTCAAACGTCAAAATTCAAAGCTTGGGAAATATCTCCGAAAACATCCGATTGCTTCCAAATTCGTGCGGTAAAATCCCGGAAATGTCCGAAGGGGCTCGAATCTGTGGGAAACGAAACTGACGTGGTAAAGTGACGCTTCCCGCACGCTTGATCGGTGCGTAATTAGGTATTTTACAGACGGGAGTAGAAAATAGTATATTATGCAACAAGTGCGGTAAACGGCATTTGACTCACGAGTTTTTTCAAAATTCAAAGCGTGGGAAATGTCTCCCAAAACATCCGATTGCTCCCAAATAATTTTTTAAAATATTAAATATTTTTCCCACTAATTCACAAGTTTTTAGTGTTATTAAGATCGTAAAATCCATTTAAGTTTTAGCCCAACTAAACCTAACCGTTCTGTCTGTTTTCTGCGACACGGTCCTGCGTTTGTCTGGAAATTCGCCGAAAAATAAAAGCGCTTCAATTCGTTTCCCTCCGAAATACAATTAACGTGAATGCTTGTTTTAGCCTGGATGCACGAAATTTAATTTCACGTGTGTCTAGCTGCCGAAGAATGAGGGGGCAATTATTATTTTGCACGCACCACGCAAATCAGAGATATTTTGTGTGTTTTGTATTCCGTGTTGCGAAAGGCGCGGGTGCTTTGTTCGCTTTCATCAAAACATTCCCCAAAGGTCCCGCTTTGAAGCCCTGCGTAATTTTTAAATAAATTATATTTCATCGTTGTTTCTGGAACGTCGTTCTAACAGCGGGTGGTCACTGTACTGACCATTGGAGAAAGAAGTACAGCATTAAATTATTATATTCGCAACTTAACAATATTTTTTATTTGTTGGGAAGTTGTTATTTATAAATAAATTTAAGCCCACAGGAATTACGCTTTACAACACAAAACAGCATTAAAACCCTTTGGTTTTTACTTGCTCAAACCGTTTATTAGTTTTGAAGCAATTACAGTCGAAACTCTATATAGCGAAATTGAAGGGACTGTTTTTTTTTTTTTTCATTATAAATAAAAAAATTCTCTAACACTAAATATAGGGCTTGTTGAATGGTTGGTGGTGGTCTCAGATCAACTTCTTCATCTTCTTCGTCCTCTTGGTGCTCTTCTTCACCCTTTCTTGCTTGTTGTAATATGGCTTCCTCTGTCAAGTATGTTGTTGTAGGCAAATCCTGATACAATCTTGCAACTCCTCACTTGTAAACGTAATTGTTGTTTGAAACTGCTTTATCCACCCGCTTAGTGGCTGATAATCTTCCAAGTCCTGTTCACATTCTTTCTCGGTAATAAGTCCCGCATGACCATGGGAGTGTTGAATTGTTTCTGCTGTCACCTCTTTCCAAGCTTTGCTAATAAAGTTGACTGCATCTAACATATTATTCGAAAATTCGTCTTCGGACACGATCATTTCCATTAAAATGTTTTTCTTGTATCGACTCTTGAGACTTTTTATTACGATCTGGTCCATCGGCTGTAACACACTTGTTGTTTTGGCTGTAAGAAATGCCAATTCACTATTCCGTATATTTGGAATATGGGGATGTGCAAGGTAGTTATCTCAGAGAAGTAATATTTTCCTCCCCTTTAATACTGCATGCCATTTCCGTATCTCCTCTTTAAAAATTTGCGATGTCGTTCATGCAGACTTGTTTGCCTTGTAAGTGACCGGCAAATGCTTGATGTTCTTAAAACATCGTGGGTTAATTGATTTTCCAATCACGACTAGCTTCCTTTTTTCTCTCCCACTCATATTGGCAGCTACTAACACTGTTATACGTTCTTTAGAAAGTTTTCCACTCACATACTTTTCGCTTGGGAATTTAAGAGTTTCATCTGTCGTTATTTTGTCAAAAATACCAATTTCATCAGAATTAAAAATATCGCCAGCAGGGTACTTTTCTGCTAGTTTTGGCCACGCCTTCTGCAGCCAATCATTAGTGACGTTTCTGTGGACATCAAGGGCTTCGCCAATTATCTGTCCATCATTTATACCTTGTCTCTGTTTGATCTTCCCCGAAGCCTTGAAATCGATAATGCAAAGTTCTTCAGCAAACTTTCCCGCTTTTGGTGTTTACGATAGGTCCAGAGATTGGTACATTTTTAAGACGTTGCTCTTGGAACCACTGCAATATTGCCCGATCCAAATCTTCAAATTTTGGCTTTCTTAGTTTTTTACTAGAACTGCCTGCCGCTTCAGCCTGAATGATTTTTTCTTTGCACTTCCAAATCGTGGATACAGTCGACGGTGTGTCCCACATCACTTTTATTTTCTCCCCGTTCTATCTCCCGAATTAAAGCAACTTTACCATCTAGAGATAAAAATTTTCGCTTACTCGCCATGCTCAAAGTCAAATTAGAATGTGACATTTGAAAAACACACGGTGTTAGTTCTTAATTTGGATTTGGATTTTCATCAAGTAAAAGCCATCTCAGTTCAATGTTTCATACGTTATGAAGTGCTATTTGTAATGATTTTCAATTTATTATAGTCCATTGTCATGTATATTGAATAATACGAAATAACAATATATCTAGAGAATATTAATATAATATTCTACCTAAAACGGTTGTTCAAATTGGAGACCGTTTTCTCGAATGCAAAACTCACATCTTTATCCGTAGAGTCTCATATAATATTTTTTAGAATTTTTATACACAGTAGCTCCGACTCTTTGAAAAAATATGCTTTTTGCCCGAGCTTATTTTGCATATAAAAAATTTTATGTTGCTTCCTGAAACAAAACACTAAATGCTAAAACCTAATCTGGCTTGTTGCTCCCGAGGAAATACATGTTTGTTTTGCTGGGACCAGTAACGATTATTTTCCCTCTTTGAAATGCCGGACTGTTAATACAAGCTTCATTAGACCAGATAGTTTTTCTATAAAAAATTCAAAAAAGTATCACCATGACGCGCAAATAGCAAGCCAGTCTTACTCATAACCGAGATATTTAATTATTCACAAATTTTCGTTGTGCACTCTCCAGCCGTTCGAAATTTTAAAATACATTGGACTCCACACTGGCGTAGCGTATTAAAACACAGGTCTGACAAGATTGTAAAAACGTATTATTAAAGATTTTTTTTTATTAAACCCATGAGTCACCCGTAAAATAAATCCAAGATTCTTTAGAACCATTTGAACAATGTTTGCATCTCAAAAAGAAGCCCTGAATCCAATGTAATACCCAGGTCCGTTACAGAGTCCGAAAAGTTCAGTGGTAACCTTTTTGAAAACAAAACACAGTGGCATTTCTCATGGTCAACAAACCATCTGTGCAGAGAACAATATTCTTCAAAATTTGACAAATCTCCGTTCAACAATACGTAATCTGCCGCCGAGTGGACTGATTTTGAAATTTTTGGATCATATGCTTACAAGGAGCAAGTAGAAAACACTGGCCAACATCATATAGGAAAATAGTAAACAATAAGGGACCCAAATGCAACCCTTGAGGTACCCCCGAAGTTTTATTTGTACTCTTTGATTTTATCCCATTTACAACAACATACTGAGATCGCCCGCACAAGTAACCCTTAAGGAGGGCGAGCACACCAAAATTCTCTAGTTTCAATTTTAAATTTTAAAAATATTTACCAGTTAAGAGAGAAAAAAGAGGGGCTCACAAAGATCGGGCATGATTTTAAAAATATCGAAGGAAAACTATCTGACCCAGGTCGCTTTTAGGGATTAACGGAGCATAAAGACTTCTTTTCCTTTGATATATAACCAACATTAAAATATTCTTGTCATTTAATTGGATATATTACTGAAGAGGTGTCAGATGATTTAAAGACACTACTAAAGAAGCTTGAGAAAAATTCACAGATATCAAGGTTGTTCAAGCATCTGAAGTGTTTGTGTTCTTTTTTGTTGCGAATGAACGACCAAAAATATTTTGTATCTTGCTTAATATTTTGTTCTGTTACAGCAATGTAGGCTTTGTAATCTTTACTAATAATAATTTTAACGGTCTTTCTTAAATTCGAAAAAACTTCATCAACTATTAGTCCGCTATTTTTCCAGTCTCTATGAGCTCGTTCCTTGCTTTTTATCAATCCAATAATGTGCTTCGAGAACCATAAGGTATATTTCCGTTTTTTTATATTAATTTTTGGTATATGTGTATCTTCAATTTCTGACAATTTTTCATAAAAACAGTCGAGGTTACGATCAACATGACTGGATGTCAATAAAGCATTCCAAGGAATAGAACGAATTTCATTAATAATTGCATAATTTACTTTAGAAAAAATTAATTTTTCGCAAAAATTACAAATAATCTTTTTTTCGCGGCTCAAATTGTCCACAGGAACTAGCGGACTATTACATTCAATTACCTTCGTCTTTAGAGAAGCAGACATGGCTAGATCCAAAATTTTGTTTCTAGTATTTAAAACGTTATTATATTGTCGCAGATTATTAAGGAAAAAAAGTATGAAAAACATTTACTCAGCGGATCAGAGGAATTACTAGGCAACAAATCATTGCAATTTACGTCTCTCGACCAAGTTAAATTCGATAAATTAAAATCTCTAATATATACACATACATCTAATAAAATAGTTAAAAAAATTAAGAAGTCATATGACATGCAGAAAAATTCATTTCTAGATGTAATTGGAAGCTTGCCTAAAAGTATGTACATTAGACCTTTCTCTCAAGAGGAAATATCGAACTTAATAAAAAATGAAATAAAAAACAAAAATTCTTATGGCCCTGATAGTGTGCCTTTTGTAATATTCAAAAAGTGTGCCGGCTATATCCTGAGTCCATTGACCTCCCTGATAAATGAATCATTAACAGAGGAAGTTTTTCCTACAGCCCTGAAAATTCCGCTTGTGACCTCCATCTTTAAAAAGGGCGACAAGCACTCTGCAGAAAATTATCGTCCAATAGCAATCACATCAAACAAAATTTTGTCTGAAAGTCAAGACGGTTTCAGAACATGTAGATCAACCCAAACAGCAATCCATTCATTTTTGGAGCATGCTATCAACTATATTGAGTCTGGAGAGCACCCTGCTGGGATATTTTGTGATCTTAGCAGGGCGTTTGACTGTATGTACTGTACAGAATTCGTGGAATTGCTCTGAACTGGTCCAGATCGTTCTTAACAAATCGTAGCCAGTATGTTGAAATAAGGCAGGAGAGGGGCAACTGGTGTCAAATTAAAAAATCCCAAGTCCAATCTGTATATAGAAGTGTACCGCAAGGTACAATGCTTGGCCCTGTTGTTTTTTTATCCTTTTTATCAATGAACTTTGGGCTCACCAACCTAGGTGGGTCTATCAGAGTTCGCTGACAACTGTTCAATTTGTCTCCTCACACTGTTATCAAACTCTTCATGACAGAATTAATTCAGCACTGTACTACACTGCACTGCACTGCACTGCTAAATAGCTGGTTTAACACCAACGAACTCTTTTTTAATGCCCAAAAAACAAGTGTACTAATATTCAAATGCCCACAAAACAAAAAAGATCTGTCGGTGAATGTCTGGTCGGACGGGGACGCCTTCAAATAAAAGAGCACTATCTTGGGAAACTCATTGTCAATTACTTTCTTCAAGAGTGCATGATAAATTTCTACTATGCTCACATCTATTCGAGATCACTCTATGATGTTCCCTTTTGGGGAAATTCAAGTCATGCGACATCTGTTTTCAAATCCCAAAAAAGTCCTACGGTGTATTGCTGGAGTGTCGTCTGATAGTTCGTGCAGGCCCCTCGTCCGGAAGTTTAAGATACTGCCTTTAGCGTGTATATACATATTAGAAGTTTATTTATGGGTATATAAAGATAAACATACCTTACACAAAAACGGAGATTTCCATTACTATAATACACGTAACAAAGATTGTTTCTCCATAAAAAAAATAGACTAGAATTTTCACAAAAATATTTTACGAACATCGGTATTAAAGTCTACAATAAACTCTCCCCAGAGCTAAAGAGCAGTAGTAATGTCAACATTTTTAAATCCAAACTAAAGTTTTTCCTCCTATAAAACTGTTTTTATAATTTAAACGAATATTTTACCTATTAATGTTTGTCATCATTGTATTGTTGTGCTCTGTCATATATTTTTATTATATAAATGTTTAATGTAATTTTCTGCCTCATTTGCATGATCTATATTGTCCTACTGATTGTATTCTAAATATATGGGATAATAAAGATATTATTATTAGGCAGAATCTAAATTTTCCTACTCAAATATACAGCATGTACATATGTTGCAATTACATATTTTAATATATTCAAGTTTCCTCAATTAATTTTAAAGTTTGGTGGCCAGGTGTGCCCGTTTATAAGCATTATGGAATTGATCCATTCCTTACGAGAAAATAGCTGCTCGCTCAAATCGAATACACCATAAATCTAAAAAATTTATGGGCTCACACAACTCACCCGGATACTGTCAACCGTAGAAACCTCGGTAAATTACGGCAGGAAAGAAATACAAAACTTTTTAATTTAATGGTTATTCATCACGTATGGCCCTCCCGATAAAAACGAGTGCATGATGTGACTTAAAAGGCAATTTAACGCGTTTATTCTGACATTTGTGGGGTTTGAATAAGAATAGACCCCCTATATCTCGATTGGTGTTGAATAAATGCAATTTTTAGCAGTAAATGTAAGTTCACTCTATTCATTGAGCAATAGGTTTTTTTTACCACCAATTATGATGCCAATATGTCACTGATTTCCGAGAAAATTGAGGTTAGGATGACTTAAATCAACAAACCACGCAAAACAATTGTCTCTGTTTAGATAACTGTTTAGGCAATAGCAACGTAAATCACCTCTTATTTGAGAAGTATACCAGTGAATAAACCCTCAAATTCAAATAAAGCTTCAAAATACCCTTAACCCAAGTCATTTGACAAATTGGCTTTCAAAAAAAGCGCATAGCAAAAATAGGTCATAAAATTTAAATGCCCCTTATTTATTATTTATTACCTGAATTAATTAATTGTATGATTAATTTAAAGCAAATTCTAACCTAGACGCGTATATACGAGGGGTGTTCAAAAAGTAAGGCGACTTTTGCAATTGGACTGGCTAGGTACATTTCATCTGATCAGCCAATTTACACGTTTACTTTTTCTTTATGAAATAGAAGCGTTAGATGTGTTTTATGTGCGATTTTCTGCTGTCGAAATGGAGTAAAGAACTTGCATAAAATTTTGTGTAAAAAATAGAGTCCAGTACTACAAAACACTTGAAATGTTGACAGCGGCATATGGCGAATCTATTTTGAGCAAAAAAATGTTTATAAGCGGTACAGGGTGTTCCAAGATGGCCGAAAAGGCGCCGATGACGAACATCGCTTTGGACGCCTCAGTACGTCAATAGGTGATGAAAGCGTCGAAACAAGTGAAACAAATGGTGTTGAAAAATCGTCGAATCTCTATTAGAGAAGTGGCTGAAGACGTCGGCATCTCTGTTGGTTCGTGTCATGCAATTTCTTCAGAAGTTTTGGCATGAAACGTGTAACAGCAACAGAAAGGTCATAACTGGTGACGATACATGGTTAATACGTCGAAACCATAGCGCAGTAGTCCTAATGAAAGAACCCAGAATCGCCAGGACCAAGTTCGATCAAATGTCAAGGTTTTGCTAATTGTTTTCTTTGATTATCGTGGCTTAGTACATCAAGAGTTGTTACCACACGGTCGTACGGTAAATAAAGAGTTTTACCTTGAAGTTATGCGCCGTTTGCGAGAAGCGATATAAAGAAAACGTCCGGAATTGTGTGCAAACAATTCATGGATTTGGCATAATGCACTTGCTCACTCATCGTTGCTTGCGTCATTTTGGCCAAAAACAAAATCGCAACCATGCCTTAGTCATCATACTCTCCAGATTTGGCCTGCAACTTTTTTTTGTTCCAAAACAAAAACCCATGAAATGAAGGGGGTTGGAACTATTGAGGAGATAAAGAATAAATCTCTGAAAAAACTTGAAGCTATACCAGAAGTGCTTCGAAGATTGGAAAAAACGTTGGCACAAGTGTTTTATATCTGTATCTATTATTGAAGCGGACAACATCAATTTTGCTAAATAAATAAATACTTTTTGATAAAACTTTAAAGTTACCTGACTCATTGAACACAACTCGTACAACACAAAGTGTCGACAAAAAAAAACGTTGTAATAGCGGTAGCAGTAACAGTATTCGCGAAGTATCATAAAATTTATAGGAAGGCAATCTAGTCTAGGATATATCTAGTTTTTATTCCAATAACTTTTTACAAACATAGTTTCAATAATATTCAATAGAACCCCATACTTCTAACATACTGAACCCAAGCATTCCACACATTTCGCACTAGTGTATCTAAGGTTGGGACAAGCTATCAATATAATTAAAAAGTTGCTATACCAATAGATAAAACATGCTGCTGGCGTCAATGAATAATTTGTTCATATTTCAGTGTCTGGACGGAATTTCTTGAGCGTTGACCATTAGGTATAGTCTGTTCACATAAGAAAGCGACCAATTGCTTTTGAATGGGATTATCCAAGGGTTGTCATTAACATATAATACAACAAGATTATTACCTAAAGTTTCGGAATTAAAATTCAGGTAAAATTGTGGTCCGTAATAGAACATAATTTTATACCTACCTGTATTTAATATTCTTTGGTTTGGCATACTACTTAGTTTAAGTTTATTAGTAATCATTCTTATTTCGTATGTAATACAGCGTGTGTTGATTCGTGTGCGAATTATGCAAAATATGTGCGAGTCTAGTTTATCTCAGGAGATGCTCTCGCCCAAATGTAGAAAACACTATTCTGTTGAGATTAAGGAAGTTATAAACAATGTTTATTTGACTCTCATTGAACGTGAGCAAGCAAGCATCTTTAGAAGAAACGGCCACATTGACGAAAATTCCAACATCAACTCTATGGAAAATTGTGAATAATCCGATTTCAGCGAGGAAAAAAAAGCGATGCTGACATTTTCTCAAGTGTAGATGAAACTGATCAAGATATAATACGGCGTAAAATTTACCAGTTATACGAGAAACAAAGCGTGCCTACATTAGATATCTTAATTAGGAGGCTTGAAAAAGATGAAACCGGTATTAAATGTGGCAGAACTACCTTATGGAAGTGTATTCAACACATGGGTTTTAGATTTAAAAAAATTGACAAAAGGCAAGTTTTAATGGAATCTTTTAGAATTCGGAAATGGCGACTGGAATATCTAGAAAAAAATAGCATTTACAGAGAACAACAAAGGCCAATTATTTACTTGGATGAAACCTGGTGCGCCACTTTCTCTGTCTGCGAAAAATATTAAAGATTCTTCTCTGGATTACCATGAAGATACCACCGCTGATTTATTTGAAAGTTTTGAAACATTCCTCCTAATAGCGTTATTGTAAGGAACAATGCAAGTTATCACAGTAGACAGTTGACTAAAACCCCTTCCTCATGTGACACAAAAGCAAAAATCCAAAACTACATGTATAATAATGACATTTATTTTCACGAATATTATACCAAAAAGCAATTAATTCAGGTTCTACAAAGCTTGAACCTACAAAAGGAATACGTCTGTGACAATTATGCAAAAATCTAGGGCATACAGTTTTAAGGCTTCCACCTTACCACTGTATATTCAATCCCATAGAACATGTTTGGCACCAACTGAAATCTGCCATTCGTCGTAACAATGTTTTTCCCTGTGTTAACTGCAATGTCCTCAACCTCAAGAAACCGAAGTTTTTAACATCCCTCCACAAAGTTGGGCAAATTCTGTTAAACATATAGAAAAAGCAGAAGAATCGTATATCCATATTGCAAATAATATAGAACAAATAATGATTAGAACAGGCGATGATAGCAATAATGATACTGATATATTATGTGAATAATTTCAAGTAATTTAAGTAGTTAATAAAAATCATTTGTAATTTTATTTTAGACTTAAACATAAATAAATAAATATTGTTTAGTATCTTTCCTAACAAAACCCCAAATAATTAAATTCTAAGCAAAGTACGGACCTGTTGGGCCATATTTCATACTTACAGCTTGCCCGGGCCTTTCCTTAATTCGTATCAGTTAGTCACTTTCTTATAGCTATGAACAGAATTTAGCTTTTATTTATATATTTAATATACGCATCCGACCAATTTTATTATAGAATTAGAAACAATAAGAATAATAATAAGAAAGTAGAGCCAAGGGTAAGTAACAAAGCCACTGGATATGCGAAATATAATAAAGTAATAAAACTTTTTAAGTTTTTTAAGTAAGTCAGTCCTAGTCTCATCATCATCATCATCATTAGTTGTTAATGCACAGGATACTTAAAATAAGTTAGGTATGTTAATATTTCAACTGATATATCAGTAGCAATATTTAATATCCCTGTTTACTATGCTTTAAAAAAAACGGTTTTATGAGTTATGAAATAGCTATATGAACCTTTAATCAGTAGAGGACTTATTAAAAAGGAAACCTGTATACTGAAGAATTAAGTGAAGGAAAAACTCACGTATTAAATAATTTCCATTGAGTTATATATTTCGGCTTCATATTAATAATAAGGAGCACGGTATTTGTTGTCTTTCTCTTACGATCTAACGTAATAATAAAATATATTGAACAAACAAGGAACAATCTTTTAGACGGAGCATGCTGTTATGTTAAATGCTAAATCACAAATACTTCTTAGTAAAAATTATGTGAGTGACATTTTTTGTGACATTTCATGCAATCTTTGGCCCCACAAAGGTAGCTTAACTGAAACAAAGAAGAAATTTTCATGAATGATTTGCAAGAACAGTATTTTAATTGAATTACTTAAGAAAATCAATGAATTAATTTTAAATGATAATTAATTGTTATATTTATTTTTTACATTAAAAAGAAATTATTTATTGTTAATATTATTAAGGTTTTTTATATTTTAATATAGGTTTAATATTTAGGAATGAATTTAGGAAATTGTTTTTTTAATATTATTTTTAACTGTAAGAGAAAAATTGCAATTAATAATAACAAAATATAACTTCCTGTTTATACTTATTACAAAACATCTGGATTCCCCCTGCGTCGGTTATTGCTGAGTCGAAATTGCTGATGTTTCGCCAATCATCATGTTGACTTCTTCAGAGCAATTTCGACTCAGCAATAACCGACGCAGGAGGAATCCAGAAGTTTTGTAAAAAGCATTACAGTGGCCTGTGGAAGTTTCTTTGAAAAAATAAGTTCCTGTTGATCAAACCGAACAAACTTTTGCGTTTGTTACGCCGAAAAAAAAACTTCATATATGAAAGCAATTAAAGCTAATTCATTAGTAATATTTCGTAATAAATGTTAAGTAAGCAATAATAGTTACAATGAATGCTTTCACATATTTGAGCCGAGTTAATCATGGTTCTGGTTAGTTTCACATATAAATCATCACCTAATTATCACTTTCATTTCAGTGATAAAACGGTAGTTAGGTAGAAATCAAATAAAATCCACAATGCTTAAGTAGTACCTTTATTTTTGGGAACATTTTTAATATTTGCATATTTTTTTGGGAGTTTTTAAAACGAAACTACGTGTAGAAATATCGACTACTAAAACAAAATTTTGCTCATGCAATAAATAAATAAACGTTACTTTTGTCTAGTGCGTAAACGAACTTTCAACTCATCTCCACGCGGTTCTAATATTCCACTTAACGAAATGGCGGCTTAGGATTCAAGCACCATGAAAATCAGCCGTAATTCTAACTTCTTAATTATTTCTTTTTACGTCTCGTGGCGTGTCTGTCGCTTTCACGTGGCCGCCGTTTTTGTCTTACGTTACTTTGCAACGAACCGCTGTTTTTGTGTCGTAACAATTAAACCGTTAAGTAAAAGTTAAATTTTTCGTACACAACAAACTCAAATTAATAGAAAATCGTCTGGGTCAAAAGAATTAACGCGATTAACAATTTTTACAACTCGCCGTCCATATGAATCCGTATCCGTATTATAACTAATCGTAAAGCACACGCACGATGCGTAATTAAGACGCCTTCCATTAAAATGCCGCTATCTACTAGATTATGACCGCATATACTTCAAACGCTTACGTAATCTTAAAAGTTATGTTACCAAATAACATAAATAAAGATTACAAATGCAACAAATGTGTCTACCACATGATTCTCTGAGGATAGGGTCTCCTCTTCAAACGGGTTATCCTGTATTCGAAATTGAGGCTGTTGTTGTCGTCCCGGAAATGGTAGACGATAGCCCTGGAGATCTTGATCGAGTTCATTCCCTTGGTGCACGGCGACGTATACACCATCTTGATTTTCTTCTCGCTGGGATGGTGCAAAATGATCTCCTGCTGATAGCGTTTAGCTTCCTCCGGCGGGCCAAAATATTGGGTCACGATCCACGCCGAACCGTCGTTATTGTTGCCTTGGACGCTCCAGAATATCTCGCCGTCGATCTTCGTCCTCCAAAACGTGTAGGAAAAGATCTTGCCCACCCTCTGGATCTTGTTGCCGAATTTTATGTCGTACATGTTGTCTTTCGCCATCACCTCGTCGAATTCCGAGAGGAAATCCATCTCGTACGGTTTGCGTCGTTATTGTGGAAGTGTTAGTAGTAAAAAAATCACACGAAATGATCACAGGTTTCGTAGAGTCAGTCTTCTTGATTTCAATCCGTTGTTGTTTGCAATGCGGCCGGGGTATGACTAATATCCTGCAACAAACAGGGCGATGAGACATTTGGTGTTTACTCTGCTACGATAAACTACTATCTGATAATTATTTAAATGAACGCGTATAGTTTAATAAAATTCGATTCGATCCCGATGGCAGTGCTAAAGTTTACTATGAAGACAGTAGTCTGCGGTAGTGAGCGTTTTTGGCACCAGAGAAATTACTCAGTTTCCGTTTAACTAAATTAGAACGCGGGATAGATAACCTTGACAAATTTTCAATCTAAAAAAAAAGGTTGGCGTATTTATAGAGCTCAGAGACATTATACTCAACGTCTAAAGACCAAAGGATGTCGAAGCGATCGAAGATATACTTTGAACGGCTAAAATATTTAGCACAATTGCAGCAAATAGAAAGTATACTGGAAGAAAATATACCAAATTCCTTTTATTTATGTACGTATTTATTTATTTATTTGTCGAGCTATATAGTGTGATTAACATTTAACAATAGCAATGACAAAGAAGATTGCACCGCGATTACAAAAAAAACTAGTCGGATAAGCTTCAAGCATCACCCTGCATTTATGGTACAACACATCAGCCTGTATAAGAAATAAACGATAACAAAAATATATAAAAAATACATAACTAACTATAAAACTTAAAAAAAAGGTGCCTCCTTGAATATTTGACACACTCCTTCTGCTAAATAAATACTAAACAATAAGGGTCCCAAAATTGAACCTTTTGCCATCCAATTGTGATTGGGGTATAGTTAGATTTTTCTAGATTAAATTTAACTTTACAAATCCAGTTAAGAAACGGAGATAATTAAGTTTTTCCAACAATATATTATGATTAATCCTGTCGAAAGCTTTACTAAAATCCAAAAGAGCCGAACAGGTAGCTTCCCTCTATCTTCATTGTGGCGAACGTCATTCAATAACTTAACTAGACTGGTCGTTGTACTTGACCAAATTTACAAAGGTAGACATTTGTTGGTAGATGTGAGGAATTTGATATTTTAGCAACTGGTTTTATAATGGCCTTATTCCAAACAGTGGGAAAATAATTATCCAAGAAACAGTTGTTAACAGTATTAATTGAAGGATTTATACAGTATGGAGGACAAAGCTTGACAGCTTTTATAGATATTCCGTCTTTTTTGCTAATTAAATTAAAATTGAGGATTATGTATAATATTTGGATGCACATTGGAGTTATAATAGTTTATTTTATCAATTGAAATACTATCAACCACGATGCAAAATATTTATCAAGTATTTCGGGATTACATAATTCCTTTGGGAGATCAACTATTTTGATTCGAGTAAGGAATGGAACATGAGTTTTTTATATCCATTTTCGAATTCAGCGTCATTTTTCGCACATAACTGGTGTAGCGCCTATAAAATAAATAAATTAATAATAATAATAATAATAATAATAATAATAAAAAGACAAACACAACAGTGCTAATAAAGATCTCAAATAGTCACAATTACATTTCTGTCACTAAAGCAAGTGAATATCGCTACCTAAATAAAACCCAGAGTATTGAAATTTTCATTTTTATGGGATATGAAGACAAAACGATAAGAAGAAGTTCGTAATTTATAAAATTCACAATGTCAAAGAAATTATTTTATTAGATATCGAAAATGCCCATCATTAGCTTCTTGATCGGTTTAAAACCTTTCGTGACATTACTCAGGCTATATTTGCCCTAGTTCGTATCTAATTTTATCCCAATTTCATATAATCTAAATTTTGTTTCTTTCCTTATACATTTTTTATTTTAAATAGCCCCGGACGAAAAATCTTGTAGATTAGTATCTGGAAATAGTTTTAACATTCACGCACTTGTGGAGCAAAATGGGGTATTATTTAAAGCTACTTCAGAAGATTGACTGGTTGGATTGTTGGTTTTTTGACGACCTCAGAGTAGACGAGTTTAACACGCCCTGTTTTTGCTTTAAACAAATTACAAACTTCTCCGTAAACCTCCGTTTGCCTCCATATCCAACGAAAATAAAAACTGGAATTTTCTACGTTTCATTTAGATGCGTCATATTAAGTTTTTTTACTGCCAGAAATGTAATCGTGACAATTTATGAACTTTACTGGTGCTAGCCACTTACCTGTTCATATCAAAATTAAATTTGTGTGTGTTTTTTCTTCGTTAGCTATAAAAAATTGGAGAGCAATTTATTATTTCCCTGGGCTCGCTGCTCTAAGCATAATGATTAAAATGGTATCTAATTTCATAATATTTTTACTTCTGTAGTCGGTACTCTCGGGGTCAAAAAACGAAAACAGCTCTTTAAAAGGGGTTTATAAAATAAAAGTGTACCATAAAGTTTACATCGTAATTGCTTCTTCGCGTCATCCCAAAAAGGTGATATTCTTCCTTCCTTCACAACATAACCTAACACTAATACCAAATTATAACTTGCGGTCTTATAATTAAATTAATTAATTATAACTTTATATAATTAAAAAATTGCATGGAAATTAGTGTGACTCTAATTTAGCAACATTTGGGGGTGTGCAGACCTTAAAAACTGAAATAAGGAAATCTATCGTTGCAATTTATGTAAACTTATCTATATAGCCTTTAAGTTGTCCACCCTGTTTAATTAACCCGTCTGTTTGTTTAACTGTGCCCTCAAAATAAAATTCGTTATATAAATAAGGTAGACCTACACTTGACATGAAAAATCGATAGTTTTAAATTTAATAACTTATTTTAAAAATGAAAGAGAATTTCTTTATTCTCTTTCCACGAATATTCAGTAGTATCGAAAGTTCTGGGGATCAGTTTAAGGGCTGTCACAATGTAATACCGAAGAAGACTACAAAATATAAACTGAAGATTCGAGGCAAAATGTGAAAATGGAAATGCAGAGTGTGATTTACGATTTATATATATTTATTTAATCAAATTCACAAAAATTATCCATTGCCATTACAAATTTCTAGTAAATTTGCTGCAAAAACCAATATTATGAAACCTATATCCCTACGGAGAAAAAAATAATTTTTGAAAATCATTTACTAAGCCAGGAATTCAAGAATAACCAAAAATCTTTCTTTAACGATATGTATTTGTTATATGGGCTGTTCATGGATATAAGAAAGTGACCAATTGCTTTTGAATGGGATTATCCAGGGGTGGTAATTAACATACAATGGAATATCTAGAAAAAATTAGGATTAACAGTGAACAACAAAGGCCAATTATATACTTGGATGAAAGCTGGTTCGACATTTATGATACCCCGGAAAAGGGTTGGGTTGACTCAACTGATAAGTGTGAAACAAACGCGCCATCAAAAAGAGGTAAAAGAAAAACTATTTTGCATGCTGGCTTCAAAGATGTTTGAATTCCAAATGGACTTTCTCTGTCTGCAAAAAATATTAAAGATTCTTCTCTGGATTACCATGAAGACACCATCGCTGATTTATTTGAAAATTGATTTAAAAACAAACTAGTTCCAAACATTCCTCCTTTATAGCGTCATTGTAATGGACAAGGCAAGTTATCACAGTAGACAGTTGGTTAAAACCGCTTCCTCATGTGGCACAAAAGCAACAATCATGTATAATAACGACATTTATTTTCACCAAAAATCAATTAATTGAGGTTCTACAAAGCTTGAACCTACAAAAGGAATACGTCTGTGATAATTATGCAAAAAATCTAGGGCATTCAGTTTTAGGGTTTCCACCTTACCACTGTATATTTAATCCCATGGAACATGTTTGGCACCAACTGGCATTCGTCGTAACAATGTTTTTCCCCGTGTTAACTCCAATGTCCTCAAACTTATAGAAACCGAAGTTTTTAACATCCCTCCACAAAGTTGGGCAAATTCTGTTAAACATATAGAAAAAGCAGAACGATCGTATATCCATATTGCAGATAATATAGAACAAATAATATTTCGAACAGGCGATGATAGTGATAGTGATGCTGATATGTGAATAATTTTAAGTAATTTAAGTAGGTAATAAAAATAATTTGTAATTTTATTTTAGATTTAAACATAAATACATACTTAAATAAATAAATATTGTTTAGTATCTTTCCTAACAAAACCCCAAATAATTAAATTCTATGCAAAGTACGGATGTGTTTGGCCATATTTCATTCTTACGGCTTGCCCGGGTCTTTCCTTAATTCGTATCAGTTAGTCACTTTCTTATATTTATGAACAGACTTTAATTTCAGTACTTTTTATATACATACCTTTTATTTATTTATATTTTCGTTTACATTTTTTGTGACAACCTAGGCACGTTCATGACATACCTATATAGGTTTTGCCATTCACAAACTCCCGTTTATTTTTAATGGAAACGAGAATGTTAGTTTGTTTGGCGCATAATATTGGCAATGACCAAATCGATTCAAACTCTAAAATTAGATCAATTATTCAAGCTACACTCCACTGACGCTGTAATGAATGGCGCTTAAATTGCTTGCTTACGGATTAGTTTAGAACATTTCCTCGAATAAACGTAAGAATTAGGTAATTTCAATTTTGTTGTTTCCAAAATATATACGTTATTGGAATTGGCCTTAGATTTTTTTTTGTATATTTTTAAATCAGGTTTACTGTCATTCAAACATATTACGTACTTAGTCCTTCAGTTGTTGTATCAGTCTTTATTATTTGAAAACGCAAATTTCTGAAAATTACTAAACTACGAATCACCCAGTTCCAACATTAAAAAACCCGACTAAAAAGTATTCCAATTAACGGTCCCAAGGTTAAAAATACGTTTTAATAATTTACCTTTGTTTATTGTTGTCCGCCTTCACATCGTGCCTTAATTACTGACACAGTTTCCATGGCGCTTTGTAATTAGTGATATAAAGCTCAAACCGTCATGATGGACCGCAACGTAGCAGTAACGCGCGTCTTGCCCAACATCCGCAAAATCGACTACTAAAAATATCTACGATTAGTCGAGAGATCGGCAACTAAAACCCGACTAAAATTTGTGGGACGTCGGCCAATAAGCGTACGAAGGAGAGAAAGTACCGTAGAGATCGTGAACCTAAAAATAATACATATGCTTCGGTTGCGCTGCCACCAGGTTTGCCCCCTCGCGAGATCTTCTTTCATGTCGGACAATGTGTGCATAAAATACGGGCATTATTCCCGTTTTGCTTTCACTATAATTAATTAGACTTGGCCGAAGGGTCTAGATATTATTAACGCTTTCGAACCGATTTAACTTTCTTAAGAAGATCTTTATCTGTATCATAAATTTTGTCGTGCACACGTTTGGTTATGAACAAGCATCGATTTATTTTCTTCTTCGGTGCTTCTGCAATTTTAACTTTCGATGGTGCTACTGCTGCCGATATTTTTCCAAACCACGTTCTTAAAATCTGCAAACAGGTATGTCTCCTACGACTGGTAATCGAAATTTCTTGAAGACATTTCTGACTCGCCCGATGCTATGCTTAGATAGATGATAGGTAGATAGTTATTGATTCCAAAAATTGTTACTCATGTTAACGATAAATAAAACGACGTCAAAGACTCGCAGTAGGTCAGCTACGACTAGAAGTATTTATCGCCACACAAAATAAATAAGAACTAAAAGTTCAGATTTTCACGAAATTATATATTTTGACATGACAATTGTTTCGACAACACCGTGTCTTTATCAAAGGTAATATTTACAAACTGCCTGCTACTATATATATATACGGAAAAATGACATTAAAACCTCAATTATTTTTATGAAAATTTAAGTTTAATAATGGAGATGTATTTAAATCTAATTGTTCGTTAAGCAATAAATTTAATTTTCTGCTTTTTGTGGCTGTATGTAAAATGTCAAAATTGTCGTTAAAAATGTGTTTTTCTGTGTTTAAGTGTATAGCATAATTAGAATCTAAACTATTGTTTTTAAACCCTCTTTTGTGTTCGTTAATGCGTTTCTTGAAGGATCTACCTGTTTGTCCAATATACATTTTAGGACATGATCCGCATTTCAACCTGCAGACACCTGATTTTTGAGATTTTGGACATTTGGTTTTATTGTTTTTTAAACATTTTCCTGTTGTGTTATTAGTTCTGAAAACTATTTTTAAACCAAATTTTGACAAATGTTTTGAAACTTTTTACTGGGTTCTCATACGTATGTAATTGTTATAAATTGTTTGTGTTCTGTATTAGGTTTCGGATAAATAGAATTTACTGTTGTCTGGACTTGTTTTTTCTTTATAATTTTATCGATAATGGACGGATTGTGGCCGTTGTTCAGTGCAATTTGTTTAATGATATTAAGTTCTTTGTTGTAATTTTCTGTTGAGAGTGGCGTATTAAGAAGTCTGTGTATACAAGAGTGAAATGCAGGCATTTTGTGTATATAAGGGTGATTTGAGCTGTTATGTATGATTGTGTCCGTGTGGGAAGGTTTATGGTAAATGGAGAAATCTAATTTGTTTTGCGTTTTCGTAATAGTTAAGTCTAAAAAATTTATAGAGTTATCCTGTTCAATCACGATAGTGAATTTTATACGATTTTGTAATGAGTTAATGTAATTTAAAAAAGAATTCAATTGTCTGTCCGTTCCAACAAAGCAAGCAAAGACATCATCTACGTGTCTATACCACCATAGACAACTTTTACTTAAAGGATCTTCTAATATGATATTTTGGAAAATATCATATTAGAACATCCTTTAAAAATCTTTAAAAACCTTGGCTAAAAAAGGACTAAGTGGGTTTCCCATAATCAAACCATAGGTTGAATACTGGGATATAAGTTTTGTACATCAAAAGACTGTTGAGTTAGAAGGGATTTTCATATCTTTAATTTTGTTGATTAATTCAAAAGAATTTTTTATTACAAATTTTGGTTTAAAATCTAATTTAACTAAAGAATATAATTTCGGCGGTTGTGGATTCATAATTGGTAAAAAATATTTGTCTTTGTCAATAAATAGTGTAGAGTTAGTAATTACTTCCTTAACTTTTCTTTGATATAACTCAGTACGATCGTGTTTGATAAATTGGAAAAGTTCTGATTTAAGAAAATTGTTTGTTTTTGAAATATATTCTGGGAGATCGATAGCTATGACTGCTTCCCTTTATCTGCACGTGTAAATATTATATTATTTTCAGAAGCTTTGTTTTTGATAGTTTTTCCTAGCTACATTTGAGAAATTTCTTGGTGTTTGTTGTTATCTGTTAATTGAGAATTTATTATATTCGCTAATACACGTTTGTTTAATTTAGAATCGTTAATGTCCTTAATTGCTAATTCACAGTCGATCCCTGAACAGTCTAATTGTCTATTAATGTTCGAGTGATGTAAGTTAAAGTTGAAACCATTTTCCAGAAATTCAACTTCATTTTCAGAAAATGTTGTGTCTGTTAAGTTTATGAACCAGTTGTAAAATTGGTTGTCTAAGAAACTTTTTATGAATGATAGATGAAAAGAATTTACATAAATGTAGTTTGTATCCCATTTTCTGTGCTCGTGTCTTGGTTCTTCCTTCATCCATTTCGTCTGGCCTTGGATCAGGGCTTTCCTTGCAGCGGGACCTCTGTTGTTGGTTTTTAATTTCATAAACTTGGGAACCACCTTTATTTTGTAGAACTTTGTTAAAAAACCAAATGTTTTGGGAACATATTCGGCGACGTAGAAACAATTTGAAATACCAAATAGCCAAGAAATCAATTACAGCTTCTTTCAAAAATTGAACTGAGGTGGCTTTTACTTGATGAAAATCCATTTAACAAAATAAATAAGAAATAAAAAGTTCAGATTTTCACGAAATTATATAAGGTTGTTCGGAAAGTCATTTCATTTTTTTCCGTCAGAGGACTTAATTACGTTTTTTCGAAACCAACTTCACACTTAAGCCGCATAACCATTATATGTCTTGAGAGCTGATATTGCAAGGCTTGTCTGTGAAAAAGTTCTATTAATTCTACGCAGTAGTTTTTGGTTGGTGCCCTTTTAAATATGGAGAGCAATAAGTAGCATTTTCGTCATATTTTACTTTTTTACTTCAGAAAAGGTAAAAATGCTGTCCAAGCGAGAAAAAAATTGACGGATGTGTATGGAGAAGGCGTGTTAACAGTACGCCAGTGCCAGAACTGGTTTGCAAAATTTCGATCCGGCAATTTTGATGTCGAAGATGCACCACGCTCTGGAAGGCCGGTCGAAGCTGACAAAGATGCGATAAAGGCATTAGTTGATGCAAATCGGCGAATAACCACACAAGAGATCGGTGAGAGATTAAATTTGTCGAATTCGACTGTTTATGGCCATTTGAAAGGCATGAGCTTAACCTCGAAGCTCGATATGTGGGTGCCCCATGTCCTTACGGAGCGAAATTTGTGTCGTCGCGTTGACGTGTGTGATTCGCTCCTCAAACGTCAAGAAAATGATCCATTTTTGAAGCGGATTATTACTGGAGACGAAAAACAATGTTAAACGCAAGAGGTCATGGAGCAGAAAAGATGAACCGGCTCAAAGCGTGTCAAAAGCCAACATTCACCAAAAAAAGGTGGTGCTCTCCGTTTGGTGGGATCTCAAAGGAATCGTTTTTTTTGAGCTTTTGCCGGACAATACAACGATTAATTCAGAAGTCTATTGTCATCAACTGGACAAATTGAATGATTCACTTAAAGAGAAGAGGCCCGAATTAATCAACAGGAAGGGTGTAGTGTTCCACCAGGATAATGCGAGACCTCACACAAGTTTGGTCACTCGCCAAAAACTTTTACAGCTTGAATGGGACGTACTGCAACATCCACCATATTCTCCAGATCTGGCGCCTTCCGACTACTAGTTGTTCCGGTCTCTGCAAAATTTTTTGGATGGCAAAACCTTTACCTCAAATGAAGACGTCAAAAACCACCTGAACCAGTTTTTTGCCAGCAAGGACCAAAACTTTTATGAGAGGGGAATTATGTTACTGCCAGAAAGATGGCAAAAGGTGTTGGACCAGAATGGCCAATATATAATTTAATAAAATATTTATTCATTATACGAAAACTGTCTTTCATGTTCCCCAAAAAAAACGAAATGACTTTCCGAACAACCCAATATATTTTCACATGAAAAATGTTTCGACAACACACCGTGTCTTTCTCAAATGTAATTTTTACAAACTACCTGATACTATATATACCGTCAAGTAAAAGCCATCTCAGTTCAATTTATTGCTAGAACAATCGTAATACTACATTATATTCTAAATAAGGATTATTTACGAATTTTGATAGTTGTCTAAGCTATGTGGCTCAAATTCAATTAAGAGTTTTTTAATTTCCCTTTTAATTGCTAATTAATAAAATTATTATATTCATTTAGGAGTTTATACAGACACATGTAGCCAATTTGGATATTCGTGTCATCTGCATAATTTATTATTTGTCTGGACCTTTCTATAACCGTGTATTGATTGATGAATATAAAAAACATAATGGGCCCTAATATACTTCCCTGAGCTACGCCATGGTTATTATAGCAAACTTTTGGGTTTTCACTCTGTCGATTTTTGTAGACTTTAACGATTCGAGGATGTTGGCTTAGATATTACTTTATCCGTTTTATCCCTTACGCCATATCTCGCTAATTTTGTTAATAGTATGTCTCCGTCTAGGCAATCATAGGCCCGGTCTAAGAACATTAAAACCGCTGCTTCCCTTTTTTCAAAGTGATTCAAAAGTAGGTCCCACTCATTCAGTAAGTTTGTTGTTAATCTTTTGCACATAGCAAATTCAAAGATTTTTGAGAATCCCGGCAGCAGACTTATTGGTCTGTAGCTGTCCCCCTTTTCTAGTAATTGCTTAATGTCATTAATGATAGATGTGTTGGACAAGTCAAGAGGCAACGAAAAAATACATATTAAAATATGTATAAAATAGAAGCAGAATTTTACAAAATTTTAACACATAGGTATAAAAAAAAATAATTGTATGTGAAATGCTTGCTCATTCTAGGTATCCGAAAAGCATTCTTTTAATTCATGTAGGTCATAAAATGCCTCTGTTATCAGAACCGCTTTCAATTTTCTTTCTAGAGAAGATATCCTGCACATTCAGGCGATTTTTTATACCTGCAATGTGTATGCATTCAATTTTAATTGATCTCTATTGCTAGTCAGGTATGCATTATCTAGGCTCATATACATAACACAATATCTTCAATAAGTCGGTTTGACAACTGCATTTACTGTCAAATACATTTAAATGATCAAGAAAATCGAATCTTCAATTTTGTATCGAGATAAAATTCCACCGCAAAAAAGAGACGCTAAAAGAAAAGCTTGCAGACTTAAAAAGACAAACCAACTATTTTGCATGCCTCGTCCTCCCAATGAACGCGGGTATTGCTAGATCTGCGAGAATGCACATTGTGTACCTGGATTTATGCCGCTCAGAGCGGCGTCATATGATATCAGGTTATAGCTTTTAGCTGAACATAGTGCATAATACGCAGCATGTTTAATTTTTAAAAGAGCATAATAACCGATGTTTAGTTTCTTATAAACTGTCTCAACGTGATCAAGCCAGTTTCAATTGTTATTTAGCAACAAAACCTGTTGTGGATCTATTTTTATTGCCTATGAAAATAGACACAGATGGTCTTACACTTAGATCGTCATTGCCGATAAGAAAAACACCTTCCTGGTGAGATACATGAAACGACAAATCGTTTATAAATATGAGGAATAAGAGTGGGATCAAAGTACTACCCTGGGGCACTCCAGTCTGACGTCATACTCAGACGAATAAACCCTTAAGCTATGACGCTATCCAGTCCCCAATTTTGCAGCACATACCCATTGTTTGACCCTTAGAGACTACGAATCCAAATTTTAAACAGTCGAACGCACGCGTCAAGTCACCCCAAAAACCCCAACACGTACTCCCTCCTCCCCAGTGAATCATTAATATGTTACATAACGCTAACGGTAGCTATCTCAGTAGAATGCCCTTGCCGAACTGTTGTTCATTTAATAAAATTTTATTTTCAGTCAAAATCTGCTATGGCTATTGGTATTGGTATTGGTATTAAAGGGGGGCGCCCTCGCGGGCGTCCAAGCACTTAGGCCACCAAATGGGCCCGTTGTGCCCCCAGTCCGCTCTAGAGGGCGTCCAGAATGCCGCCCCTCCTGTAGAAGGTCAGCAACTCCTTTAGCCCAATACCGTGCACTGAGTCCGGATCGATCAGGGCCGTTCCGAAGACTCCCAATCTTGCCCATGTCAAGGCAGGGCACTCGGTGAGCAGATGATACGGGGTCTCCTCCCCTTCCATGCACCACCTACACTCCGGGTCGTCTCCAATGCCTAGCAAGCAGAGATGCCTCCTAAGCCTGCAATGTCCTGTGTAGGCCCCTGTTAGTGCTCTACACTCAGTCAGTCTAAGCAGCTCCCTGGTCCGAGGAAGGGCGGGCCCATCCATCATAAGCCTCGCCTGCCTCATTCCCGGAGCAACTCTCCAGCCCCCCGCGGCCCCGTCTCTCGCCCAGGCTTCGAGAGCTCCCCGCCTCACACACGGGGCGATCCCTAAGCGGGGCTCTGGCCCTATATGCCTATGCGAGGAGCCCTCCCTGGCTAAGGCGTCCGCTGCCTCATTGCCCCGGACACCGGTGTGACCCGGGAACCAGACCAACGTGACCTTTCTCTCCTCAGCCACCCTCCTCAGTACCCTTTTGCACTCCTTTATCAACAAGGAGCGCGTACGCACTGACTTCAGCGCCATGAGTGCAGCCCTACTATCCGAGCAGAAGAAGACTCTCCTGCTTCCGTAGTTGAGCCGAAGCACCTCTCTGGCCGCCATCAATAAAGCGAAAATTTCCGCCTGAAACACAGTGCAGTACTGACCCAGAGGGACCGACAAGCTTGATCCCGTTGTCTCGCAGTACGCTCCAGCTCCGGCCAGATCTCCCATTCTGGACCCGTCAGTGTACCAGACAAGTCCATCCCAGGAGCCGACTCTGCCCTCTCTCCAATCTTCCCTTGATGGAAAGAGAAAGGTCAATTTATCAAAGAAGGTCATCTCGGGGATCATGACCTCACTCGGCATGCCCATGACTCCGCGATCCCCGCGACAGCCCTCTAAAATGTCGTACGGACCCCGATTGCAGGTTCCCTCCCTCCAGAGCCCGCAGCTTGCCAGCCTCACAGCTGTCCTGGCCGCCTCCATCTGCACCCGATCCGCCAGAGAGGGCAGCCCCACCAGAGCCTCCAGGGCCCTCGTGGGCGCCGTTCTCATGGCGCCCGTTATGCAGAGGCAAGCCAATCTCTGCAGTCTGTCAAGAACTAGCCTTGCTCCCGCTCTTTTGGTCCCCGGCCACCATGCCACTGCCCCATGCGTGAGCATAGGCACCACCATGGTACCGTAGATCCACTGCATGATCTTCGGCCCCAGGCCCCAAGTGCCCCCTACCGCTCTCCGGCACGCCCACAGAGCTCCAAAGGCCGACCTGGTCCTTGATCTTATATGTTCCTGGAAGGTCAACTTAGAGTCCAACCATACGCCCAAGTACTTGACACTTCCGCTTGCAGAAAGAGGCACCCCATCCATCGAAATGTTGAGGTTGCACTCCATCTTCCTTTTCCTAGTGAAGATGGCCATCTCCACCTTGCTAGGATTGACAGCCAACTTGCTGTCCAGGCACCATTGTGAGAATCTTGCCAATGCCCCGCTGCTATGGCTATTTCTAAAATTTTGAAAATAGTACTCAATAGTTTTCGGGTGACATTGGGTCATCTTTCTCATGAATAGGTATAGCTAAATATATTTTTCAAAAACTCTCCAGTCTCTATAGATATTTTATGAAGTTTAGCAATATTGGCTGCAAATTACGGGGAAAAAGTAAAAAAAAAGACCTTCATCAAAGGGTGTATTCAACCGACTAGCAACAATCGAGGGAAAAACATACCAAAATTAATGGTGTCTTTTGTAATTATGTTTCTATTTAACCTCTTGTTTACTACTTTTCACAAAGTCTTTACCTTGTGGCTATTGTAAAATGTGTAAATTTTCTGGACTTAACTATAACTAAATTAGAGAGCAAATTAGATTTTTTCATTTATCATAAACCACACACACACAACACACTAATACATAATAACAGAAATCACCCTCACTACTTTCCATAGAAAATTTTGAAAAAAATTAAATATTGAAAAAACAAATAGCTTTTAACACTGCTTTTAATAGGTAAAATTATAATTGGAAAACAGTTTTAAATAGCTCTGAACTTTACCCCTCCCATATTAAACAGCGATCCCCAAATTTATAAGATAACATACACACTAGAATGTACCAAGAAAGTTTCGAAACATCTATCTAAATTTGGCCTCATATAGGGAGTTGAAATGTGAATCATGTCCCAAAATTGATATCGGACAAACAAGTAGAACATTTTAGAAACGCATTAACGAACATGAAAGAGCGTATAAAAATAAAAGTTCGGACACTTACATATAGAATATAATTGCAAATAACTAAATTACTTAATGACCAATTTCATTTAAATGGGTCTTCATTGTTAAATTTAAATTTATAACAATGCAAAGGTAATTAAGGATCTATTTCAACCTGACGGCTTTTTATTGGCCAATCAAGCTTTCGCCATTATTATACTCGGCATCAGGATTGTACAAAATATAAAAAAGCACTTATATGAGCAAAAATTAGATCTGCGAAATTTGCCACTTATTCTTCCACGAAGGATAACATTATTCGGCGTTCTTTGTACATAATATCGAGCCCCATAACTGCCAAAAGAAGCAACAATTCAAAACACTGAACCATTGCACGAAATATTACCAATCGATGTCGACTACAAACGCAAAAATAACGGACGATTGACTGAATATAATTAATACGGTTATTTTTAACATGTCTATGAAATATCGAAAAATTCTTTACTTTTTTATTTTCAAACGTCAAGGTATAAATTACTCGTATTTGATCGTAGAAAATAACAAAACGGTAAGGACTAATGTTCAAAGTATGGCTTACGGAGACCACAGAAGTCGAATCTAATTAGCAACCAAAACTATTGACTATAGAAGCGATTGTAACATAGATCGTGAAAATAATCTCTTTTATATAAAAATCAGGACATTTTTTTGTGATCTTTTAATTTAATAAGAAGGTAATAAGGTTCTTTTTCTGATTGATACAATTAGCAAATTGATTAATAAGTCATCAGTTTAAAAATTCCTTAACCACACAATTTTCTGTACAACCGTACTGAACAGATTCTACTTAGAACAACTTTGTTTTCTTCTCTTTATTACCAAAACAGTTCTTGTCAAGACCAAAATCTGCAAGCCTTTCGTTCCCATCGTTCCCTAAAACATGAATAGTTGTCAATGCTTAAAATGCTCCGCAGAAATAATTACAAGCACAAAATTAGAAGCATCGAGCAGTAGTCCTACCCAATAACGTTAGAGTCGAAGAAAATAGGAGACACACAATGAGGGATAAAACCCACATATATAATAACAACCAACACATTAAATGGTCGAAAGCTCATTCGCAAAAGGGACAGGGCGCAAGGACGTAGAATTCCTTGAATAACTTCACTTCTAAGTACGAAATCAAATCAAAAGTATACAGTTTGAAACTCTCTCTGACTATTTGGTCTAAAAAAAGTTTGTTGCTGTATATATTTGGGATATTTATGAATGTAATAATCACTCGCAAAGGTCATTAAAAGCACACGCTTCCAGCTCGTCCATACAGATTGCAAACTTTGCTCTTCTCGTGATATATGACCCCCAATAAAACCAAAGATATTCCGTTCGCATCTCCCGGGTTTCGGCTCAAGTGCATCTATCAACGCACCGCACTTTGGCACCAGTATTCCCTTGGTTTTGTTGGTCCCACGGGCATCGTGTATAATCCCGATAACAGCTCTGCAAACCTGTCGACCTCTAGGCCGCCCGACGATACACAATAAAACATACTCCCTCCGGTAAATGCGCTTTGTTCCGCGTCGTCGACGGCAATATGGCCGATGAATGGAACACTTTAGATATGGCGTATTCGGATTCTAAATTCCGTCGGAGTATTGCACTGAACAACGGCTACAATCCGCCCATTATTGATAAAATTATAAATAAAAAACAAATCCAGGCAACAATAAACTCTATTTATCCGAAACCTAATACAGAACACGAACAATTTAAGTCAATTACATACATAGGAGAACCCAGTGAAAAAGTTTCAAAACATTTGTCAAAATGTGGTTTAAAAATAGCTTTCAGAAATAACAACGCAATAGGAAAATTTTTTAAAAACAATAAAACGAAATCTCCAAAATCTAAAGAATCAGGTGTCAACAGGTTGAAATGCGGATCTTGCCCTAAAATTTATATTGAAAAAACAGGTAGATTCTTCAAGAAACGCATTAACGAACATAAAAGAGCGTTTAAAAACAATGGTCTAGATTCTAATTATGCTACACACTTAAAGACAAAAAACACATTTTTGACGACAATTTTGAAATTTTACCTACAGCCACAAAAAGTAGAAAATTAAATTTATTGGAAGCCATGGAGATTAACAAAATGAGACATTTAAATGTATTGCTTAACGATCAATTAGATTTAAATACCGCTCCATTATTAAACTTAAATTCTCACCAGATTAATTAAGGATTTATTGTCTTTTTCGGTATATATAGTACCAGGTAATTTGTGTAGATATTACATTTGATAAAGACACGGTGTTATCGAAACAAATTTCGTGAAAAACTGAATTTTTAGTTCTTATTTATTTTGTTAGTTGATTCAGTTCCTAATTACTGTATCATTGCATGCGGTGCAGTCAATAATACTTGATTGATTGATCGAATCTTTGATTGCTACTCAAAAACATGTCTTGAAGGTGATTCTACATAAGAACAAATTTTATGCGCATGGGAGCTATTTTTTGGTCCATTTTAAAACAAAAAGTAGAACATAGAGAAACAAAATATACACGCTCTTTGAAGAATGCCCATAGGGTTCCTCATTACATGTCAGTGTATTCGTGATGTTTTGCAAAAATGTACCCAATAAATAACGGTCAATAAGATGACTTTATTCACCTAAAATTTCTTTATTTTTTGTAATTGAGGGTCGTACAAAGCCGCTGAAAGTAAGAGGAGGCATACAAATATCTCTCTACAATTGGAGCGCAACAAGAACGAATTCAAATTTTTCATGCCAAAAAACCTCCAGCTATCAGACGCATAGTAACTTTTTACCATATATTGCGCTAAAATAAAAACGAACTTACTTAAAGACTAACAAAATAATTGCATCATCAAACAAATTAACTTCACATTTTTTAAATAGAACACCCTGAATATTTCTACTTAACTAAAAGTCTTCTTTGACCCGATTTCAAAACTGTATAGTTCGTCGGGATTTGGTTTAGCAATTTTTTAAGTAGCTTGAGTTTATTATTCAAATGTAGAATTTAATAATCAACATACACATTGCGTTGGAAAAGAAAAATATATTTTTTCAGTCCAACAGTAACTCAAAATAATAATTAATTTTCTAATTTTCATCTTACTCTCTGCAGCTGAGCAGGTTTTTCTTCTTAACCTACTTGTGATTGCTTTCAAAACAAAACCAGAATGGTGTCTAGTCTATCAAAGGAACCCCATAATAATAAATCAAGGGGATTTAAATCAACGCTATTCGGCGTCCATCTAAAAGTGCTTTGCCTTGCTTGGTTATTTCTTATGTATTCAAGTATCAATGCCTAGTATCCGTACCCTTCAAAAACTACTGTTGAACGTCCCTGTAGTATTGAATATCGCTTCATCAGTAAAAATAATTTTTCCAATCATTTTTTAACAAATATTGAAGTCGCTGAACTCTCTAAATGATTTCCGACTCATATTAATAGTTCCCATATTTGATTAGGTCTTCGAGACACTTTTAAAGAATCAATGATCACGATTTTTTCAAAAAACAAAATGAGTTTGTCATTCCCAATATCGTTTTAAGACCGGCTGCTCCACTGTGCAGGCGGTTTGCAGGGTTGTGGGAGACGTGGTGGAAGGCCTGGAAAAAGGGGAGCAAGCTGCAGTGACGCTATGTGACCTCACTAAGGTCTTCGACTGCGTCTCTCATGACCTGCTTCTGGAGAAGCTTGGCAGATATGGTGTCCGTGGTCACCCTCAGGATCTTATCCGCTGTGTACATTGTGTCGTCTTTAACAATAACATAACGGAGTTAAGGGTTGTGAGCAGTGGCGTGCCTCAGGGCTCGGTCTTTGGCCGGCTCCTGTTCACTATTTACATCAGTGACTTGTATCATTTTCTGTTCCCCAATAAATATACACTTTACGCGGACGATACATTGTTTGTGACTTATGGCAAAGACTATAATGAACTTATGCACAATGTTGATCATGTTGAGCGGATGGCGGAACATTGGTTCACCAACAAACCTTACACTAAACACAGATAAGACACAACGTCTTGTTTTCTCAACTAATAATAATCTACTGGAGGGCAAGAATGTAAGGCTCTTGGGAGTAACGCTTGACGATAGTTTAAATTGGGCCCCTCATATTAACATCTTGCGTGAAAAACTTGACTCTAATATTTTTATAATCGATAAACTTAAAAGATTGGTTACTGTGGGTACATTGCGAGTTACCTATTTTTCTCTTTTTCACTCTCATCTAACTTACTGCATAGTTCTCTGGGATAATTTTGCCACGACAGACCAAGCATTTAAACTCCAAAAGAAAGTTGTTCGTTTGATTGCCGGCGCAGGTTATCTGGAACACTGTCGACCAATTCTTAAGAAGTTGGAAATTATGGCATTTCCTTATCTGTATATTTATTATCAATTATTAGAAATGCACAAAAACATAGACAGCTTCAGTCAGAACTCCTTTTACCATAACTACACTATACACTGTTTTATGTAATTTATACACACTTTATTTATTTTTTTTCTGACTTGCCATAATTGTATCAACAAAACGTGGTTAATAAATTCTATTCCACATTTGCGCCGCTCACTTGTTTTTATTGGTATGTTGAGAAGATAATAGAGAAAAATTAAATATTGGTATAAAAAGTTTTTGGCCTATCCCCTTTAATATACTCTGCAAGTGGGTGTCAAAATAGAAATGAAAACCCCGTACATTTCACTTTTTGGAATTCACATCTTTCTGGCCAAAATTTTATTGCTGATTTATTGTACCGCTCTCTCGCAAAGATGGAAAACGGCAAAATTTCGTAAATCCTACCTCAAGCGTCACTAAAATTCCTATAACTTTTAGAACGTCACATAAAGTGATATGCTAAAACGAGAGTATTAAAAAGTAGTAGATACGTAGTGCCGCTCAGTATTATTATTTATTCTATGGTTTAATTTTCACATTCAAAAATTACTCTCACAATTTGGACGAATACTTTAAACACAATTATATTATCGAGATAATATAGTTGGAATGATTTTTATTTGTCATTGACAAATTTTTCTTGATGAATCGAACTTGCCAATCATCCTTAAGTTGATTCAAGTATTCACTTCAACTTTCTTCTTAATCAAAACAGAAGTTCAAGTGGAATGGAAAGTTTAATTGGACCGCATCCGGAAATAGAGAGAATTTGTCATCTGCGCACGTATAATCAACTATTTAAAAATTAACGAAGCCTTATTGTGTTTGAAACTTTAAAGTTGAATGCAAAGCATCTTTGACGTTTACAGTTTGCCAGCTTTCGCGTCAAACAATGTCTATGGACAGACAAAACTTCCGGGGTGATCTGGCACGAGAAAAATACCCCAAGTAACGAATTTATTTTAAGAACTAAATGTTTAATAATATACAGGGTGTCTGGAACAAGGTTCGGCCTTAACTCAGAAACTACTAACGATAGAAGAAAAAGTTTAATAGAAACTTGCAGTTTTATTATTTTTTATGTATCTACAGATTGCTCCGTTCATCTGTGCCAGAAAGCAGCTTTCCTACTTTAAAAAGATCATCCTCTATGTTTTTGCAATTTGCAAATCTATCCGTTTTCGATAAATATTGAATTTTAGGTAATAAATCACGTTTTCTATAAGGGAGCCTTAGGTATTTAATTTTGGTGGAATTTTGAGGAAAGGGCCCATATTTTTGATATAAATTAACACAGGACCAGCAAAAATTAGGTATAAAGTTTGTTTCATTGTTTTGGTTATGGATTTTTAGTTTTTTGTTAAACAAGTTTCTAACTGATTTAAAAAAAAATAATTCCAAGACAATACTTTAAGTATTGGTGATGTTCATCCTGAGTCATTAGTTGAAATAAGCTTTAAATTTCCTTTTCAATGAGTTTAAAGGTACTTTTATCATCCCTGGAAGGTCATTAAATGTGATTGATGCTTCACTTATGAGATTATAGAGAGAAACTTGTTTCTTCGAGCATTACCTACATCGATATTGCTGTTTCTCCTTGTATAATGAACTTCCTCAATGTGAATTTGATTTTACAAATTATTAGTGATTTTATAGACTAATTTAGACTGCTCAAATTTAAACACACTAGAAACTGGCAAAACTTTTAGCATCATCTCGAGATCCTCTATGTGAGCCTTGTTCTGAAGTTGTTTCCCATACGCGCCCGAAATAGGTAACAGATATGTTAGTGGTGATAAAATATATGCATTGCAAATTTTATATTTAGCATTGTTTGACAAGAATTTTCTACGCCTAAAAGTGGCCCCTATTAGGGAAATTATTTTGTATTCGATATTTTCTATTTAGGTACTCCAATTCAGATTGTCAGCGAGGACGAGTCCCAGATACTTGACTGTATTTCGTTGTTTTAAAATTAATTTTGGGGTTTTGATATACCACCCATTTGTAGTATTTTCAACACTAAGGCGGCAGTGGCCCTAGTAGAGATCCCTGGGGCACTCCACAATTATGCTCCACTGTAGCGCTTAGGGTATTCTTGTGCAAACTGGAATTTTTCGTTGTATATATATTTCTGCAAAAGCGAAAGCATTCTATGTTTTACAGGTTTTTTAATTATCTTCAAGATAATTGTATATAATCAGATACATGCGTTTTAGGTTCAGATCAGGAAAACTACCGATAATTAATGTATTGTTTGCTAAATTAACTAAAACTAAATAATAATATCAAAACATTCAATATCGAAAACACACAAAAAAAGGAAAGTTAGAAGAGGATTTCTTTTTTCAAGCTGAACCTTCTGTATAATCTTGTAAGCAACCTCCCAAAACGCATATTTAAATTATTGACTTTTTCAATAGGACTGTTAATTTTGTTTCCATTTATTTATCGTCTGTTTAATTTAAAAATAATTTAACATTTTCAACAAAATAAGCGGAAACAAAGACCTAATTTGAAGCCGAATTAAAGCGTGGAACAGTGCCAAATTTTGCATTTAAAAAATTTATATCCGATTTGGCATTAAATTTAAAGTGACTTTGTATATGGTTCGGGAAATGTATAGTTTACGAAATAATTAATAATTTAGGCGAGTGACGTTTTAGCACAAAAATGTCATTTGACAAAGCACTGTCTAATAACATGCCATGTCATTAATTTATTTTCTGATTTAATCAATCAATTTTTTCCATTAAACTCCAGAATGTATTCGGAAAATGAAAGATAGGATCTATATAATCTATATTGAAAACAACAAAAGTATCGTTTTAACCTCAAGAGAATGTCAGAAAAAATATCTACAAACAATTGTCGATAAAACAATATAAAACTATACTACTACTATTATTTGCGGAATTGACCTTATACAAAGTCACCTCAATTTAACACCAAATCGGATAAAATTATAAAAATAGGGGGATTTCCTTTTGAAAAAATTGAGTTTTTACCTTTTTTTAATTTAATTTTGGTAATTCATTTTTCAATACATCACAATAGGTCCCTTTCAGAGACTTAGGTCTAGGATATTATAAATGAATTTAGAAATTCTCACGGAATTCAAATATCTAGTAATAAAGTTTGCAATTACCTCAGATGAACACTCTATATATACGAAACATAAAAAAATCAAAAATTTAGATAAACTACGCAATTTTTTTCCATCGTTCGTAGTTTCTCAGCTAAGAGAGTTGGGAACCTTATTTCCGACACCCTGTATAATCAACACAAAATCACCAATCAACAATAAAATAAACCTAACCATTTAAACGGCATTACTTAATCCTTAGGTGTAAATACTATATTATAATTATAAGTTGGAGAAAAGTTGGCATTTTTATCATTAACTGTAGTTTTGATATGCAATGGTTTTTATAGGTATTACGTAATAATCAGTAAGTAATTTTACTCGCACAAGTTTATTCCAAGCAATTGCATAATTTGTAATTGCAGGGATGTATGCTGCAGTCCTGAGTAACAATAAAAAGTGTTTCAAAAGAACTACATAAAAAATTGTTTTTCATGTTCATAAAATGCTTTAAACTAATTTGTTTCAAAAATGTGTTCCCAGACCTGCAATTCTAAATAGTGCAAACCTGGAGAAACACTAAAAATACGTAAATTGGAGCTCCTCGCCTGGAAATGGAGTGAATTTTATTTTATGCAATTGCAGTTTTGTAAAACCATATTCTCGCTTAATTTTGTCAGTTTCTAACTAACAGAAACTATATTCCGGGATATCATCCCTTCGCTTGTTGAACTCCGACTGGAATCCTGCATCCGACTGGAATCCTGCAGACGTGGCATCTTCTGCGAAACGTATGCAGGATTGCAGTCGGTGTTCAACAAGCGAACGGATGATATCCCAGAATATACAATAACCACCAAAACAAAAATCAAAATCAGAATAATAACTACCACTAGCATACATTCCTGGCTTATCTGAAAAAATTCAAAACATTTTAAAAGAACATGATATTAAAATATGCCACAAAGGATACAATTTACAAAAACAATTTTTCAGCTAAATTAAATCAAAAATACCGGATGAAAAAAGAAGCAACGTGGTGTATGAAATCCCTTGTTCTAATATTTGAAAAATCGAATAAATGGACATAAATTTGACAAGACGAACAAAACAGCCATTCACTCACATAGTAAAGAAACTAAACATGCTTTTAATTTCCAATAGATAAAAATAATAAAGACAGAACCCAACGTTACGAAAAGAGAATTGCACCAGTCAATCGAAGTCCAAAAAAGCAAGAGAATAACCAAAAAATAAAAAATGATAATAATGACGTACACAAATCAAACAATTTTTTTTTTATTTTTTTGTTTTTATTTGTATTTTATTTATACAATGTAACGTCGAAGTATCTGTTTGAATTAACTGAATGTTTCTAATTTGTGACAACTCTTTCTAACTTAGGGTAAGTTTTAATATTTTTATGCTTATGTATTCTACAGAAGCCTGATGTCTTTAGATTTTTTGAGAAAGACCGAGTTTATGGTCGAAACGTCAATATATTTCAATGAATTAAAACCAGTGCACTTATTTCTTGCTGATATGGACCTAATACCCAAGAAAAAACTTTACTTTAAGATATCGATTTTAAAACGTTTTCTGATGCCTATTTTCCACGTCATTCTGTCATTCCATTCCATTCCCCTCTTTCCATGTTTATTTGGGCCTACCACTTTTTAAACGGTTCTGGGGTATCCATTCCATTACTTTCTTCGGAAGTCTGCTATCGTCCATTCTTTGAACGTGAGCATACTATATTAGTTGTTTTCTTTCAATATGGGTACTTAGAGAGCCATATATTCCTATTTGTTGTTTAATTTCTTTATTGCGGATCCTGTCTCTTCTCGAAATTCTCAGTGTTCTTCTAAAAGCGTCCATTTCTACCGCTTCAAGTCTCCTTCGATTGGCCTCCGTTATCCTCCACGTTCCTGCGCCGTATAGTAGACTGCTTTTTATCAGTGTCTCATATATATTGATTTTCCGTTTCTTTCCCATCTCTGCACTCCAAAATATTCCGTTCAGAAAGCCAACTGTTCGCCTAGCTTGAGTTATTCATTTTTTGATATCCTCGTCATATTTGCCAGTTCAAATATCACTCCCCTCATTTTCTAGTTGTACAGTAGATAATTACGCGCCAATCGGTAGGTATTTGGTTTTTTGCGTGTTGATCTCCAAACCCCATTCTTTATACTCTTATTGCAATTTTCTCGTCTCTTCTCGTAGATCTTCTTTATCATTGGCCATGATAACCTGTTCATCCGCAAATTGTACCGTTGCACTTCCTCTTCCAGTGTCTTAGAGCCTTTGCCACGTTAAAGAGTCTTTTCGTTCCGCACTTTAGCAACTCGCCAGGGATATCCTCCGGTTCCGGGGCTCGATTATTTTTAAACTTAAAAGAAACTACTTAAAAGTAAATATAATATTATTTACTCTGAAAGATTTTATAAAAACCTACAACTTTGCGATTTATTTTAACTTTTCTAATATTTAACCTTCTTTCTGTCTAGGACTACCGCTAGAACATTAGTTATATTTTTAAAAATTATACTTTTTTAATTTTTTTAAATTTATTTTCAATTTTCAATTGTTTTTAAGTGCTGGATCCTGGATATTTCGATCTCGAAAAATATTTTTACTTCCTCTTTGTGTAAAAAGCTTTGTATTTTGAAACAGTAATTTCATTTAACCGACCGCAACTAAAACCGTATAAATGTACCGAATAATAATTTCATTATTAAACAAACTTTGGAATTACATTTCGTGCGTTTACCGCATCAAAATTTAACTAAAATAACCATACACCACCAACATGATAATTATTTTACCGTTAATTGTTATTGTTGGGTTTGCAGAATTCCTTGTATGTCAAAAGCATATTTTAAACGCCAATTCTAACAAATCGCATCAGTGTAAATTCCCAACATTTTTATTTATGTATTTGCAATTTAAATTAATACGACATAGCTGTTGCGGCACTAATTAGTTTATTCAAGGGTTTTTCAGAATTTTATTGTCATGGAGAATAGGATTTTTTTGTTATTTTGTAGAACCTAAAACAAAATCAAAGGTGCTCTTTATAATAATAGTTCAAATTTTACATCTTCTAGGCTTTAGGTAGTGTCCCCATAGACATCGACGATAAATCCCCATCGGGCCTCAATCCTTCCTTCTTCCTTTAATTACTTACTTTCGAAAATCTAGGATCAGTGAGAATGCCAGAAAATATATCCACTCGAAGGACTACGTGGCGGAATTAGAAAATCGAATCGGTATTTTATTATGGGGCTTTTGCTCTGACCTGCCAAGGTTTTTAAGGTTTTCCCTTACATTCCTTATTAAAAACGTAATTCACCTGCGTTAAGGTGGGTCCACATCGGCTAAGACATTGTCCACACTATTTGACGCAAATGAAACAAGGTTGCCTTCGAAAAATCGTTGTTGGGCGGGGCAAGTTCGTCGCAAATAGCGCAAATCAGCTTTTTATTTTAAAAAGAAGGCGCTTGGCGGATTCTTGTCCTAGAGGGACGCATTGTTTTTCTAACGTGCTCCTGCGAACCCCTATGGAACTTTCGCAAAATCGATATAATTTGATTGTGAATACACCCTGTATAAAGTGTCCTTCACATCTCGTCGAATTTCAAAGTTACGGCAAACTTCGGAAAATATTAAAATTTGTACTGGTATATATTTTTTAAAATATCTCGCGTCCCCTGTATTATAGACGAAATCTTAAACCCTCTCTCGACACAGTTTACGATACTGTTCATATCAAATTATCACATCTTTAAAATTTTTCATTTATCGCCAATAATTCACCCTCAAAAGTGTAAATTTCTATGATCTATTAGAATTTTTTGCCCACAAACGACGTACCCTGTATACAATTATAACAATGTTCGAAATAGAGGCTATAGCCCTGGATCTCTTTAGTTTCTTGGTATGCGAATTTTTCCAATGGAGTAAGTAGTTTTCAAGAAACTACTTGCTTTCTGAAAGCATGCAGTACGTGGTAATAGTAAATGATGTAATTGCGTTTAGATTGAGGGCGAGAAACAAAAAAAAAACGCTTAGCGTTATTTTATTGCTCCCAAATTAAAGAGTCTAAATACGGGTCCAGACTTCTACTTCGCTTCTAAGTCTGAAGTCGGTAGCTGCAAATTTAGGGCATGTTTTTTAATATTGCACGGAATATCGTGAACACCCTGTACAATAATTAAAAATGCAAAAGTTGTAGCTGTCTATATGGGCTATATCGTCATGCAAAAGAAACTGATATCTAAAACAAATCTTAAATTATAGCCAATTTTCAATAATAGGGGCATCCATTTTTCCGTTTTTTTGAATTTGCGGCGCACCCTATATGTTTTTGAAGAATTATTGAGAATAAACGTTTATGGAGCCGTATCCTCCGTGTCTTCTGGTTCCAGAATTTCTTCGGTCTTTTAAACGGTTTTTTGAAAATGGTTTTTTGTAGAACCTTGCACACGCAATTTTTAATTTTTTAAAAATTCTTCCCGACCCGCCAGCCCTCCCATCTTCAATAGGTTCGGTCACAGGGCAAAGCTGCATATATATGATTGCTTTAAATTTCGGACACTTATCGTGTTTCATAGCAATATTCAAAAAACAGTGGAAAATCGCGAAAAAAATATGGATGCCGGCGTCGGATCGAGGCCATTTCTTACAAGCTCTCGTAGAGGGTTAAAAAAGAGGCAAATTTCAATTTTGTAGCTCCAAGGTTCGAAAGTTATTCAGAAAAAACCAAAAGACAAGTACGGAGAATGGAGAACGGACAGACAAAAAAAATTTTTTTTTTTCGACGCTGACCGTTTCTGTACCAATGGCAATCCCATAGGTCCTACCGTTACCGAGATATAAAATTTTTATACGAGCGTAGGTAATTTGGAAAAATTATATTTTTCTAAAGTAACAATGTGGCAAGGAGAGAGTACCTTCAATAGCGGGATATTCGGGGTGTTTTCTAATTGAATGTCAATAAGACAACTTCATGTGAAAATATGTTCTTAAGGTCTTAACTTAATATCAAAGCAAACTCTCAAAGCTCTGTCCTGACTTAATTAACCTGATTCAGGTTTATTTGGACAATGTTGCCGATATGATGTCTGTTTCTGGAGTTGCCAAACATCGTTACAGATGTGTTCAAAAAGTCTATTCCATTTTTTTTGTTGATACACATATGTTCAGTGTTTTGTGTTCTCAGCGATTTTCTGCTGTCAAAAAAAAAAAAATAGAACAAAAAATTTGTTGTGTAAAAAATAGAATACAGTGCTGAAAATAACTTGAAATGTTGATGCTGAATCTATTTTGAGCAAAAAATATGTTTATAAGTGGTACAAGCTGTTCCAAGATGGCCGATGACGAACCTCGCTCTGGACGCTCCAGCACGTCAATAACTGATAAATGCGTTGAAGAAGTGAAACAAATGGTGTTGAAACATCTTCGAATCACTATTAGACAAGTGGCTGAAGTCGTCAGCATCTCTATTGGTTCGTGCCATGCAATTTTTTCCAAAGTTTTTGGCTAAAAACAAAACCATAATCATGCCTCAGCCACCATATTCGCCGGATATGATCCCATGCGCTTTTTTCCTGTTCCCAAATCTCAGGATAGAAACGAAAGGAATGAGGTTTGGAACGATTGAAGAGATAAAGAAAAAATCGCTGGAAGAACTCAAGGCCCTACGAGAAGGTGCTTACCAGAAGTGTGGAAAAATTTTTAATAAAAAAATTAAATTCTTTTTAATAAAACTTTAAAGTCGCTTTGAACACACCTGTTATTTATTGCTGATAAAAGGTGTACACGTTCTAGAATATCAAAAACTCATAGTTGTAGAGATTTATTTCAAACAATTTTATATTTTAACTGTGATACACATAATTTAAATACTGAAGTTGTTGTAATCTGTAAGTAGTAGTTAACCATTTGCCAAATAACTTACGGACCTGCTAAGACGTGTTCAAAGCTATATTAAAATCCTTTTTTATTGGAAAAACCTTTCTACCGTGCATATTTTTATTATTCCTATAACTACTGCTTAAATCGATATTAAGCTCCTTGAACATTACAACTGTTTAATATTCTCCCGAATCATATTAAATATCTTAAAAAAGTTAAAAATTGTGATTGAAGCATTTGCAGAATTGCAAGCATTCTCTAACATATCTGAGTATCAATCGCGTTCGATGATAATTGTCCTCAATATTATTTTTCTACTCCCGTCTGTAAAATACCTAATTACACACCGATCTAGCGTGCGGGAAGCGTCACTTTACCACGTCAGTTTCGTTCCCCACGGATCCGAGCCACTTCGGACATTTCCGGGATTTTACCGCACGGGTTCGGAAGCAATCGGATGTTTTCGGAGATATTTCCCAAGCTGTGAATTCGTGATGTTTTGCGAAAATGTACCTAAAAACTAACGGTCGTAGAAAATGCAATATTCTACGTTATTTGTTATTGCGATTTTGTTTATCTTATATGTTTGACCTACACTCAATATACACACTCAAATATAGTCAATAAAATACCCATCTATTTACCTATTATATGTTTACATAAAACGTCAACGATAAGGAGGCGCTTTGTAATTTTCTAATCCTCAGAGTATCCTATATCGCAATAAAAAAATAAAAGCAGAAAGTACTACGGTGTGGTTGATGTGAATAAATTAAAGCTAGGTTAGAACTCACGTGCTGGAACGTCTGAAGACTTTCTACTCAATGCGAAATCTTTATTATAGGAAGCGGTTCTCGCAGAAAGAGTTTCTATTGTAATAAACCATGTTGTAAGTTTCTTAAGCTTCAATATATCATAGTGGAGAGAAGCAACTTCGAATCAATCATGTTGGAGATTAGAGTTTTGCCTAGATTATTCTTTTAAAACTGTATAATCGCAGAAGACATGTTTTCGGTGATGAATCGATGCGGAGAAAGGCAAAATTATTAACGGTATTACGTAATTACGAACTAGCCCGAGGTTGTACTGGCGCATTACCGCGGAATTATCTGGGTTAAAAAAGTTCGGCTCTGTCTGTTTCTTAACTATGTTAAATGTCGTAAAGCCATTGCCGCCTATAATATAAATTCTAATAAAATTATATGTTTAAGCATATGCGTGCTGATTAAGGAAGCCATTGTTTTCTATATGTTTTTCATTTTCATGTTACTGTACTTATAGAGAAACTAACAGACAGAATGATTCAGCTAGACCTGCAGCTTAATAGCTTGATCTAAACGCAGGACTCACGCTAAACCTTAAAGTATAAAATATTTAAATGTAAATGTATTCTGAATGTAAAATCATTTCAATTAAAATTAAAACAATAACTGACCAAGTATATAGAATTTTGTTACTCTGATGTGTAGATGGTTTTAAATTAAGAAGCAAGAAACATTGGAACAAAAGTATAATGCAAAAATTATTAAGTATTCACCTAATCACAGTAACAAGTAAAAATTGCAGAAAAAAATAAACAGATAAGTATTCATTCTATACAAAGTACATATGCAAACAATACAATAGAAAAGAAAACGGTAACATTTCCTCAAGTATTAGTCTTAAGATTACATTTTAATTGTTTGAATTGTTTAGCTTTTTTATAAGGCCCAAGGTTGAATTGCTGCTTTTTTTTCTGTCCTTGACAAATTAGAAAACAAGAGGCGTTATTCTGATCATTACAAAATTTAAATAAACGTATTTGTTGTTTATATTATTCTTTAATTTTTAAGATTTTTAAGATCTAGAAAGTTCAAAACAATTTGATGAAAATAAGCCGTAGGTAAATGAAATTCTTGCGGGTACAATTTAAGCTGTTTTCGTTACTTAATTTATTAAATTGTACAAAAACGAGTCGATTTTGAATATGATGTTAGAAATTGTGAGGATGGCATACAGAGCATTTAGCCATATTTATTTTTGAAAGTAAATTAGTAGCAACATAAACAGAAGCAAATAAACATCATTAAGGTTTATTCTAACCAAGATCAAATTACCTGTCTTTTAAATCTTTTCTTCAATTCCACACAGGAAAGGGGTTCTGCAACCCCGACAATAAGCAAGTAAATTAATATTCAAACTTGTCCTAACATCTATACCCAAAATATTCTTTTAAGCCTGAAAAAAAGCAAAAAAAGCCATAGAATTAGATGGTATATTTAAATTCATCTATATTTCCATTTCCAGTTTTTGACATTCGCACCCGTAACATAAAAAGACCGACAACTCACCGCACAACTCAAAAATGAGGTGAATATGTCAAAGTGACTTTTGTTTTAACTTGCTGTCATCACTGGGTACCTACTTTGAAAGTGATATCCCCAGTGCCATCTCCTATTAGTTTCATTTTTTAATTAGCTCCGGCTACCTTACTATACTTAGCCTCAGCTTCCATAACACACAACCTTTCACGCAAACACACTCGAGTATAAACAACATAGAAATAAAATAAAACTAGCTACTTGCTAATTACGTATCAATTACAGTGTGTCTTGTAAAATTTTACACAGTTGTGATGTAGATATACTAAAAATATCCAATGCATTCTGATTGTCATTAGCAAGTCCACGCATTCTATTGATTACTACATTGCTGCACTTGTTTGTTGAACATTAAAATTTATTCGTGCCAGTCAATGTACATCATTAATTTAACTATGAACTATTTTGGTATTTATAAATTATTAAAATTAATGTTGGTTGCTATAAACTACTCACCCCAGATATAATACACTTGTGCCGACGTTTTTTGCAATCCTCGAAGCACTTTTGGTATAGCCTTGAGTACTTCCAACGATGTTTTCTTTATCTCCTCAATTGTTCCAAACCTGCTTCCATTGATGAGTTTCTTGAGTTTTGGGAACAGCAAAAAGGCGCATGGGGCCATATCCGGTTAATATGGTGGCTGAGGCAATATTCTGCTTTTGTGGCTAAAAAGTTAGACACAAGCAACGATGGATGGTGCCAAATACATAATGCAAACGGCGCATAACTTCTAAGTAATACTCTTTATTGATCGTACTACTTTGTGGTACTACTCCACGATAATCAAAGAAAACAGTACGCAAAAAATTGATGTTTGATCGAACTTGACGTGCTTTTTTTGGTCTTGGCGACTCTGGGTTCTTCCATTGGGACGACTGAGCATATCAGGTTCATCATGGACGTCGTGTAACAGCTGTTGCGTGATGCTTCTTCGCGTTTAACGCTTCTTACACAGAAAAAAGTAAACTTGCTAACTGGGTGAGACTGTGAACATATATTACTTTTTGCATAAACCTCGTATAGCGACGGATCTATAATTTTTTTATGTCTCCTTTATCGCCCTTTTTGAAAATCGGCCTTAAATTTAATTTGGCTAATATACTCCGCTAAAAAATGTCAATTATCCACACGACAATAAAAATATACTGCTGTTGCCTTCGAACAGGGACAGTCTTTACAGTAAATTTCAAAAGTGGCAATGGGACTCGATATCACTTTGTAAGAAACACTAGGAAATTGCTTTTCTTTTCAAATCAGCTGCGAAATTGTTTTTTTTATTGATCCTATTCACGTAAAGCACAAAGAAAACAGGCGAAGTAATAATTACTAAGTATGATACGGACAATTAGGTCCGAAATGTGCCTGCATTTTATGAATCTCACTCGCGCCTGTGCGCCTATTGTCGTTTTCAGAATTTTCGTTACGTCTTAATGACGATATCGTTGGAGCAACTTTCACACTTTACCGCTCTTAAATCTTCGGCAGCGTAAATATCAACCGCAGCGGTTTATTTAAACGCGTAGAAAGAATTTTACGGCACAAAGTCCTTCGAAGTACTCTTTTATGTTTGTCCATTGAACCGTTCATAAAGGGAAACCACCCCCCTTGTTATTTCTTTCATGAATCCGTGTTATTTCTCCCGATCCGATCCCCTACACGAATCACGTGGGGAATTAAATTTACTTTCAAAGCGGCTTTTAAGTTGATTCGGGGATATGTTTGCGAACGCTCTATATACTTCGCGTAATTTTAGGAGTAAATGGTGACAGTTGAGGGTTCTCATCCCTATTCCATATTGCGGATAATTAATAATAATAAAAAAAACTTTGTCTCCTTATTTCAAGAAAATGTCGCAAATTGGCAACACTGTCACAAGAAACTTATAAAAAATTAATAAAGTTATGTGAAAGCCGCATATCGATTTTATTTTTCATTCTAGACTTATAAGCAGGTTAACACGTGTCAGAGTTTTACGATATAATGGCAAAAGGTAAAAAGGATATCATTTCAGTAAAGTCAACTAAATGTCCTTTAGGAGAAATATTAATACTAATTTAAAATACTTAAAATATAAAAATATAACCAAGGAAATTCAAAGGATTCTCGTGGGTGAAACTTTAGCTTATTAGTTTTATATGTAATCATAGAAAAATGAAAAAAAGAAAGAATAATAATTGTATAATGGAAAGATAAAGGCAAAGTGAATAAATCATTTAAGATAAAAAACTAAATTTTAAATGCAACACAATATAAAAAGGTATCACGCAGAAGAAAATAAACTTGCAAAATGATGTATATTATATAACTTTAACTTGGAAACTGGAAAAATATTGGTCACATTGAATTCAACAACAGGAGGAACATTTGACAGGTGCATGATGAAAGTTTACCGCAAATTTTCACCAAAATACAGGACGCGACAATTTCACTGAAACAGAAGTGTATAAATGGTTCAACGGTATTGAAATGACTGACAAAAAAATATTTAAAAGTGTTTGCAAAAATGTTATTGAAATAAAGAGTGATGATGATGACTAAGTAAAAGGCACTGACAATATTCCCATAAGAATGTGACCTTCAGAAGGAAGAAGAAGAAGGCTTTGTATAAGTAATCAAAATCAAATAAATAATTTGTTCCATGTTTCTTTTAACTAATCGCTTTTTCTGTTCCCATCTGAAAAATACCTAATTACACGCCGATCTAGCGTGCGGGAAGCGTCACTTTACCACGTCAGGTTCGTTTTCCACGAATACGAGCCACCTCGGACATTTCCGGGCTTTTACCGCACGGATTTGGGAGTAATCGGATGTTTTCGGCACGGCTGGAATTTTGACGTTTGTCAATGCTGAAGGCCATGTCAGTGAATGTATTCGTGTTGTTTTGCGAAAATGTACCCAAAAACTAAAGGTCGTAGAAAAAGTATAGTAGGCAACATTTTCGGTAAACTTTTTAACTCACTCGTTTATTAAACACTCGCTCCGCTGTGCTCCGCTCGTGTCAAATAAATTTGTGAGTCAAATGCCGTTTACCGCACTTGTTGCATAATATACTATTTTCTACTCCCATCTGTAAAATACCTAATTACGCACCGATCTAGCGTGCGGGAAGCGTCACTTTACCACGCCAGGTGCGTTTCCCACGAATCCGAGCCACTTCGAACATTTCCGGGATTTTACCGCACGGATGTTTTCGGAGATATTTCCCACGCTTTGAATTTTGACGTTAGTCAGTTCTGACGGTCATGTCGGTGAATGTATTCGTGTTGTTTTGCTAAAATGTACCCAAAAACTAACGGTCGACAAAAAGTATACTATGCAACACGTTCGGTAAACTTTTTGACTCACTCGTTCTTCTGCGCTCCTCGTGAGTCAAATGCCGTTTACCGCACTTGTTGCGTAATATACTATTAAGTTGATGTAACGATTGATGTATGTACAATAAACAATTTTCGAAAAAAGGATTATTTACCGAAATTTGGATTATTCGAAATCACTTTGGTCCACATTATATAAGCTTCATTGTATCTTACTCGATTTTTGCAAGCCGATTCAGAACAATCATTCGAGAGAAAAGAACAGGGATTAAAACCGACTGTTATTGATTGATTAAAATGACATAGGAAATAAATTATTCTAAACTATTCATTTGACAGTGTTATGATTCAGAAATAGTATTCACGCGAAATAAAAGTTATATATTTATTTCAAAATTTTATGATGTTTGAATACATAATGGTTCTGAAAGGGCCGTTAAATAAGTGTATTGAATATGCATTTTAGATTTCACTTGGATGCGAAGGTTTTCTTTAAAAAACCACTTTTTTCTACGTTGTATTTTTCTATGTTTTTCTATATACTGGACAAATAAATTTGGGCCATCATTCTACGGAAAGCGGTTTCGTAAGTGGTTTCTCCCGACTAATCAATTTGCAAACATTCAGCATATGTCCGTAGCGCCAGGTTTACCCTAATCATCCTAGCGGGCCGCATCTGGTTTTGAATTTCCATAAAGTAAAAGGCCATAGGCGGGAAAAAGCAGAATCCCAACGCTAAAATGACCTTTACCCTAAACGTCCAAATTTTGTAGTACACACCTAGGGCGACGAGGGTCGAAAACCCTAATGCAGATTAATTTTCCCCCTATTTCGATTCGGTCGTCTTTATTATACGCGGCCCGCCTGAAAGCTTCAGATAATGCCGGTAATATTTCGAGCGTATACGCATACGCATAGCGTGAGATACTTAAAACTTGTCAATAGAATATAGAACCATAGAAAAATATAAAATAAAATATCAAAAAAGAAAATTAAATAACGAACCTAACTTTTTAACTTCTAGGATTATTGTAAAATCTAAATTAACAGACTTTGCGTTTGATGTACAGGGTGGCCAGTTTAAGAAGGAGCTATACCTTATCTCAAAATCTGTCAGTGTTATAAAAAAAGTTTGAATTTTTTTGTATTATTTCATTTGTCGCTCAATTACATAATGGAACATTTTTTGGAATTTTGACGTTTGTCAATGCTGAAGGTCATGTCAGTGAATGTTGTCGTGTTGTTTTGCGAAAATGTACCCAAAAATCGGTGGAATTATTTTTATTTGCATTTAAATAATGTTCATTTATTTCATTGCTCAAGTTATCGGGTAAATAATTCAACTAATTTGTGCTATAATCTGCCCGATACTCAAAAAGGGAAATGAGACTAACCGTTAGGAGATGTTGTCTATAAAATATTTGGAAGGATCCTAAAGAAAAGGAGCAGGGTAGTAGTGTACCAGAGTAGTAACAGTGATCAAATTTTTAGCCGCAAGATGCTTCAGTCTAACACGTCAGAGCAAAACCTAAATCTGCATTTATTATTCATAGACTTTAATCAAGCTTATGAGTTTATCAGGGTGTTGCAAAGACTGCAAGTCCCGAGGAAGATGAAAGATTAATTAAAATGACTTTGACTAATACGGAGAACAGTGTAGCCACTTGTCGGATCGTTTTAAGGTGGGTAAAGGTCTGAGACAGCGAGACCCGTTGTCGACATCATTCATTAGTCTGGTCTTGGAAGTGGTGCTTAGAGATAGCGGAATCGATAGAAAAAGAACAATTTATGATAGCAATGTTTAGACAACTCAGATAATATAGACCTCATAGCAAGAGCCAGTAATGATTAGATTACCAGAAGAACGGAAATTAGCGAAGTGGGAAAGATAAATCTTAAGGAAAATCTATGGAGGTGTTAAGGTAAATGCAACGGAGTGGAGAAGAAAAACTAAGAAGCAGAGGCTAAGCTGGCTAGGGCATAGCAGATGAATGGGGGCAGATGGGCAAAAACGATGTTGGAGAGAGCCGATGGAGGAAGAAGAAAGAGAAGCCGTCGGCAGTGACTAGAAAATGCCATTGAAAATCTAAGAGAGAAGAGCAACGAAAACTTCGAAAACTGGCGAGACAAGGCTGAACACAGATAAAAGTGCAAGAAGATAATAGCAAGGATGTAGAAGTCAAATGTCAGATGTAGCACTGTTGTATATTTTTTAAACCTAAATTATTTAGCTATATAACTTTAGAATTGTTTACGTTAGTTGTAATCGTATGCTGGAGATACGTACTTCTCTCGTATTCATTTGCTTACAAAAATCCCAACTACTAACGGTTTTCTTTTTTTTTATATTTGCAAAAAGCCTTGTTTCTTAAACGTATCATGTTTTTTAATTGTATATTTGATGGGAGCAAATTCTATTTCAATTTATGTTTTCACAAATGGTACTGTAGTATGGTACTTATAAATTTCTTAAATAACCCCAAGCAAACTAATGCTAGACAACCGAACTAACAACTAACGTCATTATCAAAAACACTGCTACAATATGGCCATAAAATTTCGCCTCCCGTACCGACATATTAAACAAACATTACACGTTCAATAACCTCAGCGTCGAATTGCAGTGTAAGTTATCAATAACCGCTATCAAATTTATGCCCGCGCCGCCATAAATAAATGGACGTTAAACATACATATTGTGATTATAAAATGAGAAATGAGGCACGAGCGGCACATTTCATTTTATTTATTTTAGATCGGACTTGTTGAAACGGAATGAGTGGCGGAAATGGACGGGTTATCGCTTCGACACCTGAAATGCTGAAAGTTCGCTTTACTTACAATCGAACTGCGTCTGTTTAGGCCGATTGCCGCATTAGTTCCACCACCCAAAGATCGGAACTGTTCCGCGCCGCTTACGTTTCTGTCGCTTTTTAGTTATACTTAGAGCAGAAATATAGTGCTTTCACAACCGACCCCGTGATTAATTTTGCCTACTCTTAATTACTACAAAACCACACCGTAACCATTCCGTCCTAGGAATTTATAGACCAACTTTATACTGATATTTTAGCTACCTGTGGCGGAAATCTATTTCCTTCAAAAAAGTGCGCAACGACTCTTTGGCACAACTAATGTTTGAGTCTGTCAGTACTTTTTTATGCAGTTTTTCAAGGGTTAAAACAATATTCATTTTATAAGCGTCGTAAATTGTACTCCTAATTAGATCTGCATGTACCGAAGTACCAGCATCTTCTCTCACTTTCGCAACAATTTTTCTTACAGTTCAGTTCGGAACTTTGGTCATGTCACTTGGTTCCATTGCTGCTCCTACTTCCCCTTCTGAATTTCTTATTCTGCAGATATTGTTGCGATTGTGGAAGACGTGATATTGAGTGATCGACGTTTAAAGGTCAAAGAAATCTCAGAAATTACTAAGCTTTTTGATACAACTATTCGTCGAATCCTGCATGATCATTTAGGTATGCATAAGGTTAGTGCAAGATGGGTTCCTAAAAACCTTTCGGCTATTCAAAAACAACGCCGTGTCGATTGTGCGCAGTCTTTTTTAGAACTCTGTGGGTCGGAATCGAAGCCTGTGGTAGAAACTATTGTGACGGGAGATAAAACTATGGTTCTCTATTATGACCCTCTATCGAAAAAAGAATCAATGGAGTGGCGTCGTAAGGGTAAAGTACCTCCAAGAAAATTCAGAGTCTGCCAGTCAATAAAAAAGGTGATGGCCACGATCTTTTGGGATTGTGAAGGAATTCTTTTGATAGATTTTGAAAAGACTAATATCACTGTCAATGGTAAATATTACGCAACACTATTACATAAATTGCGAGACTGCATACGTGTAAAACGTCGAGGAAAATTGATCAGAGGCGTGCGTCTTTTGTGCACCTGTCCATACTGCTAGTGTTGCACAAGCTGCCATTTTAGAGTGTGGGTTCCAACAGATAGATCACACTGTTAGTCATTCATATACTGCTGGAATATCCCGAAACCTCAATTACTGGGAGTCTACATCTACATCCACTGCACTATGTGTTATTTGTATTTTTTTTATTGTTATTTGTCCATCACCCTTAAATAAGGGCTCCGGGCAGTCCATATTGTACTCCAATGTATACGTAATACGATTCAAACAGTATGTTTTAAAGACACACACTGATCAACTAGTCTTAGCTAATTTATTTTTTATTATTTTTTTATTTTTTATTGCAAAGTCTTACATGAAAAAAAAAACAAACAAAACGCAACAAGTACAATATCATTATATGTATCTCACAATAAGTGGCAAAATAAAAAGGTATAACATTCAATTTCATATAATTTCATTACATACTATGAACAATAGTGCTTAAATAATATTCCCAACATATAAATGTATTACAACAAAAATATGTACAGTATATATTAGAGATTGCTATCTTTCACTGTTATGCCATAAAAAAGATTTACGAGCTTGAATATATTTTCTAGAATTAGTAATATTTTTTATCTCTTCTGGTAATATATTATTTACTTAATTTATGTTATTGTAGTTGGTTGGTACTTGAATATTTCTGTTTGTTCTGTGACATGTCAAATAGTTAAGGTCAAGGAGATTCCTCACAGCCTTCGTCTTATGAAGATATTCACAGACAGTTATTATGTATATATATCTAATATTTAAAATTTCTTGCGTGAGGAGGATATCGTTTCTTTTGTTTAAAAATAGTTTTAAGAATACATTTCTGTATGATATTGAGCTTATATAAGCTGTATAAGTTTATAAGCCTCCCCAAACAAAAATTCTATACCTAATTAGTGATTCCATAAACGCTTTATATACATATATAATTAACATATAATCAATTGAATATGTATTATTTTAATTAGGTTTGGTTCACATATATCCAGTTTTTTTTATGTTTATATCGACCGAAAGGAAAATTTTTTTGTAGAACAAATTACAACGTCCTAGTTAAAGCAGCCCATGAGCTATCAGGGTCGCCCCCGCAAATCTCTTCTAACCTCGTCTATTAGGGTTCAAAGTATGTATCACATTTTAGATTACCCTCTTCGACTTCCATTTGTCTTTAGTCTCTGACATTGGGGGCTTATATCCCCGGAAGCTAAATCATATATTATATTTTCGTATATAAAGCAAGTTTTGGTGGTGGATGAGAATCAATAACAGGAGAATTGGGAACAAAGAAATACTTGTGTTTTGAGTTTATTGTAGAAACCCAGTTTTAATACATAGTCAAAAATAATCGACAATGCTGGACTGTGTTCGTTGCCTTAAAGACATGTCAACACAAATATTTCCCTTATAGTGTTTGCTTTGCCAGTATGCTTAAAGCTCAAAGATATATTATTAAAGAACGACAAACAATATAGGCGATCGATTTAATAATTAATAATAATAATAATAATAATAATAATAATAATAATAATTAAATTAATAAACAAATGAATAACAAAAATCACAATGAGTTCTAAGAAACGTGATATGCTTTACAATTACCAAAACCAACGATGTGGAACAAATGGAAAATGTAGAAAATCAACTAAAGTAAACGATGCACAGTATAACATAAACTGTGGTTGGCAAACTTTGAAAGTAGCACCGTTTACGGTTCTGTCAAGAAGAAAAAGAACATGAAGAATTTATTAACCTCATATTGTACAATAATAATACAATTGCAGCCTTTCAATATAAGGTAAAATACAAAAACAAAATGTAAAAAGTTGTAAAAAAATGTATTTTATAAATAACACAGTAGTGAACAATAACAAATGTAAAGTGCAAGATAGTATGCTATGATCTTCACACATTTCAGTAAGCCAAGGATTTTAATTAAGATTGTTTATTTTGATGGAATACTCGTCCACACTATAGAAACGATTTTCAATAAGCAACACTTTAATATTTGTCTTGAACACCTCAAAAGCCATATGCCTGTACCTATCTTTTAGCATATTGTACAAGTTAATGTTTAAAGAATTTTTGTCTGATGTAACAAGTCTGTGCTTTGGAACTCTTATAAGATTTTTTGCACGTGTTGGCTAACTATGAGACACACCCTCAAATATATGTGTTATATGTATTATATATGTGAATTTCTAAAAGATTATGGAGAATATAGATACAGGGCAGTGTCATTATATTATATTTTTTAAAATATGGAGTGCAATGTACATTGTACGTAGCCCCAGCAAGAATTCTTATAGCCCTTTTCTGTTTCCTGAATATTTGAAAAGCAATGACAGAGTTTTCGCATAATATTGTGCCATATGATATGTGGGAATGAAATAAATCATAATACACTGTCAAACCAAAATGCCCTAAATTTTGGTCCAGGCTGTCCCTAATTTTTCTAAAGACTGGAAGATAGTTTTCGCTTAAGAGATGAAACATGATCTTTGCAGTCAAGTCTACTATCAAGTGTAATGCCAAGTAATATAGCCGACTGCCGTTCGCCGTTGGTGTATTTAAGAATATTTCAGTTACAATTCGCAAATGACCAGGTCGTGATTGCAGCAGATAGTGAGGACTCTAGTTACATGATCAGACAGCTAGAAGAGAGTACAAAAAATGAGGTCTTGTAATCAACTTATATCCCAGAATATATAGCAGCAGGGGATGACCTCCAACAAGATTTGCAAGTTGATAATGGCGCCGTTAATAACTTAGTGTCCGAGGATGGCAAAAGCACAAAAGATATCTTGAACAAAATAGCTCAGGGGAAGTGAGCGATAGTTAAGTTAATATCAAACTTATGAAACTAGATTATTAGGCTACCCTGAGTTGCTTAGCAAACTTTATGCCTTCAAAGATTCGAAATATGAAAATAATCTTTTTTTGTTTCTTTGTTTCTCTAAGGATAGTGACATTTCCTCTTTTAGTCGCTCACATCACATTAACTAACTATTACTATTATTTTACTGGGGATAATATAGCGGTATAGATATATTTTATTAATAATTTTTCAAAGAAACTTCCGCAGGCTACTGTAATACTTTTTATAAAACTTCTGGATTCCTCCTGCGTCGGTTTTTGTTGGCTCGAACTAGCTAACGTTTCGCCGATCATATTGTTGGCTTCTTCAGAACTTGACTGAAACTCAGAAGAAGCCAACAGGATGATGTCAACAAAAACCGACGCAGGAGGAATCCAGAAGTTTTATAAAAAGTATAGTTTAGTGATGTTACGACTTTCAATTTTGCGAAGACACATCGGGTGGAAAGTGAAAAAGAACAATTGAAACCTGGTTATGTGAGGAAATTCGACAACACCTGCTGTGTCAGTCGCATTTCGCATTTTCACACACTAGACTCTTTCTAAATTTGGGCTAGAAATTTTTAAAATGTACAGTCTGTTCATAGATATAAAAAAATGACTAACTGATACGAATTAAGGAAAGACCCGGGCAAGCTGTAAGAATAAAATATGACCGAACAGGTCCATATTTTGCTTAGAATTTAATTATTTGGGGTTTTGTTAGGAAAGGTACTAAACAATATTTATTTATTTATGTATGTATTTATGTTTAAATCTAAAATAAAATTGCAAATAATTTTTATTACCTACTTAAATTACTTAAAATTATTCACAAAATATATCACTATCATCGCCTGTTCTAATTATTAGTTGTTCTATATTATTTGCAATATGGGTATACGATTGTTTTGCTTTTTCTATATGTTTAACAGAATTTGCCCAACTTTGTGGAGGGATGTTAAAAACTTCGGTTTCTATAAGTTTGAGGACATTTGAGTTAACACGGGGAAAAACATTGTTACGACGAATGGCAGATTTCAGTTTTTGCCAAACATGTTCAATGGGATTAAATATACAGTGGTAAGGTGTAAGGGCCTTAACACTGTATGCCCTAGATTTTTTGCATAATTATCACAGACGTATTCCTTTTGTAGGTTCAAGCTTTGTAGAACCTGAACTAATTGCTTTTTGGTATAATATTCGTGAAAATAAATGTCATTATTATACATGTAGTTTTGGATTGTTGCTTATGTGTCACATGAGGAACGGGTCTTAGTCAACTGTCTTCTGTGATAACTTGCATTGTCCATTATAATTACGCTATTAGGAGGAATGTTTGAAACTAGTTTGTTTTTAAACCGACTTTCAAATAAATCAGCAGTGATGTCTTCATGGTAATCCAGAGAAGAATCTTTAATATTTTTCGCAGACAGAGAAAGTCCATTTGGAATCCGACCATCTATAGAGCCAGCATGCAAAATAGTAATTCTTTTACCTCTTTTTGATGGCGCGTTTGTTTTACACTTATCAGTTGAGCCAACCCAACCCTTTTCAGGGGTATCATAAGTGTCGAATCAGGTTTTATCCAAGTAAATAATTGGCCTTTGTTGTTCTCTGTAAATCCTAATTTTTTCTAGATATTCCAGTAGCCATTTCCGAATTCTAAAAGATTCCATTAAAACTTGACTGTTGTCAATTTTTTTAAATCAAAAACCCATGTGTTGAATACATAAGGTAGTTCTGCCACATTTAACACGGGTTTCATCCTTTTCAAGCCTCCTAAGTAAGATATCTAATGTAGGCACGCTTTGTTCCTCGTATAACTGGTAAATTTTACGCCGTATTATATCTTGATCACTTTCATCTACACTCGAGAAAATGTCATCGCTTCTTTTTTTCCTAGCTGAAATGGGATTATTCACAATTTTCCATACAGTTGATGTTGGAATTTTCTTCAATATGGCCGTTTCTTCTAAAGATGCTTGCTTGCAACATTGTTTATAACTTCCTTAGTCTCAATAGAATAGTGTTTTCTACATATGAGCGGGAGCATCTCCTGAGATACACTAGACTCACACATATAGGAATAAAATTATTTTCTCTTACGGACCACAATTTTACCTGCATTTAAATTCCGAAACTTTAGGTAATAACCTTGTTGCATTGTATGTAAATGACCACCCTTGGATAATCCCAATCAAAAGCCATTGGTCACTTTCTTATATCTATGAACAGACCATACTTTTCCCTTTTTTCTGATATGATTTTAGCCAATACTGTCGTATATTTTTGACGTTATTAAAAATCAAATATGGAAATCCTAATAACAGTAAAACATATTCATTGAAATAAAATTTTAATATTCGGAATGGACTTTCAGCAAATATTTTTTTTTGCGCACAATGTTCGTCGATAATAACGACATTTGATATCGGTTCTATAGAAAATTTGCAGAGCTCTGTAACGCGTTGCTACACGTTTAGTGTTTTATTATTTAACCATTAAATTTATTAAATCATTTGCGTAAAAACATGTCGAATGCAGTTAAATTTACTCTCAACTCGGTATTAGTTTTTTCCATTTGGTGTGGCCCTAAATTTTAGTCTAAAATTTCAATTTTCCATTTAATTTATGCATTTATATGTTTTTGCGACTGATTTATTCCATTTTGGCGCGTTCACAAATTTGGAAAAACAGCGTTAATTTGTATTAATTAATTTAATGCAATTTGTATTTTGGTTTTGGGTTTCTAAACGTTCATGTTATTCGTTAAGGTTTGTATGTCGTAGATATTAAGCGCTTACGTAGTATTGTATTTATAAAAGTAAAGACATTCTATACTTTAGATTTAAAAAAAATCTCTATGAAGCACTGGTTTTGAATCATCTATATTACTGTAATTTTGTCTATGGAACCCGCTTGGATGTTTTGACAAAATATAAGTTAGAAAAAGTACAGAATTCCTGTATTCGATTTATTTATAACCTTAAACGAAGAGATCATGTAATTCATTCATTTAAAATGGTTAAACATATCGAGCCTAGAAGAATTACATTTTGCTTGTTTTCTTCATAAACTACATAAAACTGGATGCCCCTCATATTTATTGGAACTAACTTGTAGAAATCTCATTCATTTCCGTTGAACCCACTTCAATTTTCGGTATGAAATACCTAATTTTCTAAATACCCTTTAGGCTACTTAGTACAATGCCTAGATTGTTAATCAGTCTCTTTATTTAATATTGTTTTTTATCGTTTTTCTTTTTTGATTTATTGCTTGATTCATATCTTTGTACGTAAATTAAGTTTGCATTATCTTGTTACATACTCGGTTAACAGCTCAGCTGACCTTAAAATGAAGGCGGTTTTATTTATTTATTATTTATTTTGCCAGGGGGTAATGATTTTTGTTGTCGCCATTTAATTTAATGGCGTCAGTAAGAAACATGTCAGACTCAGCCCTTCACTCAAAAAAGTTTTTTTTTCCGAATTTAAATTGTATTCTCTCTATATCTCGGGTAGTAAGTAAAAGTACCCAATTTATTAAAAGTACTGCCTAGTGTTTGTCAGAGCTTCGACAGTTTTCGCAAGATTTATGGTTTATTCTGTATTTAAAAAAATCCAAAAAGTTTGTAAATTATCGCTATAGATAATAGAAGCCTCGTACTAAGGATGATAGATGGAAGTGTTGTCTAGCCGGTGGAATGTTGTTCATAGGATTTTTATAATTTGAATTGAAGGATATATATTTCATAAACTTACTTTGAATTCTTTCCAGAAGTTTTATATACAGTGTCTGGGAAATGTTGGGGCCTCTTCTTGTACCCTGGCTACTTTTTGGTATAAAACAATATCTCAAAATGACGGAATAACAGCAGGGTGCCATTTTCAGTTTTTCTTTAATGCTAAGAGGGGTCATGTAAACGTCTTTTCACGCTTTGTTCGCATACAAATTTTGAAAAAATTATTCTTGGTCCAATATTTATCGATTATAATCTTAATGGTAAATTTTAACAAATTTTAAATAAAAACACACAAAAAAAATGAAATAATTTTCGATTTTAATAGCAGTACATTTTGTGTAATATTTCTGCAATGAAGTCTTACTGAATATTCAAGTTCTTCAAAATTATTCAAAAACTTCTTTTGTTAATGCCAGGGGGGGGTGACTCTCGTTCTTTTATTACTACTAGTGATTCGTCTACTGGAATGCTTGAATTGAATGGTCAAGTTGCTGAAAATGCTAAGGGCAAAAGACATAGTCAAATATCAATCAAAACACAGTTTACTGCGCATCAGAATATCGCCTTTGCAATGGGTCATGTGTACATAAAAAAATAATTAGTAATGTAGGGGAGGGTCTGGCCAGGCGGCCCCCTGGGGCAAGAAGGCCCACCTCAAAACCTGACCAAAACTTTTTTTTCGTTTTTTCTTCCTATTATCACAAATTCTGGTTATTTGTACATTTCTAGTCCTTTGTGTAATTATAGGGGTAAAAATTCTAATATTATTGTTACCGAATCATAATTATTATATTGAAAGTCTTAAGTTTTGGATAATTTTTAGCGTAAAGCCAGAGCTTTCGAAAATTTTATAAATACCAATAACAAATTTTTAATCTATAGAAAAATAGTTATTTATCAGTAACATTTTTTTTATTAAATACTTTTTATTATATATGACATTATAAATAGAAGAAGCTTGGCGAAAATTTTGGCAAATTTAGTTAAAGGTAGTCAAAAAATAATAAAAAGCTTAAGTAAAACCTTCAAAAAGCATTTGTGAAAGTCTAAAGTCGAAGTAGCGGTCTGTACACAGAACACAAGAACCTTTAGTGAAATAGAGAGAACCATGTCAGGAATTCAGGATATTTTACTCAAATTTTACTCAAGTTGGATAAGGGGGCCATCAGGTTCTGCCAACTATTGACTAAAAAGCATTGTTACTGTAACCATAAAAAGTGCAATATTTTATAACTAGTAATTTATTGCTTTTTTTAATTTTCAAACAAAACCACCAAACAAATCGAGTGCCATTAGAAGTATATACGAAGACGACTGGAGATACTTGCTCAATTGAAACTTCGGTAAAAGTTGATAGTACAAACAATAAAAGTTCAAAATATCGCGTTCCATTATCATTTATCACTGTTTATGACCTTCAAATAAACAATGGGTCTCTTTTATTCGGAAATTGTTGAAAAGGGTGGACCATAGCGACATTAACTTACATTCTTTCATAGAAAATTCCACAGGCTACTGTAATACTTTTTATAAAACTTCTGGATTTCTCCTGCGTCGGTTTTTCTTGAGTCGAACTAGCTGTTGGCTTCTTTAAAGCTTGACAGAAACTGGCTCGCATTTTACTCTGTATCTGCTTATATATTGTTTAAGGAAATGCTACGGTGGTCATGAATACAAATGAATATCAGGAAAAGATTCAAGATATTTTTACAGACGGATCATATCGTCAACTTAAAAAAGATCATCTCACGTCATCTATAGAACGCAACCGTAAATCTATCATTAAGGCTTCTTCTCTATCAATCAAAAAATATCTAGCTCCCTTATTAAAACCCTTTACAGGGAAAACTGATAGTTTAGTGCTTAATTGCTTTCATTACATTAAATACACAATATATTTCGACGTAGAATCTCTCTTTACTAAAGTTCTTATTCCTGAAACTCTCACCATCATTTCAGATATATTAAGATCCGAGAATCTGGAATCACCTTAATCAAAAAATGCTTGTCTGGAACATATTTTTCTTATAATGGTCAAATTTTTGAACAAACGTCGGGAACAGCTATGGGTTCTCCACTATCACCAGTCATCGCGAATACATTTATATAAGCCTTTGAGAAGAAAGTTCTTGACACCTTCTATCTAAAATCAAAATTATGGAAACGCCACGTGGATAATACTTTTGTTATTTAGCCTTATGGTCAAGAATCCTCAGTAGAATTTCTTAGATATTCTTATCAATAAAAAATCAGACCTAACACTGGGTCATTGTGTTTACAGAAAACTAACGCAAAGAGGCCGACACCTTAATGCATTGTCACATCACAGTCCGGCTCAAAAATCATCGGTTATCAACTCTCTTGTTTACCGCGCCCTAAAACTATCTCAGCTCGAGTCACTGAACCCAGAATTAAAACACCCTACCTCTGCTCTTCTCTCTAATAATTTCTATATTAAAGATATTAAGCGTTCCATAATACAGTTCACCATAACCTTCCAATTGCAATCAAGCCGAAAGCAATCCCACACTTGCCACCGTTGTCCTTCCTTACATTGAAAACATCACTGACCACATATCAAAGGTTCTAAAGAAATATAACGTCAAAAACCAGATTTACCACTTGTCCACTTGTTGGAGTGCAGTTCCACATCAGTCAAAGACAAAATTGCATTTGAGATAGAGAGTTTACAGCATTCTATGCATATGCGGTAAAAAATACATTGGAGAGACCGGACCAAAAATATGAAGGAGCCTTAAGACTAAGACAAATAAACTCATCAGCAGTTGCCGAAACAATCACGAAAATTTTATTCGATAAAACTAAAATTCTTGCATGTAATCGATTCTTCTACCAACGAAAAATCTGAGAGTTTATAGCAAGCTATACGCAATCTAACAATGTTAACCGCGACTCAGGTCTTTACTTGTCACCAATATGGGAATCAGTTATCCGAGACGGTGTCTATGCCCCTCATTTAGCTCCGCCCCCCTCAAGCAATATATGAGCAGAGTAAAATGCGTGCCAGTTTTAGTTAAGTTCTGAAGAAGCCAACAGGATGATTAGCAAGTTCGACTCAACAAAGAAGTTTTTTAAATAGTACAACTTTCATTCTCTTGGTTATAAAGTTCTGTATGTTACTGCAATGCTTTCCTCTCCATAAGGATACGTAATGTCCTCTCCTGAGACAGAAAAATGTGACATGATTTTGGATAAGGTGAAGCTGATTAGCTGATTAGGGCTTCCCGAATGTATAGGAGATAAGCTACACCCTTGCTTGAAGTATTTATTAATCGAAGAATGATTTGATCCATTGTTGGCAATTTTTACTGCCCTCTGTGCATCTTTATGGAGGTTCCAGATGTTTTTATGTATAGATTATTAAATCGAAAGTCTCAAAGCATTCTATTAAGGGAATCATGAATCTATGAATATTAAATGAGTAGGAAGATTGTTGCACTATAAAGATATTGTCTATGCACGATCTTCCTGATCGAAAGCAAATTTCTTCCTCAAGCCGCTTTTTTAAATGAAAATATGAAGAGAATTATCAGATATGGAAAATTCTCTTAGCGTCGCTGTATTTAAAAAAGTTGAGCTCTTTCCTCGGTCTTTAATTAATAACCAAAATTTGTCACTTACTTAAGTTTAAAGATTGGATCGATTGATTTATTTTAGATTATTAGAAATATTTTAGCTATCATTTCTCTCTCTTCTGTTATGTTTCTATTGTTATAATCGTGGGGTTTTATTGTTCTTTTTTAAATTTTATTTATATGAAGGAATGTCCCTGAGGGTATCGTTCAGATATGGAAGCTTTTCTGAGGCCGTATTTTTAAAAACAGTTAGAATGTTATTTATGCGGCCTTTAGTTAATAGTCGAAACTTTCCACTTACCTCTGCTCCCCACAAATCAGCTTGCATGGACAACCGCAATTGATGAATAGTGGTTTGCTTCAGAAAAGTTTAAAAATTTGATTGATCGAATCAGACGTTATATCTGGAAACTCGAGAACCGAATTGATGCCAGTGATGTATTACTTTTGTATGGTAAATTTAGACGATCTTCTCGGGTATATTTGGTGCGATTAATTATTTCCCGATCAAACTAAATCAAAATATTTCCACTTAAACTAGAAGAGGCTTGCAGAAGACTCTTTGACTCTGAATGTAGGTATTTTGCACACAGAACTTCTATAACTGCCGAAAATTAAAATTAAAAGGCATGACGTCTGCGTAAAATCATTCTTATGCCAGGCAGATGACAAATTTTTACATAGATATAACCAATATGAGCCATGTGGGATTTTGCATTTCGAATTTTTAGTTTTTTGATATTTTTTTTAGAAATTAAATCAAAATATTTCTACTTAAACTAGAATGTTGAGCGCCAACAACAAGATTTTTAAATAGTATAACTTTCATTCTCTTGGTTACTACAATGCTTTCCTTCCCATAATGATACGTAACGCCTTCTCCTGAGAACGGAAAAATGTGACTTGATTTTGGATAAGGTGGAGTTAAAATGAAGTTTTAAAACAGCGGAAAACGTTGTATTTTTACTGCGAGTTTGTCGTCGGATAGCTTAAGTGCACCTTAAACGCATCTGAACAATTCAGATCGTGCGCGGAATTAATATTTCTGCAGCTTTTACGAGCGACGTTGCGGAAACTCGTCAGTGCCAGAACTACGCCAACTTTTCCGCTTTTGTGATTCCGAAGGCGTTTAAATTTAAACGTCCCACGGTTGAAATGATAAGAAATAAAATACAAGTTTTGAAACGGCAAATTGACTATGACGTTTTATTGTTAGTGTTACCTGCAAATCCCGAAAGTTATTATGCGATGGGTCTTATGCGGCATTTTAAAATAACTTGATTCTAGAATGTTATACTGTGGATTTAGAAATAAACATGGACATTGAAAATAATGAGCATAAATATAGAGGGTGTGCAAGATACTCTTTTGGAAATAAACTGGTTGGAATCACTCCTCTTTCAAACTGTGGACGAAATTTTGACTTCGCGTTCATACTGATGCTCCCAGATATCCTTTTTATGATACTTAGCTATTTTATATCGAGTTTTTGTTTACATTTTGTCGCATCCTTCGTTCATTCTTATTTCGCCAGTTATTTTCGTTTATAGTTTCCATCATCCATTTTGTTCTTGGCCTTTCTCTGGTACTTCTTCTACTTGGAGTGCAGTTCCATATTTTCTTTGGCTATCGATCATCGGGAATCCTATTATTTCTAGAATGGTATTTTTTACTTCCATTTGGTTTCTTATACATTCTGATCATTTGCGGTCCAACAGTGTAGTTTTGTAACATTGACTCCAATATCCATTGTCAACTGTCATTATTCTTTGCTGAAGTTTTTTATTCAGTGTCTATATTTCTGATCCCCCCCAAGCAGCACAAGGTTCTACAAGTGTGCACTGAGTATATTTTTTTGTCTCCACCCTCCTCTGAGATTATTACTTGTGAATATTTGTATTGTGACTTTTTCTTAATGTGTCTATATTTGTTGTCAACTCATTTCCTCATTTCTCTTTCGGCATATATTGAGTCTTCTACACAATCATCGTTTATGACACATGATTTCCATCTTCTGTGTATGGTGGTATAGATACGTCGATGATGTCCTTGCTTGCTTTGTTGGAACGGACAGACAATTGAATTCTTTTTTAAATTACATTAACTCATTACATAATCGTATAAAATTCACTATCGAGATTGAATAGGATAACTATTAATTTTTTAGACTTAACTATTACGAAAACGCAAAACAAATTAGATTTTTCCATTTGCAATAAAACTTCACATACGGACACAGTCATACCTAACAGCTCAAATCACCCGTATCCACACAAAATGGCTGCATTTTACTCTTTTATATACAGACTTCTTAACATGAAAATTACAACAAAGAACTTAATATCATTAAACAAATTGCACTGAACAACGGCACGACATCCGCCCATTATCAATAAAATTATAAATAAAAAACAAATCCAGGCAACAGTAAACTCTATTTATCCGAAACCTAATACAGAACATGAACAATTTAAAGCAATTACATACATAGGAGAACCCAGTGAAAAAGTTTCAAAACACTTGTCAAAATGTGGTTTACAAATAGCTTTCAGAACTAGTAACACACTAGCGAAATTAAAAAAAAAATAAATCGAAATGTCCAAAATCTTAAAAATCAGGTGTCCACAGGTCTTTTGCACGATAATGCACGTGTCCATACTGCTGGTGTTGCACAAGCTGCCATTTTTTCCTGTAGTCCAGATGTGGGCCCCAGCGACTATAATTTGTTTGGATATTTGAAAAAGGACTTGCGTGGACGGCGGTTTAACGACGAAGTTGAGTTAAAAGAGGCCGTTTTAGCTCATTCTGCAGACAAACCAAAAGAATATTTAACGGGATTGAGTTGTTAATAAAGAGATGTAATAAGTATATTGAAGTTAAGGGAGTTTATATTGAAAAATAATAAAAAATTGTTACTCTACTTTGTTTCTTTCATATTCAGGCCGGGAAATGTTGGCGCTGCCATCGTAAAAGAGCGTTTAAAAACAATAGTCTAGATTCTATTATGCCACACGCTTAAACACAGAAAAACACATTTTTGACGACAATTTTGATATTAAATTTATTGAAAGCCATGGTGATTAACAAAATGAGACTTTCAAATATATTGTTTGATGATCAATTAGATTTAAATACCTCTCCATTATTAAACTTAAATTCTCACAACAACATTAATTAAGGTTTTATAGTCATTTTTCGGTATACATAGTAGCCGGTAGTTCGTAAATATTACATTTGATAAAGACACGGTGTTGTCGAAACAATTGTCATGTGAATACATATAATTTCGTGAAAAACTGAACTTTTATTTCTTATTTATTTTGTTAATAGGAATATCTATTTTAAATTAACGATAATTCCAAAAGGCACGTCTCGCAAAAGTTCTGATTAAATTTAAACTACCGAGTGTCAGTCAAAGAAAGTCTCTGCGACCGATCCGCCGAAGCAAAAAGCAAAACTCGAGAGCACAAAGCGGCGCAATATTAATAACTTGGAGGTTCAACTAACCATAGAAGACGAGTTTTTGAAATGCAAAAAGTTGCGACGCGCCGAAGCACCGTTGGCACCGTATAAGAAGTTCTTGGAAATGTACATTCACTTGTTTTGTGTTGCTACGTTTCCTTGATTTGCGCCTCGGATCGTTTAAGTGCGGTGTATATAAGAAGCCGTTAAGTCAGATAAATTTCACTTTTAAAATTTCCGAATCTAGTTTTATAAGATTGAAATATTCGTTTTTGTATTTTGTTCTATGATGTAAAGTCAAGAAAGAAAATTTGGTATATCATGTCAGGGTTTCCCAACTATTGCCCATTAGAAGTATACTGAGGGAGGATAAACATTTAAAAATTTGGACACTTCAGCATTGCCATATCATTTCGAAGCACACATTACACAGTATTATAACGTGTTTAAACATAAACGTATATTACGTATATTATAGCTGTTTTTTTATAATACTTCTCGATTCCTCCTGCGTGGGTTTTTGTTGACTCGAACTCTGTACTCCAAACCTTTTTGTTACATTGTAGATACCATAACGTCGCCCCAATTTTCTTACAATATTCCGTCATGTCAAAACCTCGTCCGCTTATAAAATTCTTCGAAAACCTAGTTTCGCTTTACTTCGAGAAAGAATTTAGCATACCCGTAAGAAAATAGATCTGATCAATAAGACTCTTCTGTCCCTACATCTTGAAATTGGTTCCATCTTGTCTCCATCCGACATGAGACATGACAAAGCTTTAGATCTCCGTTTATCTTCTACTCAGAATCACATTCACAAATTTGTTCCAATAATTTCTCGTACACTGGCACAGTGTTGATCGGTCTAAAATTAGAATGCAGCTTAGTACCTGGAACCTTTGCCCTTTAGGAAATGCCGCATTGATAACGTCCAGTATTCGATTTCCAACCACCGCAAAAGCGTCCTTGAAGACTCTTGTGGAAATGCCAGATTCACCCAACCAACATTTTTCATTCCCACGCTATTCGCGACGAACTTGCCCCTCTCACCGACAATTTTCAGAAAGCAATCTTGTTAGTCCTGGAAACAGTATTTGGACTTGTTTGTTTTTACCTTGTCCATAACCTTGTCAACCCGGTATATACTTTCTTATTGCGAGTCCTACTCCTACTTCAGGGAGACATTAGAGATCCCTTTAAGTCTGTCATACTGTGCAGAACTAAACACACCTCACTCTCACTAAGCGAAACAAATGGTGTCGAAAAATCGTCGAATCACTATTAGAGAAGTGACTGAAGATGTCGGCATCTCTATTGGCTCGTGCCATCAAAGAAGCATCGCTCAAGAGCTGTTAAACGACGTCAATGATGATCCTGATATGCTCAAAATGGTCATAACTGGTTGCAAATCTTGGGTATATGGTTGTGACGTCAAAACCAAAACCCAGTCGTCCCAATGGAAGGATCCAGAATCGCCAAAATTACATGTCAAGGTTTTGCTTACCGTTTTCTTCGATTATCGTGACGTAGTACACAGTTGTGCGCGGTTTGCTGGAAGCAATAAGAAGAAAACGTCTGCCAAAAACCAAACCACACGCTTGTCAAAGCCGCCATATTCACCGGATACGGCCTCCTGCGACTTTTTTCTGTTTTAAAAAATCTCAAGAAACCCATGAAAGGAAGGAGGTTTGGAACGATTGAAGAGGTAAGGAAAAAATCTCTGGCAGAACTCAAGGCAAAAACTTTGGCATATTTGGGGGAATTACTTTGAAGAGGACAACATTAATTTTCTTAAATAACTAAATACTTAAACTTAAAAGTCACCTTAATTTTTGAACACACCTCGTACTTTATTAGCAACAATTTTTTTTTATCCCAAAATATGCAGGTACTTACTTCAAAAGGAATCAAACCTTCGTGAGCAGCGTATGGTTTTTATATGGAATATAAGGACAAAAAAAAACTTGAAACTTCTTAAACAATTTTGACCCTTTCCAAAAACTCAAATCTTGTAAATGGCGCCGTAGTAAAATGACACGAATTAGAACGCGAAATCACGCTCCCCCTTTACAACAGTTAAGTGCAAAATTATGTAAATCGTCTATACAAAGAACGTTAATCACTTTCGAACGACTGATAAGATCAAAGTTTTTCAAGCCCTTTAGGTGTGGCGGGCGACTCTGAAAAAGCAAGCCATATTTCTTAAGGGAAACGCGATTAAGGTTTGTCGTGGTCATTAGCGAAGTTTTTTTGCTCCTTGCGGGTTTTTCTTTTAAATCAACCAACACAATTCATAGGATTAATTTGTCCTAAGGCAGATTTTTTTTTATATTATTATTTTTGTTTTTGATAGAGTTACGCGAAAATATCCGTGTTATTTTGCACCAATTTGCACAAGTTTACAAACCACCAGCTTTTGGACAGAAAAAAACCGAAAAAATCAGTGGTGCTTCTCCAATGGACTACCATCAAATTCCAGCCGACACAATTTTTTTATTCTAAAGTACCGCAAACCTTTAGTTATTAACCAAAAGCCTCATTTTCCGAGAGAAACACAGATAGTTTAATCTAAATCCTGGTCGTTTTTCCACATCAAAGACTTAAAGTAAAAGTGCATCTGAGCACTAATTATAATGTTTTTTCTTAATATTTTCGTTCAGATTGGTATTTTCATATTTTAAGGGACTTTCAAAACTGTTATTATTCTATAAAAAAATGTTATACAAAATTTCGATTTATTATTTTTATTCTTTGGCAGCATGACTTCGACCATTAGACTAGTCAATTTTTGTAGAGTTTCTGTGATAGCAAAGAGTTGCTCTCGATTTTTACATTAGAATGCATTCGAATACATCACAAAGATGTTCAATGTGGTTCAGATCTGGCCATTGTCATGACCGTTCGAGTATAGGCTCAATTTGAACCATTTTTTGACTAACTTGAATTCGTGCTGAAATTGCATTAAAAACTGTCCATTTTACCCTGTTCTTGGCCTTGCTCCAGATACAGAAAAATTGTTCCAAACCATTATGTTTCTCCATGTTTCAAGGTTTCATGGTTACATATTATCTACCATCACATCCGTCACTCCAAAGAACCGCATTTCATTTTTCTCTTGACCCATACGGATGACTCTGGCAAACTCCATTCAAGCCTTTCTATTTCTATTCTATGAGAGACGCGTTTTTTTAACAGCAAGTCTTCCACTTTCGATATTCTTAAAATTGTTTTATCAATCCTGCATATACATTTACGAGCTGCATTTCTCACATCACATATTTTTGTAATCTTTTCTATATAGCACTTTTGAAATTATTTAAAGACTTTGAAATTAAAGTCTGTTCATAGATATAAGAAAGTGACTAACTGATACGAATTAAGGAAAGGGCCCGAGCAAGCTGTAAGAATGAGATTTGGCTGAACAGGTCCGTACTTTGCTTAAAATTTAATTATTTGGGGTTTTGTAAGGAAAGATACTAAACAATATTTATATTTTTCTGTATGTATTTTTGTTTAAATCTAAAATAAAATTACAAATTATTTTTATTACCTGCTTAAATTACTTAAAATTATTCACATAATATATCAGTATCATCATCGCCTGTTCTAATTTTTATTTGTTCTATATTATTTGCAACGATACGATTGTTCTGCTTTTCTATATGGCAGAGATTTTCGAATGGCAGATTTCAGCTGGTGCCAAACATGTTCAATGGGATTAAATATACAGTGGTAAGGGTGGAAGCCTTAAAACTGAATGCCCTAGATTTTTTGCATAATTATCATAGACGTATCCCTTTTGTAGGTTCAAGCTTTGTAGAACCTCAATTAATTGCTTTTTGGTATAATCTTCGTGAAAATAAATGTCGTTATTATACATGTAGTTTTGGATTGTTGCTTTTGTGTCACATGAGGAAGTGGTTTCAGTCAACTGTCTATTGTGATAACTTGCATTGTCCATTACAATGACGCTATTATGAGGAATGTTTGGAACTAGTTTGTTTTTAAACCAACTTTCAAATAAATCAGAGGTGGTGTCTTCATGGTAATCCAGAGAAGAATCTTTAATGTTTTTCGCAGACAGAGAAAGTCCATTTGGAATCCAATCATCTTTAGAGCCAGCATGCAAAATAGTTATTCTTTTACCTCAATTTTTGATGGAGCGTTTGTTTTGCACTTATCATAAGTGTCGAACCAGGTTTCATCCAAGTAAATAATTGGCCTTTGTTGTTCTCTGTAAATTCAATTTTTTTTCTAGATATTCCAGTCGCCATTTCCGAATTCTAAAAGATTCCATTAAAACTTGCCTTTTGTCAATTTTTTTAAATCTAAAACCCATGTGTTGAATACACTTCCATAAGGTAGTTCTGCCACATTTAACACCGGTTTCATCTTTTTCAAGCCTCCTAATTAAGATATCTAATGTAGGCACGCTTTGTTCCTCGTATAATTGGTAAATTTATACCGTATTATATCTTGATCACTTTCATCTACACTCGAGGAAATGTCAGCATCGCTTCTTTTTGTCCTCGCTGAAATGGGATTATTCACAATTTTCCATACAGTTGATGTTGGAATTTTCGCCAATGTGGCCATTTCTTCTAAAGATGCCTTGCTTGCTGGCACCACGTTCAGTGAGAGTGAAATAAATATTGCTTATAACTTTCTCAGTCTCAATAGAATAGTGTTTTCTACATTTGGGCGGGAGCATCTCCTGAGATACACTATACTCGCACATATTTCGCATAATTCGCACACGATTCAACACACGCTGAACTACACACGAAATAAGAATGATTACTAATAAACTTAAACTAAATAATATACCAAACCAAAGAATATTAAACATAGGTAGGTATAAAGTTATTTTCTATTACGGAACACAATTTTACCTGAATTTAAATACCGAAACTTTAGGTAATAATCTTGTTGCATTGTATGTTAATGACCACCCTTGGATAATCCAATTCAAAAGCAATTGGTCACTTTCTTATATCTATCAACAGACCATACCTTCCCTTTTCCCCCATTTTATTTTTGTCTAGAATTTTTAATCTCAAACCATATGCAGAGTAACAGCGACTGGGCATGATAAATAGCTATTTTGCATCAAATCAAGACTCAATAATTTGAAACACATATAAAAAAAGTTTCAATACTTAAACTTAAATAAAAATTCCTTTTCATTTGTTAAACGCAATAGGAATGTTTATTAGTGGCGTCTCTTAGTGTATGGAAATTTAAAAACAAAAACGGTTTACTTCAAGAATTAATTGAAGTCTCCATCCTTTTTTCTACCACTGTAATACCTATCTTTCTCTGGGTACTTATTGTTTTAGCCATAATAAAATATACCAAATAATTGTAAAGTCAAAAACCGAACCACATGAATGGTTGCGACGAAATTAGTATACATGCGTGTCAATCGTCACATAAACCAAAAATGCAGCCTTTATAAATACTCCGTTGCAAAAAACCCAACGAGTTTTCGCCGAACTGAGAGCGATAAGATCCCCGAATCGTTTTAAATTCCTCAAGTTCAGCACGCTTCATTTGCAATTCCCGCAGAATGCCACGATATGATACGGTCGACATGCATCAATCTTCAAAGGTTACCCTGGGGAATTATAATCGACGTTAAAATATTCAGCGGATAGGAAAAAATCACTCACGAGAGGTTTCCTATAAGGTTCGATGAGAAAATTCTCATGATTTATTGCCTATCTGCGCGAAGTTGTTTATTAAATCTAATGGAGTGAAATTCTTCGAGTGAATAAGATACGGTGGATAATGCTACTGTAAAAACGTTAGGCGTTTGATGTTTTTGAATATTAAAAATTGTCACCAACGCCTGTAAACAAATCAACACATTTTTTAAAACATTTTGCTTCACACGACCACATATACTTTGGTGCCTGCATGTTTCAACTGTTTCTGGGTAAGATTTGGGGAGAGCACTTGTGTACCAGGTGTACCAGTAAGGGCGGTTCGGGAGGTTCTGCAATGACCATCAAAGGGCGTAATCTTAAATTTTAAAACCCGTTTTCTGCAAAAAAAATTTATATAAAGGAGGACAGTGTTTTAAAGCTTAAACTGGGAGTCGTTATACGAGGACTTTTTCTATGCTATCAAACGCGTAATGAGAGAGATGATTGCCAGCCACCAGATCGCAGGGTAAATTCTGTTCATAGATATAAGAAAGTGACTAACTGATACGAATTAAAGAAAAACCCGCCCAAGCTAAAAGAATGAAATATGACCGAACAGGTCCGTACTTTGCTTAGAATTTAATTATTTGGGGTTTTGTTAGGAAAGATACTAAACAATATTTATTTATGTATGTATTTTTGTTTAAATCTAAAATAAAATTACAAATTATTTTTATTACCTACTTAAATTACTTAAAATTATTCACATGCATAATTCGCACACGATTCAACACACGCTGTATTACACACGAAATAAGATTGATTACTAATAAACTTAAATTAAGTAGTATACCAAACCAAAGAATATTAAACACAGGTAGGTATAAAATTATTTTCTATTACGGACCACAATTTTACCTGAATTTAAATTCCGAAACTTTAGGTAATAATCTTGTTGCATTGTATGTTAATGACCACCCTTGGATAATCCCATTCAAAAGCACTTTCTTATATCTATGAACAGATCATACTCATGATGATATAATGTCAAAAAAAATTACGTCATAGATAGTTGAACAAGAGCCCAAACAGTCCATTCAAAAACGCATAAATAAAAAAATTTAAAATTAAAAAGAAGTTTGGGTTGGTTGGTTAGAGCCTAATGTAATTCAAATAACAGGGATGTAGATAATAATGTTTTACTAATATCAAGATCCAAACTTTTTCTTCTTAACATAAATGGGCATTAATGTGGCAAGAATATTAATGACGTTTTCTGAAAAGAAAGGAGATACTTTATTTTACCTACCTATTACTTAAGACATCAGTAATAATAATGATGAGAAAAGTGATAATACCCAGTATTTGAAAACAGATAAGGATATCACAACGTAGTATCAATGTCTAGTCTATGATATTGTAAAACGCTAATATAAACTAAGATAAACAACGAACTCTTATTTCAATAGCATTTCGTATAGTGGAGATGCTTACCAAAATGTACACATCCCTTAAAGTATGTTTTTTCATAATAATAACAATAATTTTTTGGATATTGTTTATCTATTTTTAACTTAGCTACATTACAAAATATATTATTTTAATTCTTACGTAAAAGAGTAGCTGCTGGTTGCCTAGATCGTATAGGCCATACTTATTTTTTTAGTCCTTTTTTTCCAGTGAAGAAAGTGAACGACAAAGTGCTAAATTGCACTCAGAAAAACTGAAACAAAATCCAAAAAATTACAACTTATTTAAAGAAAATGAGTCACAAAGGCAACGGTTTTTAAGTCACCACAGTCGCCGCAAGCCCTAGGAAAAGCTTTGAGGGAAATGAAATTTGTCCAAAAAAACAAACAGAAGTTGTGGAAAAAAATTAATTCGTATGTAGTTAAAGTTCCAAATAAACATTATGTGAGGAAATAAACTTAACTGGACGAAGATTTGGTAAAGCAGGTAAAACAATGTTACTCCAGGGATGACATAAGGCGCCTGACACCTGGAAAGCGGGATGTTTTCTGTAACATCTGAAAAGGCAGAAACGACTAATAATAACGTTGAAAAGTTGGCAAAATTCATTTGTCATGCCTAAGTTTTAGAAATAAATGGATCTCTAAGCGCGGCTTAACGATCTTTAGGACAGTTTAAAATTCCCCAGTAAACGAGAGTTGTTCAAAAAAAAAATTTTCAATTGTTGACATTATTTTAGAACCGAATAGTAACTTCTTAACCACTGAATAATCTGAATAGTTTTGTCGTGATTATGATTGTCACCAACCACGGCAAAAAAGGGACAGTTATTGGAGACCCATGCTACGGCAGTGAATACTGTAACACGTTGATTGCACCAGTTTACATTAACAAATTTATGCTTCACGGATCAAGATTTTAGAGTGTGTACATCTTAGAATTGGGGCACAATGAAAAAGAAAACCCTCCATGATAATTGCCAAAGTTTAAATATCTGCAGGTATTATGAATAAGCTTGTTTTGAGGAACGTTGGCCAAAAACTGGCACTGGTAGAACAACTACCTGTCCGTCTACCTCGCACTCTCGGGACCCTTGGCAATCATCATAATAATTCTCTGGCATTAAGAAACAGAGCATAGATAAATGAGAACAAAAAAAGAATTGTTGAAGAAATCAACCAGTAAAAAATTAAGTACGTGCTTAATTCCTTTCACTTCATTGAACAATTAAAAACATTACATTAGATACACAAGATATTCTAGTCAGTTTCGAAGTAGAATCCCTCTTTAGCAAAGTTTCTATTCCTGAAACTGTCAACATCATTTCAGATATATCAAAATCCGAAAATCTGGAACCAAACCTTTTCACCTTAATCTAAAAATACTTGTTTGGAACATATTTTTTTTAAACCGGTCAAATTTTTGAACAAACGTCAGGAACAGCTATGGGTTCTATACTATCACCACTCATCGTGAATATATTTATGGAAGACTTTGAGAAGAAAGCTCTCGACACCTTTCATTTAAAACCAAAATTATGGAAAAGCTACGTCGATGATACTTTTGTTATTTGGACTCATAGTCAAGAAACCCTAGTAGATTGTCTTACACCCTAACATATGTTTTACCATTCAGTTGGAAACTAATAATAACCTTCCATTTTTAGATATTCGTATCAATTGAAAATCACACCTAACATTGGGTCATTGTGTTTACAGAAAACCTACGCACATAGACCGATACCTTAATGCATGATTACATCACCATCCGGCCCAAAAATTATCGGTTATCAACTCTCTTGTTTACAGAGCCGTAAATATGTCTCAGCCCGAGCCAATAGCAATGAGGCCACTTTCCTTACATTCAAAATATCACTGACCACTATCAAAAGTTCTAAAGAAGTATAACGTCAAAACCAGATTTACCACTTGTTCAAAAATCTCTCCGTCCGTCAAAGATAAAATTCCATTTGAGATGGCAGGAGTTTACAACATTCCATGAATATGCGGCAAAGAATACATTGGAGAAACGGGACGAAAAATATCAACTAGGCTCAAAGAACACGAAAGAGCATTACGACTAGGACTGGATGTAATCAAACAACGTAACAATCTTAGCCGCGACTCAGGTCTCTATCTGTCACCGAAAACACTTCGAACACTTCGGAGCGCGAGCATTGAAGATGACATGTGAGATTTTGGCGAAACGTCTGCAGGATTCCAGTCGGAGTTCAACGAGCGAACGGATGATATCCCGGAATATAGTGTCATCACATTTTTCCATCCGTGAATCAATACGCGAAAAAAAAAAAAATATATATATATATATATATATATATATATATATATATATATATATATATATATATATATATATATATATATATATATATATATATATATATATATATATATATATATATATATATATATATATATATATATATATATATATATATATATATATATATATATATATATATGTTGTATTTCAAATATTATTTATTAAACCGTAATTTCAGGATTCGTTAGTTTATTCACCATTATGGCGTTTAAAATTTTCTGTTTATGATTAATAAATAAAATAAATAACAATAAATAAATAAAATTTGACACCCCAGAAAGCGTCCCTTTAAAGAGCTCTATACAAGGTAGCAACCATCATAAATTCGGTAACCTCGGTGAATGCTAATCGGCCCTATACATGTATTTATTCATTAAATTTGGACTGGACCGGCCACTAAATTTGGAAGGTTTTAATTAACTTTTTCGCTGGGGAAAAGTCACGATACCCCGTGGTAAATGAACAATTAGTAAGTTTTTTCGAGAATATAAGTAACTCGATGAATATTAAGGCGTCGCAATAGATAAAGGACAGGGAAGGATGTATAAGCCAATTTAAAGAACGAATGATCGACTGGAAATTGAACCCGACCGGCCATATTGTTTACTCTACAGGGTTATAAGCAACCATTAAGATAAAATCGCCGAACGTTACGGTCAGTATTGATTGCACTATAAAGTGCATGTTATGGTTATTTAATCATTAGTTCGAACTTGCCCGGGTCTAGGGGATGCTGAAAGTTAATTAAGAATCAATTTGTGGGCCTGAAAATACGCCATTAAAAGCAAACGGAATAACAGATTTATTTTAAATTACACTTCCGTGAGAAAATATTCAGGATAACTGGAATCCTTAAAAAAATAGGCTAGTTTTGCTCCGTTTGAAAACTATGCTTTTTAAAATATAACAGTCTATGCTTTATTTTACACGCAATAGTAAAAGGAGAGTCGACATGAATTGCGGAAATTCCGCTTCACTACAAATGTGATGATGATATGATGATGATATATTATTAAATAGCTTCACACTCTGGAATGCCTTTTCGGTTTATACATCCGATATTCTGACCTCTTCATTACTGCAAGTTGCTAACATAGCGTGCAGTTAAAGGGTTCCTTTGACGCTGAGGATTGCGTTGAAGCTGATAATGTAAACACTGATATACGTATTTCAAGTGACTTCAGCAAGCTACAGCCTCAGATTCAACTCCACTAGATCATGCCTACTGATTTTTGGAAGTAAAAATTAATCGATATGCTTAACATAAAAATTAGCAAAGCAAGGAATCTGGGACTGATATTGGATGCTCAGCTTCAGTTTGAGGATCACTTGGATCAAATTTTCCAAAAGACTCACTAAAAATGTTCTAAAGTAATATATGTAAGACAAGAGTTTGAGAAGGAAATTATGAGACTAAATTTAAGTATTGTAACTTTGTTTGAAGACTTTGAAGAAGAGATATGTGGCTGCAACACGATGGATATCCAGTTAGGAATTTTCTAGACCAGACTTATCCAAACCTTACTTCCTGGGATTTACCCTTGGGGTAGAATAAAAGATATTGTTTATCAAACTACTACCTCTGAAAATATGGTTGTTCGCATCCCAGATGCTGTAACCAACCTTTCAAGAGCTGAAATTAGTATTAAACACACGACGCAGGATAAATTCCTCTATAGAAAATAACGGGAGTCAATTTGAACATTTATAAAGACCTTTTATTTTCCTTTCAATTAATTTTGTTCTGATAGAGCTTAAGTTGAGAAGCCGACAGGATGATTCAGCAAGTTTACAGTTTACAGTAGCCTGTGGAGGTTTCTTTGAAAAAAAAAATTCACACAACCTACACATGCCGCAGAGTTTATAGGATATGAATTCAATCACGTTGACCACACAGACATTCGTTATAGTTAATTGGCAAGGAAGTAGTGCTTAATTTTTTGGTGTGTTTTGTGTTAAAACACAAAAGTGACTTGGAATTTACGTTGTTCGCCTGTTCATGCCCGGTTGGCAATCTGTGCAATTTACCATTTTGATGAAATTGCGGCCAGGTTGTGAAAATTGCACATTTATGTTGCAGCCATGTTGCTAATCGTGTTTCGCGTTGAAATTCCTGACCTGGCAATTAGGCTTAATTTAACGTGTATTGGGGATACGGGCGAAACAGGGATATTTAATTGGATAATGAGCCGCATCATAATTATTATGTTTTGTTTCGAACACGGGTCAGAGGTCATTTAATGAGAACCGCGTATTTACAAAAAGCTATTCGGTTTGCGGTTTCACGATCCATATTTGCATGATAGCTAAACGCTGTATTTCGACATTAACCTAATTGGGACTGTTTTATGGAAAAATCAATATCTGATCCTGCTATCTAACTTTGCTTGAAGTTGTCGCATTTTTTCAAATGTAAATTTAATTCGTTTGATCGTTAACAGTTTTTTTTTGTTGCAGGTAATGCTCGACTGCAAAATAACATTGCTTTCTACCGAGTCTGGTAAGTCCGGTTATTATCTTACATCGGGGGAAACTTGAACTAATATTCGATAAAGTTCAAATTGAATGGGTAGAAAACTTTGCACTTTAGAAGACCGAATTCCATTATAATTAACTCTAATTACGCAGGTCAACAATTGTGAAACTTTTGAAAGTTGATTTCCATCTGACATTTCATTATGTATAATTTAGGCCTCCTGAATTTTTATCTGATAAGCATTTTTTTCTATCACGTAAGGTTTTTTATCGATATTAAAAAAAATGAAAATCTGGGATGATTAAAATATTATTTTTATTAGTACCAGAACAAAAACCGAATTAAAAATAATAGGTTTGGTGGGTCTTTCCCCCTTGATCGAAAAACTTCATTGGTGGATCTTCTCACCTTGCCTCTCATTCACGTAACTAAGATTTTCGGGAAAGTAGTCTAGATGTAAGTCTAAACAATGTAGTTTTCTCTAAATTTTGCTAACCTATTGTCCACAACTTCTTTTTAAGTCGTTTCCTAGAAAATCTTTTATAACACCAGTACATGAAACCCCATTAAGGAATTGCAAAAATTCCTTCATTAAATTTTGCATCTGATATAGCTGTAAATTTTCCACATAAATATTTAAATCATTCTCTATCTTTACTTAAAGATATAATATCCTGCTAAGAATTTAATCTTCATCTTGGATTAATCGCATTTTTTGAGGACCCAGAAAAAATCCTCTCTGCAGGAGCGAGAAATTTCCAGCTGAAGTATTTAACACACGCTCAATCCTTATTTAAGGCTTTAAGAATGTTTTTTGAACTGGGAGGGAAATTATCGCTTTTTGGTCAGTTCGTTTTACCCAATGTTGCCGTCTGTTTCTACTGCCCCACGCACACAAAAAAGAGGTGTACTTCTTATAACCTGACGCTAACCTAAGTAGAAGTTACTTTTCACAAAACTTCTGGATTCCTCCTGCGTCTGTTTTTGCTGAGTCGAACTTGCTGACATTTCGCCAATCATCATAAACACCGTCCCGGTGACTGATTCCCATATTGGTGACAGGTAGAGACCTGAGTCGCGGTTAAGATTGTAGGTTGTTTATAGATTTCTATAGAGTCTCGGATTTTTCGTTGGTAGAAGAACTGATCACATGCAAGAATTTTAGTTTAATCGAATAAAATTTTATGTCCGGTTTCGTGATTGTGTTTGGCAACAGCTGATGAGTTTATTTGTCTTAGTCGTAAGGCTCTTTCGTGTTCTTTGAGCCTAGTTATATTCATGGAATGCTGTAAACTCCTGGCACCTCAAATGGAATTTTGTCTTGTAGATTTTTGGACAAGTGGTAAATCTGGTTTTGAAAAATTAAGTAGAAGTTACAAATTTCTTAAGTCACCACAAATGACCGAACTATAGTATTTGTAGTTGATTTTCGCAAGCCATAGTTTCAGGTTCTCGTAGCATTCTTTCATTTGAGCCGAATGAGCAACAGGTACAGAAGCAAGTACATGTGATGTACAAAAGAACAGCTCTAAGGCTCCTCTTGGATGAGTCATTAAAATAGATTAGGAAAATTGGTACAATAAACAAGTGTTCAAACTAGACTATAAATTCTTTCTTGCGCTTCCTGAAATATGAGATTTTAATGTCTTGCACCAGTAAAATTTTATTTTTATTGTTTATATTTATCCTTAAGTAAGCCTAAGTCTCTCACCAAGTCATTATGTTCTGATTGTGAAAATAACTGTGATTGCTTAGAAACACCTCTTATATCACCAACATCACTAAGGGTATTTTCATCTATTTCAGATTTAGAATAACTGATGTTATCTCCTTCTAAATTGGCTGGATTCTCAGGTATTGGGACATCTGGGTCATGTGGTACTGGCCTTATTGCAGACTTAAACTTATTTTCCAAATGTTTAGTATTATATTCACAAACATGGCATATGCAGAAATAGCGGTCATCTCTATATCACAGTCTCTGTAATATCACAGATGTTCCAAAAGGTTGGGACCGTATCAGAATACACAGCGAGCATTTAAATACTTTGAAAAATACACAAATGCCACTATGGGATTGTCAAGAAAAGAAACTTGATATCTAAAATTTAACACAAAAAACGTTACTCAAGGACAACTTTTATACGTGTAAAGTTTAAAAACAAATTAAGAATAGCAGTTTTCATTTAACTATCCAACATGTAATCTTCCTAATGTTATATTCGTTTGTTTCGCATCTCTTAATCATACTTTGCAATGATTTTTTGTGGACATTATCGCAGAATAAATATATGGAAAAGTCAACATATTGTATTTTTGAAATACATATTTTTCCGGAATCTTTTAAGCTTCCCACAAGACTACCCCTTAAGAGATAGTAGATTGTATATTAATTTTAAAATATCTATAGTTACTATGTCTCTTCTATTTTTTAATAGAAAACAATATGCGCTTAATTTGCATGGTGGATAATCAAGATGAGTAGCCCTTGTAAGTTTTAGTCAATAAATATTCGAAGAAATTTTGTCGCAAAAACGTGTCATAAGGATTTTTTGTGAGTTTTTAATAGAATGCTGGAATTTTGTAGCTATTACATTTTTGGCGGCAAATTCGATTGATATACTGCCTATACTCAATTTGACATTATGTTTATGGCTGGTTCTACCGTTGTCTTAATGTCTTGTTTCGATTTTCCCGGTATCATTACAATGAAATTGTCAGCGAATGACACTAGAAGTCCTGCGGCTGTTAGGGATCTCCGAAAACGTAGATATTAAAAAACGTTGATGATAGATAAGACTCTGGCGGTGTGCCTCTTGTGACTAATTGTTTGTTGGACCTTTGTCTCTCAGTTTGTACCTGTCTATTAGGGTAGAATCTGGCCCAGTTAAGAGTAGTTCATTTAGCGCCTTTGTTAAAAACTAGTTACATATGTAAAAATAGCCCTATTGTCTAACGCTTGGTATCTATCGTATATTGTTTGATTTCGCGTCGTTTCTTTCGATAGACCCCCACGGAAACCATTTTGTTGCTCACATATTAAGTTATATTTTTCTTCCAACATGATTTTGTGGGGCCACAGGCCAATAAATAAATAAAAATAGATAAAGGACAGGGAAATATTTAAAGGCCAATTTAAAGAACGAATGATCGACTGGAAATTGAACCGGACCGGCCATATTGTTTACTCTACAGGGTTATAAGCAACCATTAAGATCAAATCACCCAACATTACGGTTAGTATTCATTACACTAAAAAGTGGTTAATGATTATTTAATCATTAGTTCCAACTTGGTCTAGCCGATGCTGAAAGTTATTTAAGAATCAATTTGTGGGCCAGAAAATATCCCAATTAAGAGTAAAGGAAATAACAGAGTTATTTTAAATTACACACACAGATGAAATCCGAAATAAAATTGGTTAGTTTGAAAAATATGCTTTTAAAAATATGTGGCAATGCTTTATTTCACACGCAATGGTAAAAGAATTGAAACAAATTGTGCAAATTCCATTTCACTACAAATGTTTTGATAATATACTTAGAGCATGTGACTGCAGTTTTATAGTTTCTCTTGAGCATCGTGTTATTTTATTCAATCATATTTTACATTCATTGGTACTTGATGTGATTCTGCCTTTGTGTTAATGTCTTGTTTTGATTTTCCCGGTATCACTACATTGAAATTGTCAGCCAGTGTCGGTTTATTTAGTGACTTTGTTGATTTTTTATTAATATTTTTCGAAAACTATAGAGCATTTTTTTTGGGTTTAATTTTTGTAGCATAGACTTTTTTATGTTTTTGTACCGCATTGTGTTAATTTTGATTTTCGAATCGTATTCTCAAGGCACACATTTTTTTAACAAATTGGAAAAATCTTTTTTTTTTCTATTAATTTTTTTATTTTTGATTTTTTTTTATATATTTTCCGTGCTTCTTCATAAGAAACCCGTTAGTTGCAAAATATTCTAAAAGTTGTCTCTTTTACAATGACCTTCCATTATATTCTTTATTTAATTACAATGACTCAATAAATTTAATAGGTATTTATTTCGTTATTCCACGTAATTGAAGTTAACGCGAAGTTCGCTAAATTATTGACCACATTCAGACGCTCCACATATTGCGAGGCGGTCTAGTGTGGTCAAGACTATAACGAGAATTAATTGCAACCGACAATAATGAAAATCCATTGATTTCGCGGTCAGCAGTGCCATTCGCAAGCTTTGCGCACAATTCAAACAAGGTAGAAAATAAACCCTTTGGGCAATGGTAAGACAATATCACTATTTTTTTATAGTTATATATTAAAGGTTTCAAAGAGTCTGTCCAGTTGTTTTCATGAACAGGGGTGCAATTGTGAACCTATTGATAAGAATTTTTCACTCACTAATATTGATTCAAATCACTGGATTACTCTTTAACAAGGAGTACCTGAGATCTTGGCACGAGTATTGCTTCCGGTGAAGCTAGGAGACATCACTAGATTGTGTTAACGTTAGCTGAACTACATTTTTAAAATTGAGCAAATTTACAGATATAGTAGACGACTAATTGTGCTATTCTGCTTTTGGAAATTTCTTCGTAGATGGTTCCAGCTTTAGATGTCAGATTCCTTGTTACTCTCTGTAACCTGCAACGAATTGTGGACATGATGTTGTGATTTTTTAGCACTGCTCGAGTTAGGTTTTACTCAGTCTTGAATTTTCGTAAACAAGTAACAACTGTCATATTTTAAATAGAACGTCCTGTACTTTTTACTAGTTTTTTAAATACGTGTAATATACAGGGTGTTTTATAATTGAATTTCAATAATTAAGCTGGCGATTTTGAGATACAGGGTGGTAAAAGTTTCAATTTTTTTTTGTTTAATATCTTAGATATTTTGATGAAATTTGGCACACGTGTACTATATATCAAAAGCCATTATTTAGTATGTCACAATATTATCTATTTTTTATTTTTTGTTTTTTTATTTATCTCCAATCGTTTCTAAAGAAATTTTATTTTTTGACTTCTTTCAATCCGATGTACGGTTTTCGTTTAAAAAAGTAAACACAGCAGATAGCATGCAGAGAATTATCTAAACTCCAACCCCGTCAATCTTAACAATCTTCAGAAGTCAGATTTCTTTCACTCATGCATTTATGCTTAGCTTTTTGCCACTCTAGTTTTGGCCTGCCTCGTTTTCTTCTACCTGTTGGTTGCCAGTGGAATATCGTTTTCGGCCATCGGGTATTTGACATTCTTTCCACGTGTCCGTACCAAGTAAGTTGTTTTTTCTCTATATTTTGCGTTATTGTGCCTTCTAATCCCATTAGCTGTTTTATGGTATCGTTTCTTATTCTTTCTCTTCGTGAAATGCGCATTGATCTTCTAATTGCATCCATCTCGACAGCCTCAACCCTTTTCTTATATCCCTCGGAAATTCTCCATGTCTCTGATCCATATAGAAGGGTGCTTTTTACCATTGCTTCATAGATATTAAATTTCCGTTTCTTGGATATTTATTGGCTCCATAGGATACCATTCAGAGCTCCTATTACTTTTTTGGCTTTGACTATTCTAAAATCGAAATACAAATACTATTTTTGAAATCTTTATAATTATTTCTTATCATTGTGGTAGGCTGTAAGAATTATTAAGTCTGTTGCCAAGGCGGTTGTTTGGCATCAGTTTTTTTAAATTCATTTTCTCCCGTCTTATTAATTTGATCTGTCAGTGCCTAACAAACTTTTAGAGAAATTGGTGGTAAAATGATTATTGAAAGCATTGTGTGCTTTTGGCTTTTTATGTCGGCAAGCGATGACATTTTTGTTTAATTTGTTAAATTGATAAATACAAAGATGGATCTATTGATTACATCTCATACAAGAAATGGTATAATTGTAGCAAGTTATGAGATATACAGAATCTTTTCTAAGGGGGTGATTTTTGCGTAAATTTTAAAAAGAAAACTTCATATGAACATATGTGCTAAACGTCTTAACTTTTGAGATACAAGGTGGTAAAGCTTTTAAAAATATAAAAATATGAAATATTTTTGGAGTATCTGTAACACCACTTCAGGCATTATTTAGTGTACCGCATTTTTTTTAAATACACCAGAGACGAGAGTACGGAATATCACCTGTCTATTTTGGCAAACACTGATGGTAAGCCACTGATTTCTCTTTAAAAAAATGTTCTTACAATATAAATCATTTCTAAAAAGATTAATTTTTTAAATTAAGTTCTTCGCGTCTTGTTCATTTGGTGTTTAAAATATCCCAGCATTGTTATTTTAATAACGAATAGTCGAGTTTGCTAATGAGCAATTGGCAGATATGCATTTTTTTTTATGGTTTGGCTAGGGAATTATATCACTAGCGCTTTCCTAATAGAGTCATACCAGATAGGGGAACATTTCATTTAAAAGGGGCCCATCGGACTGGAAGAACTCCAAAAATTGAAGAAGCAGTTTTAAATTCTTTTGATGAAAAACCTAATCTTAGTACTAAAAAAATGGAAATATTCTGAGTACTTCGCAGGCCTATGTTTTGCCATCCAAGCGAGAGATCCTAGAGATTTTCCTTTTCGAATTAATTTTTGTCAATGGTTTTTGGACAAAAACAAAAATTGCGGACTTCAGCTATGGCCCTCTAGGTCTCCAGGTTTAAATAATAATAATAATAAATACTCTTTACTCACACTTAACCCATTTCTAACTACAACTACAACTGTTTTTTTTAAATGTAAGCTCAAATTTTTACATGAACCAAGTAACTTTGATTTGAGACCGATATTTAAGAAGTTGAATAAGCTTACAGCATTATATGTAAAAGAACATTGAAATTTTTTTGTTTTGTGCAATGGCATAGTGAGTGATGATTGGTGTCTTAGATTCAAGACATGAATGGATTTCCGAAATACTAGTTTGTCATTCAAATATTTTGGAATTTTGGAATTTATTACACGTTTCAAACAGCATAAAAAGTTGTATTTGAAAATATCTTTGATTTTTAACCAATTCAATCTTTTGAGAGCGGCGGATATGTGGTCAAACTTGCGTAGGTTAACAAGAAAGCAACAACAAGTATTTTGGATTTTTTGTGGAGGATAAGATGTAACAGCGTCAAAATAGGGGTAATACACAATGTTACAATAAGACAAGCGAGAGAGGATAAGACTTTGACACAACTGTAGTTTCATGTCGTAGGACAATATATCTCTATTTGAATATAATAATTTTAAACTCATATAACATTGTTTGGAGAGTGCTTAACATGATTAAAGAATTTCATGTTCTCGTCTATATATAGACCCAAATTTTTAACAAATTCTACAACTTGAATAAGATTGTTGTCAACGTATAATTTCATTTTGGACTTTAAACTGTTTCTTTTGCTCTTAGGGGCAAAAATAATGACACTACACTTTGATGTATTTAAACGTAAATTATGACCCTCCGCAAAGGTGACTCTGTTTTCCAAATCCTTATTTATGCTATTCACTGCCTCCTCGCAACGGTCGCGTTCGAAACTATGGAACAATTGCGTATCATCGACAAAAAATTGTACTTGGCACCCAAATCTGCTGTATAAATCAAAAACAATAATGGACCTAATACTGAACCCTGTGGTACCCCTGATGGAATATCTAGAGTAGTTGATAGCCTGTCCTGCAACAGAACTTTTTGACACCTGTTATATAGATACGATTCAAAAAAGCTTAACGTTTTGTCATCAAATCCCATATACTGACACTTGGCAATCAACAGTCTATGATTGATAGTATCAAATGCTTTTGTAAAAATCCAGTAGGACCAGAGCCGTCGCCATAGATTTGTCACCGGCTCTTAGGATATCATCACACAAGTTTAACCGTGCTATACCCTTTCCTAAAACCAGATTGGTGGGCTGGGAGTATGTCCTTTACAGCAACATATTCATTTATCTGTCTGTACAGCACTTTTTCTAGAATTTTAGACAAAACTGGTAACAAGCTTATCGGTCTTAAATCTGCAACTGCGGACGGATCAGTATTCTTGAGAATAGGAACAACCAATGCCTCCTTCCACGTAGCTGGGAAGTATCCAATTTCAAGGCAACAATTCACTAGATGGCAAATGTATTTATCTATTGCTGCCATGCACAACCTTACCATCTCCAAGGTGATTCCGTCAACGCCCATAGTACCTGACTTGATGTCTGTAAAGTAAAATTGTATTTGTAACTAATTTTGTGTGAATTATTGTTCCTCAACATCAACATCGTAACAAGAATTTTAAAAAGTCGCTACGTTGAAATATAGTTTTTGTTCAATTTAAGTTTAATATACACGACAGTACGCAATAGTATTTCGCTTCTCTTCGTTTTTTTCTTCTTCTTTCTTTCTTCCTTTTTTAAGTACTTCCTTAATTCAATCCCGGTGTCACCCACCTCTAGTACGGATATCATATCGGACTATTATCATAACCCAATTGTCTTGAATAGTTTGAAGCTGAAATTTTGTCCTATCACAGAGACTGATGTGTCGAAATTTTGTATGCAACATTAAGTCCAGAGCAGTCGGAGCAGATGGTTTACATGTGAACTTTCTAATCTTTTGTTGTCCATTTATTCTTAAATATATCTGCCACATCGTTAATTTTTGCATCAATAATTTCGTTATTGTGCCTCTTTCTAAAACTAAAAGTCCCACAAGTTATAGTGAATTACGCCCTATTAGCATTTTGTCTGTAGTTTCCAAAATTCTGGAAAATGTCATTAAAACGCAACTGATTGATCATTTGGAGAAAAAATAGTATTCTTCCTGAAACTCAGTCTGGCTTCAAGAAGGGGCACAGTTATGCAACTGCTCTCCTAAACGTCACTGATAATTTATTCCGCACAATTGACGAAGCCAAATGTACCTTTGCTAACTATTCTAAAATACATAGGGCTTGATAAGAGTTCTGTCGAATTCATGGGGAACTACTTACGTCGTACACAAAAAGTGATTCTAAATGGACAGCAATCAGACTGCCGTGCTATAATATCTGGGGTGCCTCAAAACTCCATTCTGGGGCCAATTTTATACTGTATATATACGTCCGCGAGTCCTAGTTTTATACAGTATTGCAAAACCCAAATGTATGCAGATGATACACAAGTTTATTACTCATTTTCGGGAGATAAAATTTTGGAAACCTGTCAAATCATAAATAATAATCTAGAAATCATTAACAGGGTGCCCCTAGAACATTTACTCCATTTAAATCCAAAAAAACCTATAGCAATGGTCTTTGGTAGGCCCGTGGATGTTAATCGATTATCGCAATTAGTTGAGATAAAAATATCGAATGTGTGCATTCCTCGGAAAACGGAGGCAAAAAACCTTGGGCCTATGCTCGACAGTAAGCTAAGATTTAATGGTCACATTACATAATGTATTAAAAAATCCATTGCTAACTTAAAATGCTTATATGGTTCTAAAAATATTTTAAAACAATCATTAAAAAAGTTCCTGTGTGATTCGATAGTTTTATCTTCTTTTAACCACTGTGATGTCGTATATGGCCCATGTCTGACAGCGGCTGCCTCAGAACGGATTCAAAAAATCCAGAAATACTGTCTAAGATTCATTTTTGGGATTAAACGCGGCAGGCCTGTTAGTCATAAACTGGAGGAAACAGAATGGCTTAATATGTAAAATCGGCGATATCTCCATAAATGTAATCTCTATAACAAAATTATAAGATTGAAGTCTCCGGGCTATCTTTTCAAAAAAATCAGCTTTCACGCGGACGTTCACAATTTAAATTTAAGATTTAAAGGCCTGCTCGCCCCTCCACGTCACACCTATGGAATTTTTGAAAGATCCTTTACATAGGACATGCCTAAAACATATAATGCATTGGATCAGTCTCTTAAATGGCTAAACAATACCGTTCCACACACATGCGTGAAGTATTATTATCATTAAATATTTAAGTAACGTCTACTGTAAACTATTTCCAAAGTGTAAGTCCCTCTATTTGCACAGATCGTACTAGGTATTTATTTATTTATTTATGTGTATTTTTTCTGTCTAGCGGTGCTACCTTCTCCTTAGGATAGGTTTAAAAACGGAGGCACAAAATATCTTGTCTGTTTTGTTCCTCCGAACCGTCTCCTTTTCATTGTATATCAACACGTGAATAAAATTACGTAAAAAAAACGCAATATAAAGACTCGTACTGCTTCAGGTCTAGAAAGTTGTGTAGATTCATACTTTGTTTTTACTTCGGATTTTTGCCAGCCCTCTCTAATTTTTTCGTTCGCCAATTATCTGAACTGTTTTCTTCTTATTACTGGACTATTCCTTGTTATCGTTTCACAATCCCTAATCATTTTGCGTGGTGCGTGGTGCGTTTGTAAGTTTACCTCAATTTTTTGGAGATATTCTTTGTATCTTACTGCTAAAGTACGTGTTATGCTTTTTTGCCGATCTGTGGTTATATTGGTTATGTATGTTGTCATCGCTACCTTCCATCCATCATTCCATATCCACAGTACAAACTCTTCTTTTTTTTTCATGCTAACGCGATGGATAAATTCCGTCATTACAAAACCTATAGTATTTTCATCAGAAACTTTCCATTTTTGGAATCTGATTAGCGACCTGCTAACGACATTATATCGAGAGTGCTAATTGTCAATTTGCCGCGTGTTTGGCTCAGGAGCCAGTTTTAAGAGAAATTCGGGCAATCTGGAAGCGATACCAGGTTAACGCTATCTCGAACGCATGGATCATTTTGATTAAGGAACAAATTGCACTTGCGCTCACGACAACGGCCGAGGTAAATCATACAAAGACTGGATAATTTCGACTGTAAATCCACCAAGTCCGACACCACAGGCGTCGGGATGATATATTTGTGATGGCATAGTCGGCAATAAAATGCCAGACAGAATTAAATTGATTTTGCATCTTGCTTCCCCTTATTTATTTATCTATTTAACATGCTGGGTTAACAAGTACAAATAGATTCCAAGAACAAGGAGTTATACATACACTTAATTTTTGGTTACGCCTAGGTTTCTAAGAACAGAATAAGATAATAATTATGTTAACACTCTATACTACCCCCTTGCCCTATTATATAAACTAACATATCGTAATGCAGTTCAATAATCCCTTCCCAACTAATCCAACAAAATAATAACAAAATAAACCACAGTTCAAAACAACGCACAATAAAGTTCAATATAAATTTACGAGTTTCATTTTTAAATCTACCTATTTTATTCATCAGTCTTATTTTTAATGGAAGGCTATTGTATAATGTAGGCCCCAAATTCACTTCCAGGCATCGGTATCGTCTGTTCATAGATATAAGAAAGTGACCAATTGCTTTTGAATGTGATTATACAAGGGCACTCATTAACATACCATGCAGCAAGATTATTACCTAAAGTTTCGGAATTTAAATTCAGGTAAAATTGTGGTCCGTAATAGAAAATAACTTTATACCTACCTGCGTTTAATATTCTTTGGTTTGGTATACTACTTAGTTTAAGTTTATTAGTAATCATTCTTATTTCGTGTGTAATACAGCATGTGTTGAATAGTGTGCGAATTATGCAAAATATGTGCGAGTCTAGTGTATCTCGGGAGATGATTCCGCCCAAATGTAGAAAACACTATTCTATTCTATTTTATTTGACTCTCATTGAACGTGGTGCCAGCAAGCAAGCATCTTTAGAAGAAACGGCCACATTGACAAAAATTCCAAAATCAACTGTATGGAAAATTGTGAATAATCCCATTTCAGCGAGGAAAAAAAAAAGAAGTGTAGATGAAAGTGATCAAGATATAATACGGCATAAAATTTACCAGTTATACGAGGAACAAAGCTTGCCTACATTAGATATCTTAACTAGGAGGTTTGAAAAAGATGAAACCGGTGTTAAATGTATCAGAACTACCTTATGGAAGTGTATTCAACACATGGGTTTTAGATTTAAAAAAATTGACAGAAGGCAAGTTTTAATGGACTCTTTTAGAATTCGGAAATGGCGACTGGAATATCTTGAAAGAATTAGGATTTACATAGAACAACATAGGCCAATTATTTACTTGGATGAAACCTATTTCGACACTTATGATACCCCGGAAAAGGGTTGGGTTGACTCAACTGATAAGTGTAAAACAAACGCGCCATCAAAAAAAGGTAAAAGAATAAGTATTTTGCATGCTGGCTCTAAAGATGGTTGGATTCCAAATGGACTTTCTCTGTCTGCGAAAAATATTAAAGATTATTTTCTCTATTTCACCATGAAGACACCACCGCTGATTTATTTGAAAGTCGGTTTAAAAACAAACTAGTTCCAAACATTCATCCTAATAGCGTCATTGCAATGGATAATGCAAGTTATCACAGTAGACAGTTGACTAAAACTCCTGCCCCATGTGACACAAAAGCAACAATCCAAAACTACATGTATAATAACGACATTTATTTTCACGAAGATTATACCAAAAAGCAATTAGTTTAGCAGAACAATCGTATATTCATATTGCAAATATTATAGAACAAATAATAATTAGAACAGGCGATGATAGCCATAGTGATACTGATATATTATGTAAATAATTTTAAGTAATTTAAATAGGTAATAAAAATAGTTTGCAATTTTATTTTAGATTTAAACATAAATACATACATAAATAAATAAATATTGTTTAGTATCTTTCCTAACAAAACCCCAAATAATTAAATTCTAAGCAAAGTACGGACCTGTTCGGTCATATTTTTAATTCTTACAGTTTCACCGAGTCTTTCCTTAATTCGTATCAGTTGGTCACTTTCTTATATCTATGAATAGACTTTACCACTTGTAAACATTTTTGTTCAAAGTAGATTCACCATATGCCGTTGTTAACATTAAAAGAATTTTTCAGCACTGTATTCCATTTTTCACACAAAATTTTATGCAAAGTCTTTGTTTTTTTTGACGGCAGAAAATAGTTTAAAAAAAAAGGTTTATACAAAAGTTCCATGGTTTAAATTTAAAACCAGTAGATTTAGATATAGGACATATATATACAAAATTATACTTCTTTTGACCCGCTTTAAGAAAAAATATCTAAAACGTGGGCGTCTCATTAAAAAAAAAAGAACACTGCAAGTCATAATCATCGCACATCGTTAGAAGGAATTGTTCTAAAAATGTGTTTAAGATTTGATCAAGTCGTCATTACTGCCTGCCGTGGAAGACCATATTTACTAAGAACATAATTTTGCATAAAAAATATATAATCTTAAATTCTGTCTAAACTACACAAAATTCGAATAAACAGTTTCTATAAAATATATAGGGTGTTAAACTTATCGGACACCCCGTATATATAAAAAATAAATAATTTTAAAATTTAATTTAAACCAATGTTTTTCCTGAGAAAAGGTACAAGACCCGGATAAAGTGCCCACCCTGTACGAGGCCCGCCACCTTACTTTTTGATCACACCGCGTATTAAATCACTAAGCAGCTTATTTAAAAGAAATAGGCTACAATTTGAAAAAAAGATGACCCAGGACGAGGACTGTTGCTTTCAAGAGGATCAACTTTTTGAGATGGTATTAGGCAGGAAAAGGCAAGTCCCAACCTTCAATTTTGTTGTAAAAACTTTAAAAACCCGGATAAATTGCAAAATGCACATTTTCGCGTTAGTTTGTTTTGTACGAAACATGCATTTTTGTGGCCAACTCACGTGCTTTACTGCTTTCTTATATATGAATAGATTTATAGAATTACCCAAGATATACCCACACTATAGGGTATTCCCGGTAAAAGCAAAAAGATCTGTCTTAAATGAATGACATTGCAAACAGAATCAATGCAATTTCTAGTGTTTTTGATATCATCTACTTGAAAATTGAAAATGAATGGACTACTCTTCAAAATGCAAAATGTATAAACAAATACATGAACAAATGAAAAACAATAAATATGACTTAAAAATTAATTAAGAAATGTTTATTTATTTATTTCTGGAGTCCATTTCTACATAAAACTTGCACAGTTAAATTACTGGCGGATACAAAAGTAAAAACTAAAAGTAAAAGCCTAGGCTACCCTCTCACAAGCTAAGAACGGAAAAATAAATAATTAATGTAAGCTATGTAATGTTATGTTATGCTTGCTTGAATCTGATTCCTAATCCTATCCGCAGTAGTGAAAAAGTCAAGACTCGTTCTCATTGGCCAGCCGGGCTGCCCTGGCGACGACTGAATTACGTCCATAGTTTGTTTTGTGGTACGTTAGGAAAAATGTACTATTTTACGTATTGGTGTTAAAAGCAATCTGTAATTAATAAGTTTTAACAGCAACATCCGGTCGGCCTAATGGGTTTTCAGTCGCCACCCAACTTAAAAGCTATATAGCGAAGGAAATGGTGCTGAACTTGTTTGATTTGACGAATATTACATTGATAATCAGGATTCCATAGAGATGAAGCATCATATACCAAGTGGGGTCAAACCAGCAACATAGGAATTTTATGGAATTCACGTTTTGAAAATCCAATGAAGACCTCTTAATAAAGCCCAACATTTTATTAGCCTTTGTTTGACATATGACTGTTAAAGGTAAAGCAGCTTTCGAAGAGCACGCCAAGGTCTTTAACATTTGGTAACGCTCTTAGGTTTTCACCCAAATTAGACTTTTTGAGAGATTTGTATCCATACCATTCAAGTGACACCATGGGGCCAACCGTTCTAAATCCCTCTGTAAACGAACATCGGCGAAAAGAAAATAATTAGCATTATGGAAGCAGGTGGAAATACGATGGGCGATAAAAACAAAAAACTATCGTTCCTCTATTAATTTAGTCCCTACAACTTCAAAAACATGAAAAATACCAAATCACAACATCTTTGTCGGCCTGGAAATTAGTAACCAAATCCTCCTAGGATAAGACCAGGAACCAAGCGCACAAAATGTTAAATTGGGCTTCCAGCGAATTCGAATGCGAACGAGCCAGACAGTTTGTCATTTCCTATTTAACTCCGACATTTCCCAATCCGCAGGAAAACAGTTAAAACGGGTTCCAATCGTTGGATAATTTACCGCTCTTTATTTTAGAATTAAATAAAATGCCGGGGCCACGGTGTCGACCGTAAAATCGGCCAATTTCGAAAACGCGATATATTGAATAAATAAGCAGAGAATTTTCTCTAACGTATTAAAAGTCAATTTGCAATCGGAATGAAATTCCGCTGGAAAAATCGTGTCATCGTTTTGCGTGTCGGTAAACGCCGTTGTCGCAAACAAAAAAATTGAAATCAATTATACAGTGGCGGAGATCGGAAAAAAATTGTGTTAATTTGAAATGCAAATTGGGCTTGCAGTGAAATTAACTGCAATTCGCTTTGGCTTTTATTTGCGTTTACCAGAAATAATAAATGCTCGTTACTGCGGATTTTTAAATTGATTTAAAAAGTTTTTTCGATTTTCCGACTTTACGAGATATACATGTACCGGCTATCGCATTTTGGGCACTTTTATGCGGTATCTCTGTTATTTTTTAAGATAGAAAGTTGCGGTTTACGAGAATCTGTGCTACTTTTCTGTGAAATTAAATATACAGTCAACAAATTTGTCATAGCCCTCTTGATTTTTAAAATCCAAAACTGTCAGTTTTGGAACCACCCTCGGATCTCCGTTGTCTTTTAAGTTATTGAGGAGTTTAACAAATGTTATTATACGGTTTTTCCTTAGAATGCCGTGGCATAGTTTGTTTTTTACTTGCTCTAACCGTTTATCGGTTATAAAACAAGCATATATTATTTAAATCTAATGCCGTGTATATTTTTAAGTTAATTGGAAATCATACAAGCTTTTCAGAAATATGTATTAGTATAAAGTTGTTTTGAAAATTAATGCCAAAATCTAATTTTTTTCATATTCTATTTTATATTATATACACAAGTAAACAATTATTAACAAACTAGAATGTCAATTCTTTGAAAGTCAATTTTTAAATGTGTTTTATAGGTTATGAACTACTAATTAATAGGAAATAACATTATGTCTAAAGAATATGAACATAACATTATACCTAAAACTGCTGTTTAAATTGGAAACCATTTTCTCTAATGCTAAACTTACACATTTTTTTAATTGTATTTAAAGGAATTATAATTCTCCTTCGTATAGTTTCGAAAGTTAAATTAATTGCCCCGTGAAATTCTGCTACACACCTTATTTTGAAACTGAAAGACACTGACGTTATTATAGAAAATTAATTAAATTAATTAATACAGAAGTAACACGTGGATAGGTAATAAAAATATAATTAAAAACTAACAGTCTCGTAAATTTTTGAAACATTGGCTTTTTGGTCTTTAAACGATGATTCATAGACAAATCTGGCAAATGTCAAAGATACGACTCGATATCTTCTGGTAATCTGATAGCCTATGAAATTTTTCATGACAAGGTACCATAAAGAATACAACCAATTTGAGATACACTGTACATAGAAGAGAAAAACTGATAGCAATTTCCACTAGGTATAACATTTAACAATTTTTGGAAGAACTTTTTTATGCGGAATTTTGTTTTATGTTATTTATGTCAAGAACTCGTTTGCACCAATAATACTAAAATGGAAAACATCTTTTGAAATTGTAAAATAACAAGTACATACATGGAAAATGTCTTTAAACACTTGAAAAAGGAAAATAGGAAATTTTCTATTTCTAATGAGGCACTTAAAATAACGCCATTATACAATGTGTCCCATTTTTTATGGTTTTACGACTTATCTCATTCGCAAATTGTGGCACGAACAGTACTGTCATAGCTATATTGGACTTTTAGATAGATAGATTTTGAAAATGTTGAATTTTTAGACACAAAAATTGGATGGATAGAGCTTTTTACGTAGGTTCTATTAGCGAAGTCAGTTTTATTCTTAAAATCGCAAATTTTAATATTCAAACCAAAGGTTTTTTTTCAATGGGACACCCTGTATGTCCTTCCATAATTTCAATGAGCTTTTTAAACACATAACATATAAGAGGGATTTCATCGAAATGGTAATTTTTTGCAACTGAGAGGGAAGGGAAGAGAGTATAGTTTTTGGCATTTTCAAAAAACTTCCACATTTTACTCCATTATTATTTACAAGTCTTCTGGATTCCTACTACGTCAGTAGACGATAAATCGAACTTGCTGAAGTTGCTGTTAACTTCTTAAAAGATTAACTTGTTTGCAAATAATCATAGTAAAATTACGAATAAAACTAAAATGAACCAAAAATTAATATTATGTATTGTATTATAGCAGCGTCGTCCAAACCGAATATATTCTTGGAAATTTTCGAAACATTTTCGAAATTTTCAAAAACATGCAGGCTATTCTACATGATAACTATTAAACTATTAGATTTAAAAATATATTTAAACCATTAAATTCTGCATCGAATTGGAATTGTTTTTATAAGGTTGTTCGGAAAGTCATTGCGTTTTTTCCCGTCAGAGGACTTAATTACGTTTTTTCGAAACCAACTTCACACTTAAGCCGCATAACCATTATATGTCTTGAGAGCTGATATTGCAAGGCTTGTGTGTGAAAAAGTTCTATTAATTCTACGCAGTAGTTTTTGGTTGGTGCCCTTTTAAATATGGAGAGCAATAAGCAGCATTTTCGTCATATTTTACTTTTTTACTTCAGAAAAGGTAAAAATGCCGCCCAAGCGAGAAAAAAATTGTCGGATGTGTATGGAGAAGGCGTGTTAACAGTACGCCAGTGCCAGAACTGGTTTGCAAAATTTCGATCCGGCAATTTTGATGTCGAAGATGCACCACGGGCTGGAAGGCCGGTCGAAGCTGACAAACATGCGATAAAGGCATTAGTTGATGCAAATCGGCGAATAACCACACTAGAGATCGGTGAGAGATTAAATTTGTCGAATTCGACTGTTTATGGCCATTTGAAAGGCATGGGCTTAACCTCGAAGCTCGATGTGTGGGTGCCCCATGTCCCTATGGAGCGAAATTTGTGTCGTCGCGTTGACGTGTGTGATTCGCTCCTCAAACGTCAAGAAAATGATCCATTTTTGAAGCGGATTATTACTGGGGATGAAAAATGGGTTGTATACAACAATGTTAAACGCAAGAGGTCATGGAGCAGAAAAGATAAACCGGCTCAAAGCGTGTCAAAAGCCAACATTCACCAAAAAAGGTGCTCTTCGTTTGGTGGGATGTCAAAGGAATTGTTTTTTTTTGAGCTTTTGCCGGACAATACAACGATTAATTCAGAAGTCTATTGTCATCAACTGGACAGATGTCAAAAACCACCTGAACCAGTTTTTTGCCAGCAAGGACCAAAACTTTTATGAGAGGGGAATTATGTTACTGCTAGAAAGATGGCAAAAGGTGTATATTATATATATGTATATTATATATAATTTAATAAAATATTTATTCATTATACGAAAACTGTCTTTCATGTTCCCCAAAAAAAAACGAAATGACTTTCCGAACAACCCAATACATCTTAAAAAGTTATATCGTTTTAATTCTCCAATGGATTCGTTGCTATAGCAATAAAGTTACTATCACGACCACGAATTTCACAACAACAAATGTAAATAATGTGTGTAGAATGAAATAAAGAAAGCTAATATATACCTACGTGATATATATTTAACTGTAACAGCTTTTTCCGGGGTTCCTTGATAATAAAGCAAAGTTGGCTTCAAATTTACCTGCTTCCTTTGACAAATTCTTCGTGCTATGTTTACAGTAAAGTTAAAATTTTAGAATATCAAATGATCTGGTCAGTGGACTTGGTAACTCTATACTTAAATTCAAGATTCAAAATACACATTGCAATCTTACCTTACGTTATAATCGCACATACGTTTATTAGATAAAATTCTTCTCTCGCATTAAGCCATTTTAATAATTGCAATATCTATATAACACAGATTAACACACAGTAGGGAAAACACAGAAGAGTAAGAAATTTTGCGCCAAAGGGGCGTACATTACATTATCTGTTTATTTTTCACAAAATTTTGGTTTTATGGTTCTTCTTTTTTTGTCTTTCATTTTGCGGCTTTCCGCTTCTCTGTTAAGCTTTGTATTTACATTTACAAAATTTTGTGTTTCGGTAGTTTAAAATTAAATAATAACTTTGCGATTTTATGAATATAATGAATATCGATTTATGGTAATTACTGAATTTTGATTAGTTTTTACTGTTTTCTGCTCCATTTTTGTAGATTAAGTCTACATTTTAGCTTATGTACGTTTTTTTTTGCATTTGTGTTTTTAATTACAAAATAAATAAAGGAGTATAAAATGCTTTTATTCAAATTTATTTAACATTGTAATGTTACGTATAATGCGGTTACGAATTCTCTTAAAGTAGGTTTAATTTATTTATAGGTTAACATTTTTTATATTTCTTGGGATGGCCGTCACCACAAATTTCCAAAAGCGTTTTAATCGTTTGGCAATCCAGAGGAAAAGAAGGCAAATAATGAAGTCGAGTAGACATTTAAATGTTTCATTTTTATCTAAAAATAGTTAACTAATTAGAGAAGACAGTCGTCGAGCAATGCCGGAATTAACCTTTATCAAGCGTATGTCCGTTCGAAGCGAAAGAATCGAATGATTCCAATTAAGGCTGGAAACGGTCTAGATTGAAATATTACCCTATTACCATTTATTATATCTCCCTAAAATGGCTACTAGCGTCAAATAAAACGCGTTTAACCGACTGTCGGAACACCATTATTCCCAGTGCATAATTAGATTTCACCCTTGCAACTTGATAATTAAATAACACAACCCTCTAGGTTTTCGATCGGCACCCTTCGACTTGAGCAATATTCTATTGCATTCGCAGCCAACTAGCATTAATTGTAACAATGATAGAACAGAAATGCATTCATCGGAACTGCAACATTAATGCGCCAACTGTGATTTAGCTTACAAGCACAATGCACAGAAGAAAAAACCAGGTGTCGCAAAATTGCAGGAATTAGTAATTATTTTTGGTGAAGTCATTACCTATTACATCTAACAAGACAGTTCTGATCTTTCAATGTTAAAAATTTCACCTGCAATAACCCATTTTGACCCAGTGGTTCGTTAATGCACCTATGATTTTTTCTTGTTACATCCAAAATAGTAAAAAATATATTTTGGATTTGCATTGCCATTCTTGTTAAGTCTATAGCTTGTAGATTGGAGATACTATATTGATTATGCTTTATTTTAGAAAATATTTACTGGTGCGTGAACGCCACTGGTTTCATCTGTGAAACAAAACTTTGTTATTTCAAGTCTAGACAGGTCAGCGCATGTGGAATAAACATCCAACAATTAGCATGTTCTTTAGTATTAGTTCGTGCCTTGTGCAGTGAACGTTACAGTTCGTAAAATATGGCATTTTCGAGGTATTATTTAACTCAAAAGGAATTAGAGGCGGCTATGGAGGAGATCGTGATGGATGAGGACAGTAACAATGAAAGACGTAAATATTATTTGGATTTTCGTATTCTTATGTATTGTAGCATTCCATTCCTTGTAAATTTATGCTAAACATAACCTGAAAAAATATTTACAGAACATATTGACGCGGTCCATATTCCACTCGACGTGGATACATTGACTGACGAAGAACATATGAACGATAACATAAATCTACAAGAGTTTGGGGAACCAACCGATATAGCTGGAACTTTCGAGTTACATACACCGAATGATACAGCTGTCCTTCAACAGTCCTGTAATTCATCAACTACTCAACATGAATGGGACTCATCAGATGATGAAACCCTTTAATTCAAAAGAAGACCTATGCGTTCTGCAAACGACAGGCTTGTTTCTACTGTCAAATGGAAGAAAGGTCAGATTGAGTAAACTCACACACCTATATCCGATGGATTTAAATTATGAGAGGGACTAAAAAATAGGCTTTCTGGAAAAACTCCACTTTAAATATTTTTTATGTTTTTTATGACGAAGTGATTGATTTGATTTTAAAATTTTCAGTAAAATATGCTCAAGAAAATAACCGTCATAAATTATCGTTGTCAAAAAATGAACTTTTAAATTTTGTAGGCATTTTATTGTTCTCTGCCATATATTTAGCATTATTGGTCTACTAATGAAGACAGAGGAATTGATCTTATAAAAAATGTATGAGCCGCAATAGATTCTAATTGATAAAGCAAAACGATAAATGATGATAAATTTTCAAAAGTTAGACTCTTCTTTGATGTAATAAATAAAAAAAATCTTCAATTTGGCATATTTTCGTTCAACATTGCTTTGCGATTTTGGAAAACTTATAAAACAATTACTCAAAGAAATCTTGCACGTGCGTTATGATAATCACGGTCACCTCATGATTGTTTATGCTAATAAAGCCCGAAGGAGATGCAGAATCTGCCACAGCCACACAATTTACGTTTGTAATAAGAGTAATGTGCATTTACATACTTCATGCTTTGTAAAATATCATCAAAAATGAAACCGGGTGTTATCAGTGGTGCGCTCACGCACCATAAAATATTATGCGGTTTTTTGTATCAAATCAGGGTTCTATTTGGAAAACAATCTACTTTTAGTTGTTTTCTGTCCAATTTGAACTTTCTTTTGTATATTTATGTATAAATTATACATACATATACATCTTATGTGCCCCAAGACATTATCTAATGTTTTTTCATAGTGGTTCGTTTACGCACCAGCATATTTTTGTATGTTTCTAGTTTTTATTATTATTTTTTGTGACACATGTAATGTATTCTTAAGTGCAACAAAATAAACAATTTCAGAGCACAAATGTATTTTTTTATTTTTTTTTATCTTTGGGATAATATGGGTTAAGTAATTTATACTCGTAAAACAATTATCAATATTTCTATCAGCATTTCGCTGTAAAAATTATTGGATAATTTGACACTTGTTTCCTTTCTGTACTGACCACTAGATCATTTTCAGAAAGCTGAAAGTAAAGCATTTTTTGGAAGATTTAAATTTTAGATTTCATTTAACCCCATTGGTATAAGTGCCTATCATCGTCTGATAATAATCAAACAAAAATTTCATGCGGGTTCGAGCTTGCCTCGCGTCCCTTATCAGATGCAGAAGACCAGCGCGGTCATTAGCTGTAGCCCCCGCTTAGATTTATCTTAATTCCGTTAGACGCTTTTGACAAATTTGGTCATGGAGTCCTTTTTAACGAAATTAACTTACGTATTCCTGAATTAAATCCTGTAGGGGACAGAAAAATCAGTTAGTGCTGGGACTATAGGAAGAATGTTCAACGTCAACTTTCTAGAATTCAACTTTTTTAAACATTATAGTAGGTAAAGCTGATAATTAAATTGACTGCATTGAAGTCTTAGCTGTTACAGCATAATTCTCCATCAAAATAAATTTCTACATAATCATAATATTCTGGGAAATATAAATTATCTTTTTTTTGGAATATAAAAAGATTTTTACGTAACTAGTAGCTTAGAATATAATTTTATAAATTTCTGTAATTTTTTTTTATACTCCCGTCTGTAAAATATCTAATTACCCACTGATCTAGAGTGCAGGAAGCGTCACTTTACCGCGCCAATTTCGTTTCCCACGGATCCGAGCTCCTTCGGATGTTTTCGGAGATATTTCCCACGCTTTCAATTTTGACGTTTGTCAATTCTGTCGTTCATGTCAGTGTTTTGCGAAAATGTACCCAAAAACTAACGGTCGTAGAAAAAGTATAGTATGCAACACGTTCCGTAAACTTTTTAACTCACTCGTTTATTAAACACTCGCTCCGCTCGTGTCAAATAAACTCATACCGTTTACCGCACTTGTTGCATAATATACTATTAACGACATCTATTTTACCATTTAATTTCCAGGTCATACAATTAATAGGAACTATATTCTTCATAAGATCCTACATATATTAAAATACCTTAGATTATGGCGAAAAATAAAAATTAGAGGAAGAAACTGTTTTCAACATCTGGGTGTGGTTATGTATCTAAATTGTCGGATTATTGCAAGGTCCATGAACACCATAATTTACCTTAAATCTTATTCCACGCTAGTACAGATCCCAAAGCCCATATCCGTTCCCTTTTCAATTTGTTTAATGAAAATAACGGTGTTTTTTGTGGAATCAAATTGACATTTCAGTTCCATTAAAAAAAAAAACGTTTTTCTTTAAACAAGACGAAAATATTTAAAATGAAACTCACTACGCCGCTGAATTCTAAGTAAAAATCTATATCGGATGCGCTTTACACATTTCCGACATTTCCTAGGCTACCCGAGATACGAGGCGTATCCCAAAACTACACATTTTCAAAATCAACCTGTATTTGAAAAGGTATGAAAGGTTTGCGAAAACGCAAGGCTCTGTCTTCACTAACAACTCAGTCGCGACCAAAATTGGTGTACAGTGTACAATGTATTCCAGGCAGAAGGAGATGGACGTGAGTAAGGATCAAGTTATCAACAACCAGCTAAGCTCTAAATTATTTTTTTTTAACGTTTAAATTATCGAAAGTTTTGCTTAGTTTTTCTTCTCGATACCGATCTGTGTAAAAAACCTTTGTGCTTTAACTGGTCTCAACATGCTTTCGCTGGCGAACTAGAACAACCTCATTGTTCCATTTTGATCGTTTAGGGCGCTCATGATATCGAAGCCAGTTACTAATTATTTTCGATGACGACGGTATATTAATTCCCAATTAACTTGGAGCCGGATAAATGCTAACGAACCTCTTGCGCGTTACGGATTTGTTTTCGGCGTGTATGCCGTTATAACAAGCCAAGCTGGTTGAATATAGGATCGGGCAACCCTACGTCGGTAAGTCTCGGCACCGAAAATTGCAATCTCTTGATACGTGTGCCCTTTCCGGATTCCTCTCGCTATTAAAAATACCCGCGTAAATCAAATTAACAGCTCCTCCGTACCTGGAGCTAAGTGCAGCTTTTCCTTAAAAGGAACCCTGTTTCATGTAAGATTATTGAGTGGTAACGTAACGCCTTTAGGTAATGACTTTTCCTTTATCTTAATAGGGGACTTTAATGACATACGGAGAGTGGAGTAGTGGAGGTGACTAAGTGCCGCCACGTTAAAGAGGTTTCCGGATTATTTTAAATATTTAATGACGAAACGGACGCGTCTGGAATTTCGGTTGGATTCACTTTTGTTTGGAGCCTCGTGGGGATTTATGGGTGTGACGGGAGAGGGAAATCCGTTCAGGAAAGGATAGACTATTAATGCTTCTAGCTTGAAATGTTGAGCAACAATCGAAGGAAAATTGTTTAGAGTAAAAACAAAAAAAAAATCTGTGTTGAATCTAAGTTGAAAGAGTCAATAGACTCGCAGTAATACAGTGGTAAACGTAACACATCTATCCCGTATTTCGCAGCTATTTCTTCAACTTTATATTATATATATCGAACTTGCTGACGTTTCGTCAATCATCCAGTTGGCTTCTTCAGGGCTTAATACTGACTCGCGTTCTACCCTGTAAAGTCTGTTCATAGATATAAGAAAGTGGCTAACTGATACGAATTAAGGAAAGCCCCGGGCAAGCTGTAAGAATGGCCGAACGTACTTTGCTTAGAATTGAATTATTTGGGGTTTTGTTAGGAAAGATACTGAACAATATTGATTTATTTATTTATGTATTTATGTTTAAATCTAAAATAAAATTACAAATTATTTTTATTACCTACTTAAATTACTTAAAATTATTCACATAATATATCAGTGTCACTATCGCTATCATCGCCTGTTCTAATTATTATTTGTTCTATATTATTTTCAATATGAATATACGATTGTTCTGCTGCCATCTTTAGAGCCAGCATGCAAAATAGTTATTCTTTTACCTCTTTTTGATGGCGCGTTCGTTTTACACTTATCAGTTGATTCAACCCAACCCTTTTCCGGGATATCATAAGTATCGAACCAGGTTTCACTCAAGTAAATAATCGGCCTTTTTTGTTCTCTGTAAATCTTCATTTTTTCTAGATATTCCAATCGCCATTTCCGAATTGTAAAAGATTCCATTAAAACTTGCCTTTTGTCAATTTTTTAAATCTAAAACCCATGTGTTGAATAGACTTCCATAAGGTAGTTCTGCCACATTTAACCGGTTTCATCTTTTTCAAGCCTCCTAATTAAGATATCTAATGTAAGCACGCTTTTTTCCTCGTATAACTGGTAAATTTTACGTATTATGTCTTGATCACTTTCATCTACACTCGAGAAAATGTCAGCATCGCTTTTTTTTTTCCTCGCTGAAATGGGATTATTCACAATTTTGCATACAGTTGATGTTGGAATTTTCGTCAATGTGGCCGTTTCTTCTAAAGATGCTTGCTTGCTGGCACCACATTCAATGAGAGTCAAATAAACATTACTTATAACTTCCTTAGTCTCAATAGAATAATGTTTTTTACATTTGGGCGGGAGCATCTCCTGAGATACACTAGACTCGCACATATTTTGCATAATTCGCACACGATTCAACACAAGCTGTATTACACACGAAGTAAGAATGATTACTAATAAACTTAAACTAAGTGGTATACAAAACCAAAGAATATTAAACACAGGTAGTTATAAAATTATTTTCTATTACGGACCACAATTTTACCTGAATTTAAATACCGAAACTTTAGGTAATAATCTTGTTGCATTGTATGTTAATGACCACCATTGGATAATCCCCTTCAAAAGCAATTGGTCACTTTCTTATATCTATGAACAGACCATACCTGTCCCTAATGTCCATGGCGCTATATTCACTGCATTCAGATCTTTCGAATATTTCGTTTCCCTATTTTTCCGTAGAGAAGTCCTGTACTCTCACCAATGAATTGAGCTCCTAGTATTCTGAATCGGCTACCACCTAGTGTTATAGTGATATAGATCTGCCTGAGTACCACCCTTCGATAATCCCATTCAAAAGCAATTGGTCACTTTCTTATATCTAGGAACAGGCCATACCTTCTTATATATTGTTCGAGGGGGGCGGAGCTAAATGAGGGCATAAACACCGTCTCGGATGACTGACCACCGGAGCATTTCCTTTCTCTGCTTTTAGAATTAAGATGTCGGGATTAGATTTCAGAGATTTTAAAGCAATGCATTCAGACTTCTGAATATTTGATTAAGGATTTTTATGCTATACTAGACTTTTGAAATGATTTCCTCGTTTGAGATAATGTGATTCTGTGTAAAATTGAAGGAAGATTTTCAGCGTTGCCTTGAATCATGTTTGAAAGTGTATCGAACTCAGATGGAGACAAGATGGAAGCAATGTCAATATCAAGAAACAAAAGAGTCTTTTTGATTTGGCCTAAACTAGATTTTCGAAGAATTTTATAAGCGGATAAGGTTTCATGATAAATAATGATAGCTTAACAAACAGTTCAGTGTACAAAGTATTCTTCCCAGTTTCGATCAGTGATTTTCTAACTTTCGTAGTTTGCAGATTTCCCAATAGCTAGTTATCGACAGCGACAAAGCTGAGTCTATAAATAATTTTCAGTTCTTTTTTAACCTCTAGGTTCGTTTCAGTCAATTATACGTACCTTCGTATCGTTCTCTTTTCCTTACTATCAAGTGTGAAACGACGTAAAATAAATATATTTTATTAAAATAAAAATTGTTTATTAATTTAGTTCTACTATATAGATATGTCGAACTACAAAACTAGGAAAGATTTCAGTGAGCGAGTGACAATTGCACACTTGGATTATGTTAGTTTAACAAACACGTAAATACAAGTATTTCATTATTTTAAAAGTTCTGGGGTTGAACTGGCGTAATTGGAATATGAATTTTTGGGGTTTGCATGCTTAATATTCATTCTACTCGGTTATTGTTTGGATTTATGGCTATCAATTTCTGGTTTATCTTAGTCGACGCTTACGTTTGTAGATACCTAGACTTTCCATGAGGTAATTGTGTGAATCAAATTTATAAAAATAAAATAAATGTAGTAGAAGAGGTTGCTTTACTTCTAGGTTTTAAAAATCTGTTTTTTTTTAATTACAACTTTTAAATTTCAATTAACCTGAAAGTATTTTTTTACTACGCTATTTGACATTATATACACTGTATAGAGTTTTTGCTTGCTTTCCTAATGATTGTATAGTGTGACTGAGATAAACCAATTGTCCCTTATTAGATATTCGTATTTAAGGTTGGTGCCGTGTGCAAAATTGGAAAGCGTATATAGGTATTCACTTGTGTACATCCACAAGATCATGACGCAGAAACTAACAAAGATACATTGTCTTAGTATATTCAATATTGATAGTAAGGATAAAGCAAAAAAAACTAAATAAATAAAATTATAATAAAAAGTACTTTTCTTTTAAATATATAATTTATTTAATTTTGCCACTCCCTTCTCTAAAATATCTAATTATACACCGATCTAGCGTGCGGAAAGCGTAACTTTAAAACGTGAGTTTCTTGTCGCACGGATCCGGGAGCACGGGTTCGGGAACACCACAAATGATCGAATGTTAAAATGATCGAGAATCCCGAACGACGTTCGGTCCCGTTTCGGAAAGTCTCGGTGAGTCTCGCCTCGCGGGGGATCTCGATGTAGCAGGCGGTCAAATGGCAGACTTTGCAATTTGATAGTCGATACTAGATAGCTATAATCCAAATGCGAATTAGGAAAACGGTGCTTGTTTTAAAGATACTAGACGTACATCGGTTGCTAAATTGGACATGACCCATGAATTCTTATGCATCCGGTCAATTATTGTTTCCAAAAAAATATAGGTTAATTTTATCGAAAGGTGTTGACGTCTATCACGTCAAATTTATAAAAAATTTATAAATGACAATGTCCACAGCTGACGATGGGAATAAAACTGATTATAAGCTGACTGAATTCACCGTGCAATTTGTTCTAGCCAGTTGCGAGTGAGCCTTGGGATAACACACCTATTCTACCCTACTTTATAAATAAGATGGGGAATTTCCTATAGTCACATGAGAATCACATAAAAATGTACTTATACAAAAATACTTTAAATCTACAGCATTGTGGACCTGCTTTCTGGACTCACGGCTCCAGAGCGGTCCAGAAATGTCCCCTAATGGCCTCATTAAAACTGTTCAAATGGTTGAAATGAAACAAAAATTATAAGTTCAAACAGTTTAATAATTATTCCCAAATCATAGTATAATATTTTTTTTTCATCCATATTTCCTTGTATTTGACGTACAATCAAGAGTGCCTTGTCCAAGTAAAAGCCTATAATAATAACATTTTTTATTTTTATGACAAAGGTAACATCTACCTTTATACACCTTATTAGGAGTTACCAGTAATTTTGTTAATAACCATCAAATATATTTATTTAAGATTTCAAAAATTATCATATACCTATCTGGTGGTTCCTATTAACTTATACAGAGGTAGAGGTTACCTACCGAAAAAATATAAAATACTTGCTAATCCCAGAAAAAAATCATGCCCATATTAGTTTAATATCCTTTCATACAGGTTGACAAAAATTGCTCATGCCAAGTTTTTGTGCCAAACTGTACAACCAAACTAATATCTAGGTCACTTGCTTGCTCCCAGAACTCTAGTCAAGTCTTTCAATTCTAGAGGTACATTCGATTGCCTCCACCTCTGCCTAGAGGTACATACTGAGTTGAAGGAAGTGAGGCACCTTCGGCCTTTCTAAAATTACGTTAACATAATTGAAATGTATTAATACTAATATAGTTTCAGTCGTACAGTGTAATGTACTACACATTTCTACAAATATTTTTATTACTGATAACTTCTTTACCTTGTCTCAAGTCATATATTCTTTTGGTCTCCTTCCTTAAGATGAATACACCGTTCTCTTCAACTTTTCCTGATGCTTGATATTTTGTTTCTGTGCTTCTGAGATATTTTTTTGCGATAACTCGAATATACATATATTTATTAACCTTTATTTAATCCTATAAATTGATTAATGTTATAAAATACCACGTTTCTGTACTAAACATGCAAAATGCCTTTTTTATGAGCTACTATAAAATATTAAATCAATTTTACCTCGTTCCGTTACACCTTCTGCATGAAACGTCGTCGTGAAAAACCATTTGTTAAGGGGTTATTTTCCTGTTCTGCATTACCGTATGAATTTACAACCCACAATTAACTGAATTCCTGTTTAAGAAAAGTATTAAAATGTTAACATTTTAAATAAGTTTCAAACTTAATATCCCTATAAAAATCGCTGGTTCTAACTTAAACATTCTATCACTCGATCACGTATATGTCACGACTGAGCTGTAAGTATAGTGTGTTTGAGATTTTGTTAATTGAATTCGCCAAAACGGCACCGCCTATTTGGGACACCCTGTGTAGTGCATCATCTCCTCAGTCTATGGTTAAATTTAAAGGAACACAAAACTATGCAAAATTCGAATAGGAATTTCTTAAGAAAGCGACCTTTATTATAACCAAGGATTCCAAAAATTTCGAAATATATAGGGTGTTTTATTTAAAATAACAAAGTTGATGTCGGGACATTTTGTATCAACAAAACTATAATATTTTAAATCTTTAGGAGAGTCCAAGAAACTTTATATATTTAACGCCTCTGCCAATTTTCAGCTCTATGCGAATTTTGCCCTAGTTTTGACTTATTTTTGTCTATTTTGACTGGATGGTAGAATGTTTCAAACCTGTGATTTGAGTTTGGAACGACAAGGACCGAACGTAAACACAAACAAAGAATCCGGATCAGAAGTGATCTCTGATTTGAATCAAACGTTGAAGCGCTCTCAAACTCGATACACGCTCGCGGTGTAAACAGAGTCGAAAGCAAATCCGTAATGCAGTAAGTCTATCACGCGCGCTCGAGATACGCCGTGAAAGTGGCGTATCTGCTAATGAAATTACTCGAGACGACACGTTGATTTTGTGAAGGATTGTTCCGCGAATACAGGAACGCAGGAAATAAACTGGAAAACGTACAGGGATAAATTAAGCTAGACGTGGGATAGTGTTGAACGTACAGGATGGCCCGTTTAAAAAGGGCTTATACCTTATCTCGAAGCCTACGGAGGTAACAAAAAAAATAAATACAAAATTGTTTCTGTTAGAATGACCTTTTTCTTATTTTCCTGATGGTCACTTTTTTATATACATTTTAAAAAAACACCCTACATTTTATTGTATTTTTTGGATCGTCCTTTCTAAGATGTGAGATGCACCGTTTCGAACTTATTAACGATCATCTTCAAAATTCGGGTTATGTTTAAACCATCATTGTTGGGTTGCCTATTAACTTTTTTAACTTTTTTCCATTTTCCATCTACTATTTTTACGAAAATATTGATTTTCTTTGGGCAATGATCAAATTTCAAATATTTTCTTAAAATACGCGGTGTTGCTACGTTTCGCAAAATGATACTTTTCTCAATTCTCTTAAATGAGACAACCAGCATATTATTGGATTTTCGAATAGCCACTTTAATAGCAATTTCAATTATATAACATAGTACGTGTCTCTGACTTACCGTTTTGGCTTAATTAGCAGGTAAAATTCAAAACTGACGATTACAGGACTTCGATAGTAAGGAGCCCCATCTTGCTGCCAAATTAAATTCGGATGCTCTCTATGGGGAATTTCGTTTATTAATAAGTTTACGCACCACCACTTTCACGGATCTTCGCCGCTGCTTGTTTACTTGAAAAACACATTTTTTATTTTCTGAACTACACTACTATCTCTATTAAATATTACCGCAGATGTTGTAAATATTGATTCATCGATCCAAGTTATATTTTGAAATACGTTATCTAAAAAATGCATATCCATCATTATATTGCAAAAATCGAATATTAAATTAAAATCTGCTTCTTGTAGTTTTTGTACTGGTCTGAATTTAAATGGCTTATAACTGTTAATTTTTAAACATATTTCAAATGTGGTTTGTTTGCTGCCGGGTGAAGGTCTCTGGAGTATTTTCAACATGCAGAAGAATATCTTGCTGCATATTTTCATCCAAAACCGTTCGGCTCCTAATTTGTTCCACTGAAACTGCTAGTATATTGTTGCAAATATTCTGGCAATCGCCTATGGAGAAATTTGACTCTATATTGTCTGAGAGCAAGAGCCGGACTTTTGTTATTGGAGATATAACATTTTAATAGATCAACTTTCTCCTCCTTCGTTCACATTATACAAAATAGACTCAACAATAATGCAACTTAATAAAATAAATAGAAAATGGTGGAAGTCCGAAAAAATACGCTTAAAATATTATAATACACTGATAACTGTCAAAAAATCAGTAATATTATCACGACAGAGGACTACTATTGTTTTCAAAGCTAGTGCTATGCCCAAATTAATAATATCATCAATTTTGTATTTGTGTCTTTCACCAGGTAGGTTTCTATATATTTTTTATTATTAAGAATATAAATATTTTTTCAAAGTTTTTTTCAATTTAAGGTCCGTATTTACAAGGTAATTAAATGATGAATGTAATAGAATTTATGTATTATTGGAAAATAATTGCCATTTAAGCCAAAACGGTAAGTCCAACACCCGTATTATGTAATAAATTGTGTTTTTTTTTTCGATGTATAGTACTTTAAGTTGCAATAAAACAACGATGGATTATTCGATTGACATAAATTTTATTTATCCGAAAGATAATCTTGTGGCATTACATTTTAAATATGATTTCTGGCATATGAACGCCACGACTGGCGCGGATGTAGTCCAATCTGGACGTCCAATTTTCGATGACTTTTTCCAACATTTGCGACCGTATATCGGCAATAACACGGCGAATGTTGTCTTCCAAATAGTCAAGCGTTTGTGGCTTATCCGCATAGACCAATGACTTTACATAGCCCCACAGAAAGTAGTCTAGCGGTGTTAAATCACAAGATCTTGGAGGCTAATTCACTGGTCCAAAACATGAAAGTAGGCGGTCACCAAACGTGTCTTTCAATAAATCGATTGTGGCACGAGCTGTGTGACATGTTGGGCCGTCTTGTTGAAACCACATCTCCTGGACATCATGGTTATTCAATTCAGGAATGAAAGAGTTAGTAATCATAGCTCTATACCGATCACCATTGACTGTACCGTTCTGGCCATCATCGTTTTTGAAGAAGTACGGACCAATAATTCCACCAGCCCATAAAGCACACCAAACAGTCAGTTTTACTGGATTCGGGTCTTCCTCAATGCTACGCTCTACAGCAGCAATAGCTTCTTCTGGACGCACCGTACGGAGTAACCGTGGTGCGAAAACGTTCCATGGTTAATCGAATTAACTGCTCTGATGGACGATTTTGTCAACGATAAAATCGACATAGTGCGCGATACGATTCCGCACAGAACCATTATTTCCGAAATAAAAAATGAATTGCCAAACCAAACTGAGAATAAATCACTTGACAGCTTTTAAATCGGTAGCCATCTTGAACAGTAATGCCAACTTAAAGTTCTATACATCGAAAAAAACATCCATGTGTTTCATTTAAGAAAATTAAGAAAAGTATCATTTTGCGAAACGAAAATATATATATATATATATATATATATATATATATATATATATATATATATATATATATATATATATATATATATATATATATATATATATATATATATATATATATATATATATATATAATTAATTTGTCTTCCAAAAATGAAATAAAATGTAGGGTATTCTATTTAGAAAAATGTATATAAAAATAGGAAAATAATTTTAGGTAGGGCCACCCTGTACGTTCAACGCCGTCCCACGTCTCGCTTAATTTATCGCGTTGTCGGACGTGATGATGGCGAAGCGGTAGCAATATTGGGGGCGAGTCGCCAAGATTAGATAAACACAGCATTTGTTTAACTCATATTTTTTATATCGAACTCGGTTCAGAGATTTGTGAAACATGGATCGAATATGTTTCCGTTTCATGGGAAAACGAGAACAGCATTCGAAGTCGGAATAAATTACCTCCACAAACTATTCAACATTTCAGACTAAGCGACACGAGCAAACAGCAATCCAATTGGTTCCTTTATCGATAAAAGCAAACGACTCATAAAGAAAATAAATAAGAACTAAAAGTTCAGATTTTCATGAAATTATATATTTTCAGATGACAATTGTTTCGACAACACCGTGTCTTTATCAAATCTAATATTTACAAACGACCTGCTACTATATATACCGAAAAATGACAATAAAACCATAATTAATGTTGTTGTGGGAATTTAATGTTAATAATGGAGAAGTATTTAAATCTAGTTGATCTTTAAGCAGTACAGTTGAATGTCTCATTTTGTTAATCTCCGTGGCTTCCAATAAATTTAATTTTCTACTTTTTGTGACTGTATGTAAAATATCAAAATTTTCGAAAAAAATCTCTCCATTATTAATCTTAAATTCTCACAACAACATTAATTAAGGTTTTAATGTCATTTTTACGTATTTGTAGTAGCAGGTAGTTTGTGATTTTTTAATTTGCTGTCGAAACAATTGTCATGTGAAAATATATAATTTCATGAAAATCTGAACTTTTATTTCTTATTTATTTTGTTAAATGGGTTTTCATCAAGTAAAAGCCATCTCAGTTCAATCGACGCATAAAGAGGTGACAAAAAATGTATGAGCATACTCATTATTATATCTTAGCCTCCATCGTCGGTAATGCATGTCGAGGTACAAGGTTATTTTGTATATTTAAGTACCCACGTATTGGGATATTCATTATATTATGACTACAGAGTTAATTTTGAAATATAGAAAAAAAAGTGTAATCACAAAATTGTGAAGATTGTTGCTCTATTATCTTATGCAAATGTCAGAAAAAAACCAACGACGATCCCAAGCTGTCAAAGTGAAATGGAATACCCCCATTTAGCTCCAGGAATGGTCCTGTTGTATTTATGCCTCCGTTTTGTACTCCCAACTAATTTAGACTTTAGACTTTTAGACTTGCCGTTTTTGAGATATTTCAGTTCGATTTCTGGACAATTGAAAATGGTCAAGTCTGCCTTGATAGCGACCATATTATCTTTGTTTACAATTGTTTTAACAACGTTCTAGTTTTGTAGTTTGTAAGTTAGATAACTTAAGGTATTTCAAATGGGTTATACTGAGGAAGAAAAACGCAAAATAATAAAATTATATTATTCAAGCGGGCATAATGTTGCAATGGTTGAAAGAGAGCAGAGTTCCTGCATTAAATACAATTAAAAATGTAATTAAACAATTTGAAGACCGAAACAGTCCCACGGAACAATAGAAAAAGATTTTCATGAAAACCTCAATATATTACTTTACTTTCAAGGCAAATACGACACTGGACATCATGGCTTTGAGTTCTACCTTCTTAATTTTTTTATTAAAAAATTATCCGGAAAGTCCTATGGACTTCTGTTTTATGGTAACTTCTGATTTTGGCGGGATTTTAATTCTAAAAAAAGTGTATACTTAGTATGATTTGGAATGAATTATAATTTTTGCGGAAAATATAATTTTGACATTTGTTGGCATGTATGTATTGGATTTTTTTATGTTACTTCACCTATATATATATATATATATATATATATATATATATATATATATATATATATATATATATATATATATATATATATATATATATATATATATATATATATATATATATATATATATATATATATATATATATATATATATATATATATATATATATATATATATATATATATATATATATATATATATATATATATATATATATATATATATATATATATATATATATATATATATATATATATATATATATATATACAGCTTTCTTTGGCGCATCCCGCATTTCGTACGCCAAACTTTTCTATCCATCCACTTGTCTTCCTGGATAGCTCTGCCTTTCATTGTCTGTTCTATGGCTTCCTTCCAGGTCCTTAAGGGTATTGCTCTTCTTCTTCTATCCAGGGGTTGTTCTTCGTTGTATGTTTTCACTTCGTATTTGTTGTGTTCTAGATATCATGAAGGATCTTCTCAGGTAGTCCATTTCAATAGCATCAATTTGTTTTTCCTGTCTGTCCGTCAATTGGCAGCATTCACATCCATATGTTAGAATAGGTTCCACTATATCGTTGTAGATTGTCAATTTTGTATTTAACCTAATTTTTTCTGACCAAAGCAATGAGTTTGTTGCAGTTTTTTATGTCTCCTTTTGCTTCCTAGATATTTATACTGTTTACATTTTTTTACTCTATTTATATGAAGTTCGGGGTCTTCATTCTTGCTGCCAACCGGTAGGTATTCCATTTTTGTCATATTCATATTTAAACCCCATTTTGTATATTCGTCTTCTAATTTTCTTAGCATATAGTCTGCATCGTCCTCATCACCGGCTATGAGCACTTGGTCGTCTGCAAAAAATAGAGTTGTTAAGCACTTATCTTCTACTTGCGCAAAACTAAAATAAATTTTTCGCGTTTGTCAGAATTCAACTATTGAACGTAACATATATACAGATAACTGTTTGGAAATGCTCTGTTTTTTTAAGGCTGATCTGTATTCTTCTTCGGAATGGGCATATCGTAGAAACTAAAACTAAAATTGGCAGATGTCGATATCTCTCTTTGTAAATATCAATCTACCACACTCAAATGTCGTCCCTGTTTAATCACTTTGCGCCTTTCTCAGCTTTCCTAGTGACACCTTCAAGGCATACAAAATCCTTTGATCTCGTCTGCGCCCCAATCAAACGCGGCAGTCGAGAAAATGAAGGAATTCATTTTTGACACCCCACCAAATATTTTATTCCGATGGAACGTTCGTGATTATATGGCTGTCAACTGTTCAATACGAGCAATTTGCTTACGTTTTATTGGCGTCGCTGAATTTGACATACATGATCTGGAAACTCATAGGAGACACGAAAAAAAGTTTCTTACAAAAGTTTATTGGACTCTCCTGAAGATTTAAAATGTTATAATTTTGTTGTTACAAAATCACGTTGCTTCCGCTTTAGCTTCCTGTTTTGCATTTCGCCGGTCGTTAATTTTGCCAAATAACATTTCCGTATCACCACGGGGTACCCCGAAGACTAACCCAGAATACAAGGCAGCTCCGCGGCACCGAGGTAAGTCGCTACAGTTATTTCGTCGCCCCGCTCGGCTTACATAGTTTTCATTTCAAAATTATAATACTTAACCAAGCACCATCTACTTAGGACATCACGTATAAGCTGAGGCGCATCTGTCAAACTGATTGAGTAGTGCAGTCTGTGGTTAAATTTGCGTTGCAACACCTGGTTCAGTAGCGTCACAACACAATTTTATATGGGGCAATCAAAATATGATAAAAAGAACACATAATCTCAATTTCTGCCTAAACTATGCACAATTTGAATTGGAATTTTATAAGAAAATGACCTTTATTTTAACCAAGTATTCAAAAAATGTCGGATTAAAATTACAAAGATGATGTTGGGGACACCCTGTGTCAACAAAATTATGATATTTTAAATCTTCCAGAAGAGTGCAAGAAACTTTTGTACAAAATTTTGTTTCGTATCTCCTATGGGTTTCCAGATTGTATAGTATATCGTTTTATTTGGCACACGGTGTACACTACGTCATTAAAGGGCGATTTGTGGACCGCTTCCGGAAAACATTTTATTATTGACGATGGCTATTTTTGATCAGGACTAACCTTAGAGCGAATTAATTGCTTCCCCAATCCACCGTCACCCGCCATGTTACTATGTTAATGGCAGGGTTGTTTCGTATACGGATGGTCAAAGGGAAAACAACCCTTTAGAGGCTATATAAGTCCCTTGGTGTTCGCGATAAGCTTTCCATGCCTTGTCGAACCAAATGTGGCATTTAATCTGTCCTTTGGGATGTCGGAAGAAGGAAAGTCACAACAAGCGAATGCCAACAATAGGGAAACAAGTTAATGCGATATTAAATAAATGAGTAAATTCGCCGATTTAATTTTTTGCAGAAATATCCTGCCATGAAAGCCTCTTCAAAGAAGATAAACAGTATTTAGAAAGCACCCTCCCTTAAGACCTTAAAACAAATGTCATGTAATATTGTAGCACAGCTCATTTGGTTACTTAATAAAACGACTTTCAAGAAAAAAATATTAATATTTTAGGCGTAACCAAAAAATGAGGTGCAATAGTTAAAATTACTAATTTTTTGTTTATCCTTCGATTCCGTTTTTAGATACTGCGGATATACAACCATAAATCATAGTTAATTTCTTCTCTATTTGGTAACGTTTTAGGTTATAATTAAACTTATTAAAAATAAAATATCTATCTAAAACGCGATAGTTAACAACTAGAAAAAAAAACTTAGTTAATCTGTTAATAAATTAATATCAACCTTTTTGAATAAAAGTAGAACATAGGAACTAGATAAGTTATTGAAAGTGTCCTCCACCCTGAAGGATACATGCTTCAGCTCTTTCCTCATAGTGTCGCGTACTCTTGGGAGTATACCTCCAGTGTTTCCCTATTTAATCACAGGAAGCTCTTATACGATCCTTCACCTCTTCTACAGTGTTAACTGGGGTGCGTTAAACCAGACTTTTAAAGTTCCCCCATAAGAAAAAGACCAAACTATTTAAATCTGAGAATCTATGGGGCCATGGTTCCTAATTCCTAATTAAATGTGGTATTTCTTCTAGCAATATTGACTATTTAGCATTTCTGGTAGGAAAAAGTATCCAATTCAGTAATTTCCAACAATTTCAGCCCAAACATTTACCGAATGATGATTAAATTTTGTAAATTCCATTCGGTTTTCTGATTGGATTTCTGGAAAAAGATAGTGGACATTTTGTCCAAAAACCATTGACACGCAGGGGAAAATCTCTACAAAGTAATGCTCGGACTCGTTGAATATGTTTTCCAAACAAAGACGTGCGAGATTATTTCCAATTTTTCTACTACAGGATTTTCATCAATTGAATTTCTTCTTCAATTTATGAAGTCCCTTTTAAATAATTATTTCCCCTCAAAGTACCTGTTTAAGTCAACCTTTTATGTACATTTGAAAATGTTCGACTATCTGGTGTGATTCTATTACGAAAGAGCTCTTAACATAAGCTCTTAGCTTCCCACTGTCATCAGCCAAACCATACATAAAATGCATGCCAACTCCTAATTAGTAAACTCGACCATTCTTTTTTAAACCTAACTTAACAATTAAAGTTAAGTAAAGTAAAGTAAGTAAAGTTTTCTTTTAAAATGGACGCAAAAATCGCCCCCATAATTATTGACTTTCCATTAGATAACAACTTCTATATCTTATCACTTGCTACAATTATAATCTACGTATGAATGTTTTCAATATTAATTTTGCAATCATTTTTGGTGAAACGTTTTTTAGACACTGACAATCGCTGCAAAGAGTGTCAACGATTCTTTCTAAACTTACTTAATACTTTTTATTTGTATAAAAAAAGAGTTTTCAGGATAAAGGTCAATAATCAGCAAACGCAAAAATGGAGACGCTGGGAAGTAATATTGGACTCTCTCGACAAACAAAAATGTACCTCTTTTCAGTCTTCTTGCCTCTGCCCTTTACTGGAATAACACTAGAATATCTAAGTAATTATACTGAATTAACTTGCTTGAATATTCTTTTAGTATTAAAATATCGACGACGGCTTTCTGCATCCTTTTTACATAATATAAATACCTATTAAATTTTTCGCTTTTACAATTTCCGCTACAATATTGAAACTTTTCCCGCAGATTAAACGGAAATTGAACCTTTTTTGCCATAAATTCCTACGGCTCTGCAAAATATAACTTAAAAAGCTTTAAAAACAACTCGCGTTCAAAACGGTCTTAATTTTTAACTGAGCAACTCACTAATTTCGAACATAAATATTCTGACGAGAATTTAAACGTACTAGCGAAACAAATTAGAACCATATTTCTCTTCGAGTGCCGCATCATCAGCCAGTCTGGAATAAAGTACTCTGCAACGATTGCGAAAAAAAATTAGTTCGGATCAATCCGTCTGCAGTATATCGCTCGCCCTCTCCATTAATCATAAATCGATTGGAGCAAGTTCTAGAGAAAAAAATAAATAAATAAGAAGTAAAAGTTCAGATTTTCACGAAATTATATATATTCACATGACAATTGTTTCGACAACGCCGTGTTTTTATCAAATGTAATATTTACAAACTACCTGCTGCTATATATACCGAAAAGTAACAATAAAACCTTAATTAATGTTGTGAGAATTTAAGTTTAATAATGGAGAGGTATTTAAATCTGATTGATGGTTAAGCAATACATTTGAATGTCGCATTTTGTTAATCTCCATGGCTTCCAATAAATTTAATTTTCTACTTTTTGTGGCTGTATGTAAAATATCAAAATTGTCATTAAAAATGTGTCTTCTGTGTTTAAGTGTATAGCATAATTAGAATCTAGACTATTGTTTTTAAACGCTCTTTTATGTTCGTTAATGCGTTTCTTGAAGAATCTACCTGTTTGTCCAATATAAATTTTAGGACAAGATCCGCATTTCAACCTGTAGACTCCTGATTTTTGAGGTTTTTTTAAAAATTTCCTATTGTGCTGTTAGTCCTGAAAGCTATTTTTAAAATTTACCATAAACCTTCACATACGGACACAGTTATACATAACAGCTCAAATCACACTTATACACACAAAATAGCTGCATTTCACTCTTTTATACACAAACTTCTAAATACGCCACTATCAACAGAAAATTACAACAAAGAACTTAATATCATTAAACAAATTGTACTGAACAACGGCTACAATCCGTCCATTATCGATAAAATTATAAATAAAAACAAATTCAGACAACAGTAAACTCTATTTATCCAAAACCTAATACAGAACACGAACAATTTAAAATAATTACATACATAGGAGAACCCAGTGAAAATAGCTGTCAGAACTAACAACACAATAGGACAATTTTTAAAAAATAATAAAACGAAGTGTCCAAAATCTCAAAAATCAGGTGTCGTTTAAAAACAATAGTCTAGATTCTAATAATGCTACACACTTAAACACAGACATTGTTGACGACAATTTTGATATTTTACATACAGCCACAAAAAGTAGAAAATTAAATTTATTGGAAGTCATGGAGATTAACAAAATGCGACATTCAAATGTATTGCTTAACCATCAATTAGATTTAAATACCTCTCCATTGTTAAACTTAAATTCTCACAACATTAATTAAGGTTTTATTGTCCTTTTTCCGTATATATAGTAGCACGTAGTTTGTAAATATTACATTTCATAAAGTCACGGTGTTGTCGAAACAAATGTGTGAATATATATAATTTTATGAAAATCTGAACGTTTAGTTCTTAACAAAATAAATAAGAACTGAAAGTTCAGATTTTCACGAAATTATATATATTCACATGAAAAGCCACCTCAGCTCAATTTTCAAGAGAAAATTTTCAATATTTAAGTCTAGCTATCCTTACACTCGCTCTGTTCCTCAATATTGCAATACTGCAACTCATACGGACGATATCGATCTAACAAAAAGGGAAACAAAAATCAGAGACGTACGTCAGTAAGTGACTTCCTTAGCCGTGGAAGTAGCTGCTGTGCCTTCATGAGACACTTTATTAAAGCAATTCATCATTCAGGCAACACGTTGCGTGTTTTCAACTTTCCGGAGCGACGTTTTCGACCGTGCAAAAAAGTCTTCTGGGTATTGTTTCCCCCCAATTTTGATGCGAGCCAGCCATATATAGGGTTCGAGTCACGTCAAAATGGAAGCTTACGAAACACAGAAACGGAATTTTTTAGGCGCGGCCGCGGGATTGTTTGTTTGAATAATAAGTAACGAAAGCGTATGCTGCTTCTGCAGATGAATATAGAAAAGAAAATCACTTCCTAAAAAATACCGAATTATGCTATGCACTGATCAAATGTGCGCACAACGTTCACTTTCAAACGTCAGCTGCGTTAGTCACCAAAGTCAAATTGGAAACCTGAATTTAGTTGTCTGGATTCCGGTATGGTGGCGCCGTTATATAAATTAACATAGAACTACTTCTTGTTCTTCTTAGTACGTTTCACAAACAGTTGGGTAAACGATAGAGCTTGTCTTTCTACTTAAACTGACATTGGAATATACCGTTTAATTGTGTTCCTTGAATATTAATTTACTTAGTAACTTCTATAGTGATTACAAAACCTCTGGTGTGCGTAATTGTGGAACAGAGTAGGATGGATGGAAGTACTGGAAAAAAAAGTAATATTAAGCGTAAATAAACTAGTTTTTTGATTTAATTGCTTAGGGATGGTTAAAAATTTTAATGGTTGGCGGTGGCATTTATTTTATGATTTTAAGAACATGATCAGTTCTATTGCTGTTTTCTTTGTTTTCAATACAAAGTTTTGGTCAGTTTCGTTTGGAGCTTTAACAAAAACAACTAAAGAAGTATAGCTATAACGAATCGGAAACCGTAGCCATGGAGTCTGAAAAGGATTTTGCTTATAGTAAAATCTTGGTGTCTCATCAATTCGTTATTCTTTGTGTAGGTAGGCGTGGATGCTAGTTTTTCTTAGTTGGCATCTTTAGACGTATGCAAGAGAACAAACTGATCAAGTATTTGACTCTTGCCAGCCAGCACCCTCATCAAATTCTATTTTTTTAATAGAAGTGTGGGGACATTAAAATATTCTTGCAAATTTCCGCGGTATTTTAATAAATATTTTTTTCCAAACGCGTCAGAACAGTAAATTTCCGTGTTTCCCATCTCAAATAATAATAATGTTATTTTTCTCCCAGATTGAGAGTTGGTGATTTCCTATTCCTACTTTAAGCAAACAAACACTGAAAGATTAATGAACATTCATCCTTTTATTTTTATCTGTAACTGTGCCGTATCCGTGAATTTAATTGTTTTTCCATTAATGATACCGTTGAAACAATGTGGACCGTATTACTGTGTTCGAAAATTACCAAAAGCCTTACCTTTTTCGCCAGCGGTCGAAAGTGGTCTCCTGCCAATCTGCAATTTTCTAATTATCAAAACACTCAGTTTACCCTGAATATCAAAAATAAACAAAGACTTAAAAATAATAATGATAAGTCAATCGGCATGTGGGAAAGTTGAAAATGATGCAATTTAATGTGTACTACTTTTTTTTAAACACTTTAGGAAACGTTACCGTTCTCCATTGAGTTTTTTTTGCAGATTTATATATTTTTGTTGCTATTGTAATTTATTTTTGTGATAGTTACTTTTGTAGTATTATCATCATTTATTACTCGAACGCATTGTCATTTCATTGGCTGCGACGTATTTATTTGCATTTTGCCATTTATATTTCCTGCAATATATTTATTTTATAATAAACTTTAAAATCAATTTTTGTTCGATGTAGATCATTCTTTTCAAGTTATTGGATAACAGAATCATTTAAAAATGTTTACTTATTTATTTAGTTACCAATGTGTAATAAAACATAATTTACTAATTTGGATATAGAATTTGAAAATAAAACCTGCAATTAACCCTCAGATATATTGTTACGCTTGGAACACCCACAGTAGAAAACTCTTGTGTGGATTGTCCAATGTGGATTCAGATGACAACTTTTAAGGAATTAGTGAAAGACCAAAAACACGGAAGTATCAAGGCAAGTTATTTTTGTTGACGAAATTCAACAAAATCTTCTTGGCGGGATGGCACAGAATATTGTTATTGTTTATTTCATATTTTAATACTTTCTTGAACATGCCGAATTATTTGAAAACTGGTTTGAAGTGAATAGCATGCTTCTTACCATAATAGGTTTGAAGAAAAACCTCCTACTAGTTATAAATAACTATTCAAGAATAGCGCAAGCTTAGGGCGAGTTCTTAATAACAAACACTGAATATTTTTAATACGAATGCGCTTAGTGGTAAAATTAACATATAAAAAGATAATGTATTTATAAGGCAAGTTTTCAAAGCGCTTACTAACATTAGACTTACAAAATCGTTTAAGGTCTTGCAGATCCTGAAACTTTTTAAAAGATATAGTAAGTTTCTCGTTGTATTTTAAATCAGACAGTTCAAATTGGCAATATTTTTTTACTTTCTTTTCGGCGGTATCACTACATTTAATGCACGCAATGCATCCTCCGTTATATGATTTTCCACATTCTATCATTCTAGTATATGCTATAAGTTGCTTGACTAGACTGCTTTCAATAGACATATTTATGGACATCTTTTTTACAATGTATGATCTGTTCATAGATATAAGAAAGTGACCAATTGCTTTTGAATGGGATTATCCAAGGGTGGTCATTAACATACAATGCAAGATTATTATTATTAATTAAAGTAATTATTAATTAATTAATTATTAATTATTAATTAGGGTAATAATCTTATTGCGTTGTATATTAATGACCACCCTTGGATGATCAATTCAAAAACAATTGGTCACTTTCTTATATCTATGAGCAGAACATTTCATGAAAAGAGAAACTGCCCAGCCTGGTCAGAATATTTTTCTATCTCTAGTGTTTTCTATTGCTTTTCATTAAAACTCTCTTTGCATGGTGTTTCTGGATGGTGTCTCAACCAAACTTTTTACCGAAGACAGTTTGTGTTTAGAATTGAATTATAACGAAACAGTGGGCTTGCTGTTTATTATGTAAAATAACTGATTTGTTAGGAGACCACTACTTTTTCTCAGGAACTGGAATAAATTGTTGAAAAAATTTAAAAAAATTGTTTCCGTTAATTTATTATATTTTTTAGTTAAAATAGAACATCCTGTATATTACCACTATGAAAGAGAAGTTCAACGGTATGGGGTTTAAACGAAACGTTATTGACCCCATATTTAAACTTTAATTAATCTTAACGAAACTTACTGACATGAATAATTATTTATAGTATTTTGGACAATATGTTAATGTATACATTAATGTATATATTCAGATACTACCTTGGCAGTGACTGGTAAATTTTTATAAACTGTAAAAAAAGTCCAGTGCAGTTAGGTCTAGGCTGCCTTTCCTATACTGTGTACTTAAGTAGTTTTCTATGGCAGGACTGTAGTGGTCAGAAGCCAAATTAAATTTACCCAATCGTTAATATAATTATCAATTTGCATTCTATAATTTAATTTTATTTTGCAGGAATGAAAAATAAAAAACAGGAATCTTTTAAACATGATGAAAATATAATAAATTGAAAGTCCGAATTAACCCCACTTTTGTATTTAACTTTTTGCTCAATCTCTTCTAGTCTCTAGTAGTCGTAGCTCCTAAACGAGGCCCCCTGTACGTTTATGGACGTGTTTTCTGCGTCATCGGAAGCAAATCTGGCTTCTGAATCTCTGCAACCGAATCTTTAAAAATAGACCCGCCATACATAAACATCCATTGTAGTATTATATAGAAATTCAATACCGCCGGCCTACCAAATAATCTCCACTAACCAGCCTGGTCATTATATCGCCCCCTTTTTCGTAAGAGCTTATTTTAGACATTCTTCCTTGTTCCATCGTGGTATATGTTTCGTGTAGGGAGATATACATCGCATTCGAGCCCCAATTAACGTGTTGCGATTATGAGCCGCTCTTTTATTATTATATGTTTCCAAACAAGTTCACCAAGCAGTTTTTCATCGTAAAGGCACAAGAATAAATGGTCTTTTGTGAAACGATGCGAGCTGCAATTGCGAAGACGAAGACAAATCTTCGAGGAGCAGATTCCCATTTAATCTATATTTCCTGTAGTGTTTTTAAAGCCCAACAAATATTCGAATTCGAGAAACGCAGTCGCTGGGAATATTTCCTCGGCAAAGGATTTTAATATAAAACAAATATTAGATCCTTTGAAGGGGTGAACGGAGGAGGACCGGTTCATATCCGAGCGTTTTCCGTATTGTGGTTTGAACGCGGAGAATGTTTTATTTTGCGCTAAAATTTAATTTTCGCGATGGTAGTTCCATGATATTTGAATAATTTTCACGTGACTCAAGGAAGTTATATGGATCGTAAAACAACCGGCCACCTAAACTCCGTCCAGGAAATATTTCCACAGTGTGTTTATTTATCTATTAACTCTAACCCAATACGTGCGCAATTCCATCCAACATTAGATAATATCACTATCACTGCCCTACTACGGTAAAAATTGATGCTCCGCAGTTTAATCAATTTTTATTAAAAGAATCAAAAATCATTGATTGAAATGATAATGACAATTTATTGAACTGAGGTGGCTTTTACTAAAATAAATAAGAACTAAAAGTTCAGATTTTCACGAAGTTATATATATTCACATGACAATTGTTTCGACAACACCGTGTCTTTATCAAATGTAATATTTACAGACTACCTGCTACTATATTTACCGAAAAATTACAATAAAACTTTGATTAATGTTGTGAGAATTTGAGTTTAGTAATGGAGAGGTATTTAAATATAATTGATCGTCAAGCAATACATTTGAATGTCTCATTTTGTTAATCTCCATGGCTTCCAGTAAATTTCATTTTCTACTTTTTGTGGCTGTAAGTAAAATATCAAAATTGTCGTCAAAAATGTGTTTTTCCGTGTTTTAGTGTGTAGCATAGTTGGAATCTAGACTATTGTTTTTAAACGCCCTTTTATGTTCGTTAATGCGTTTCTTGAAGGATCTACCTGTTTGTCCAATATAAATTTCAGGACAAGATCCGCATTTCAACCTGTAGACACCTGATTTTTGAGATATTGCACATTTCCTTTTATTGTTTTTTAAAAATTTTCCTATTGTGTTGTTAATTCTGAAAGCTATTTTTAAACCACATTTTGACAAATGTTTTAAAACTTTTTCACTAGGTTCTCCTATGTATGTAATTGTTTTAAATTGTTGGTGCTCTGTATTAGATTTCAGATAAATAGAGTTTACTGTTGTCTGAATTTGTTTTTTATTTATCATTATATCGATAATGGACGGATTGTAGCCGTTGTTCAGTGCAATTTGTTTAATGATATTAAGTTCTTTGCTGTAATTTTCTGTTGAGAGTGGCGTATTAAGAAGTCTGTGTATAAAAGACTGAAACGCAGCCATTTTGTGTGTATAAGGGTGATTTGAGCTGTTATGTATGACTATGTCCGGGTGTGAAGATTTACGGTAAATTTTAAAAATTGCTTTCAAAACTAACAACACAATAGGAAATTTTTTAAAAAACAATAAAACGAAATGTCCAAAATGAGACATCCAAATGTTTCAACAATGGGTTAACGTGTTTCCGAGTGGGGGTGAAATCTACTAAATCTATCACATCCATAGGTGGAATAACATTAATTAAGGTTTTATTGTCATTTTTCGATATATATATATATATATATATATATATATATATATATATATATATATATATATATATATATATATATATATATATATATATATATATATATATATATATATATATATATATATGATGACACTATATTCCGGGATATCATCCGTTCGCTCATTGAACTCCGACTGGAATCCTGCATCCGACTGGAATCCTGCAAATCTTGCATCCGACTGGAATCCTGCAGACGTTTCGCCAAAATATCACTTGGCATCTTCAATGCTCGCGCTCCGAAAACACTTCGAACATTCGAGTGTTATTTATTTTGTTAAATGAATTTTCACCTTTATTACGGCAATTACGGCATTTCTCATTTAAAAAGTGTCATAGCCTTTTTGTCTTTTCTTGCAAAATTTGTATTCATTCATATTTTATTTTACTATACATAAAGAAGGGTATTTCACGTTGTATACTTTCTTTATTTGAGGAAAGAATATACACGATTTTCAATGTATTTAAAAAAAAAATTAAGCGTAAAAATTTAATAAAATCCAAGCTTTACTAATTTTTTAAAGGAAAATTGGGCGTGTATTTGGTTTATCAATTATTAACAATGGTATAAATATTAATGGTATTAATATCTTTATTTTCTTTTTAGATACTCGAATATCGCTTGACAGTTCTATAGATCTTGCCACTAGATCGTCTGCCTGAAATTCACGCAAAGTCCAAACAAAGAAAAAAACTGAAAATCAGCCAAATTTGAGTAGTTTCGTAATGCGAACATTTGCGACAGTTGAAAAAGAAAAGATTGTCAAACAAATAGCACATTCAATCCTTATTATGAACTGGTTATGCGCCGTCATCAAGAAAAATGTTATCGACAAGCCTATGACGAGGAAAAAGCAACGATGTACGGTCACTCATTGGAATATATTATTAAAAATCTGTGAAGAAAACCGTTTCAATACATTTTCGAGAGTGTTGTAGAATTATCCTTATCAAAAATACAAAAAATTCAGGATCGATATAAGCAGGCACTCACGCCATCACAAAAGAATGAGCCAGAATTTGCGAAATAGTTCCTGTGTGCAACTGCTTCTTCAGCGTTAGTAGAACGAACATTCAGCACTTTTGTACACTCAGATATAAGGAACAGGTCGGGGTAGAAAAAGGAGGAAAATTAGTTTTTTTTTCAAACTATACAACGAAAATGCAGAAGCATAATTTGTACATCATTATGTTATTTGCCTTTGTTTAAGGTTGTGTTTTACTTTTTATTTGTGATAATATTTGTGCTTTATGTGTTGGTCTCAATAAGAAAAAGATTTAAAAAATAGAAGTTAATTCGTGATTTAAATCACTTTTTTAATGATTTTATATCTAGCGCATGCGCATATTGAATGAACCTTCTCAAAATTTTTTTCATAGTTGCTTCATTAGTTTCTGTAGAGTAAAGTACGTACATTTTACATGAAAAAGACCAACAAAAAGGAAAATTATTCAAATGATTTTCATATTCAGAGAGATTATAAAAAACATTTGTTGTCAATAAAGATTTTAATTTTTTTTTTGCACAACTTCTCTAGGTTCAGCAGGAAACATATTATAGTTTGTTTGCACTGAATGAAAAGATGATTTTTTATTCACCATTTTTTTATCAAATTTTTCTAAATGAAAGTTATTTTTCTTTCTTGTCGAGTAAGAATGAAGATCAGATCTTGTTTGAAAGTTGTCTTTATTTTTATGTAAATAAATAAAAAAAAAATAGTTCAAATAGTATCTCTACACGATTGTACTATTTTTAAGTTTTTTTATTGGACAAAGATTCGTCTACTAGTCTCTCCAACTTATGATATTGTGAAATATTACTGAGTATACTGATTTATTGAAGGTTTCAATCATAAGAGAGCAAAATAAGACCTATTAAGTTTTTTTAATACACTTGTGTATTAAACTATTACAGTTTTTTTTCATGTGGTTTTTTTCTACAGTAGGTCTGCATAGCTTTTCCAGTTTTTCTATTGATTTCGTAACGAGTTTTCCCAGGTATTAAGGTCATTAAGGAGAGAGTAATCAAACGTAAAAATTAAAATTTAAATGTTATATCGTAAAGTTCAAATAGATTGAGGTATTCCTTGCCTCAATATCCACACAGTAGTCAAAATAGAATTATTTCAATATCCTTCAGCTAAAAATAAGTTTTTACTACCAACACACCTCAAATCTTTATTACATACATGCAATACAATACAATACAATAGTAAGACGAGTTTAGTAATTATAGTAGTAGTTAGTAATAGTTAGTAATTATTATAATTATAGACATGGAAATATAATTGAGATCTTAATTGTTCTAAGTGCAAGTAACTCAAAACTTGTATCGAAGCAAGAATAATAATAATTACAGAGCCGTAAAACTATCTCAGCCAGAGTCACTGAACCCAGAATTTAAACACCTTACCTCTGGTCTTCTCTTTAATAATTTCCACATTAAAGATATGAAGCGTTCCATCAAAAAATGCACTTCACCACAACCTTCCAATAGCAATGAGGCCGAAAGCAATCCTACACTCGCCACTGTGGTCCTTCCTTACATTCAAAACATCACTGACCACATATCAAAAGTTCTAAAGAAGTATAACGTCAAAACCAGATTTACCACTTGCCCAAAAATCTCTCAACATATTCGGTCCGTCAAAGACAAAATTCCATTTGAGATGCCAGGAGTTTACAGCATTCCATGCATATGCGGCAAAGAATACATTGGAGAGACCGGCCGAAAAATATCAACTAGACTCAAAGATCAGCTGTTGCCGAACACACTCATGAAACCGGACATAAAATTTTATTCGATAAAACTAAAATTCTTGCATGTAATCAGGAATCCAGAAGTTTAGTAAAAAGTAAGAATAATATGAATTAATTAATAAATAATCAAGAATTTATCTATTAAATTCATAAAATTCTAATAAATATTGTGGCATTAGTCTTAATTTTTTGTCTGTGTGTCTTCAATTTTTTATTGTTATTTCGTTACTTAATTAAAAATGAGGTATAGGATTAACGCAGAAACTGACGCTGGCGAATTTTATTTGTACAGAAAATGAAATAGTATATTATATAACAAGTGCGGTAAACTTCATTTGACTCACGAGTTTATTTGACACGAGCGGAGCGAGTTTTTAATAAACGAGCGAGTTAAAAAGATTACCGAACGTGTTGCATACTATATATACTTTTTCTACGACCGAAAATGTCAAAACGCATGTCGAAAATCAGATTTTGATATAATTTTGCACTCCTACCTACTCAAGGCGTGTGCGGCAGCAGCGAGATCTGTCGCGCGTTTTCCGCGAAGGGAATTTTAATTCTAAAGATTTTCGTTGTGCGTTTTTATGTTGTCCGTGGCGTAACACCAGTAAGTTCTGCGAATTGAGTAGCAAAACTTACAGCAAAGAGGAAGCAGGCCTGCTGAGGAGACGGAGGCGTGCGCTTAAGGTGAGACCTTAAAGTTCTTTAGCGGCCCGTTTGGCGATCGGTAGTATTTCTAAATCTTTAAAGCCTACAGTCCACTTTAAAGCTCTTCCGAGCTCGCCGCCCATTTTCTTTTCATATCGGTGGTTACTCCGCGAAAAGAAATTATTTGGTCCTTCGAGCCGGATATGAACCAGCGACCTATGGATATTTTCAGGTTTTAGATTTAGGGTTTGTAGACAAAAAGAAATATTTAAATCTCAAAAATCTCGATACTGAATATTGTAATTATGGTTAAAATATGTAAAAATATTTTTCTAATCCCGTCTGTAAAATACCAAATTACAGACCGATCTAACGGAAGCGTCGTTTCCCACGAATCCGAGCCACTTGGGACATTTCCGGGATTTTACCGCACGGATTTGGGAGCAATCTGATGTTTTAGGAGATATTTCCCACTCCGTCAATTTTGACGTTTGTCAATTCTGTCGTTCATGTCAGTGTTTTGCGAAAATGTACCCAAAAACTAACGGTCGTAGAAAAAGTATAGTATGCAACACGTTCGGTAAACTTTTTAAGTCACTCGTTTATTAAACACTCGCTTCCCTCGTGTCAAATAAGCTCATGAATCAAATGCCGTTTACCGCACTTGTTCCATAAAATACTATTTGCTCACTTAATTGAATAAATATTGTTCTTCTATTGACTATTATTATTTTATCGAAAAAAAATGAAGGTAATTGTATTGTGAGATTTTAATAAATACATGAAAAATGAGAAAAATGACCCATCAAGCGTCAGACCTCTCCATACGCGTTAATTAAATGCTATCCGGTTGTAAATGGAGACGACCTAATACTTACCAATTAAATATCTGATACATCTATTCATGTTGAGAGGATTCCGATCCAACGTGTTTATTAATGCGGTTAAATCATTCACAATGGCGAAAAGGCTTTTGGAATAACGAGGATGCATTCCAAATGAAGTCCCATCGGTTAAAATGTGGTTAATCAAAATTTACCAGCTCTTGTGATTTACGTACCCGATAATGATTATGCACATTAATAAATAACAGAGTAGAATTATCATACCTCAGGTAGATTATAGATTTTCGTACAGAATATGAATTTCATGGGCTTAACCATTTTTTTTCAACCACTTAATGGTACCTGAACACTTTAAGGAAACAGCCACTGCCGGATCTGCGTTAAGGATAAAATTTATTTTGTTGTTTCTCTTTAAGTTGTATGCCCAAATCGATGCTAATCATTATTATATCGACTTTATGACAACAGATGTCACAAATGGCGAAAAACTTTGCATGGCAAATTCAGCAGGAATATATCGCTAAAGACAAAGTAAAATATCTTTCTGACATTAAATAATTGAAGGAAGTAGACAAATTCCATTAGTCTAACGTTTCGTAGGTTTAGATTAGCAAACATAAGCAATTGCTTTCACTGCAACGCACTTTTTTTGCATTTCTTCTGAAAATATACTCCTCATTTTTATTTGTAATTATTTCATTACTTAGTTTCACAGTAAAATTGTTAGTATAATCAATTGTTTGCTTATTTTAAGAATTAAAGAAGATTCGAATAAAAAACTAAAAACCTATTTTTACGCTAAGTATAAGTATAAGTATGTACTCGAATATGTATGCAGAATTCCGCAAAAATAAGAGAAGCGATAATTTTGTTTAACCTGCCAATTAAATATTATTCCTATAATTACGAACTCCAAATTTAATTTTAGTTATGTCTAAATGAGAATGGCGGTAAAAAAAACAAAAAAAAAAATGAAAAAGAAGAACTCACTCAATTTCCCAAATTAACCTATTTCTTAAAAAAAAATCATATTCAAATTCAAACCCAAGAAGAAGAAGATGTATATGTAAATCCGCCCATCCACGTTATAAACTAATCAAGATTGCGAAATAAATGTAAATTGAAAATGTTCTACAACATGTTTTGAAAATTCCTATTTTATTTTTATGGAAAATCTTAAATTGTGTCAGTTTAATGAAAACCCTGACATTTTCGTAGGCAAAACTGGAAAAACTCGTCCAAAAGACGATGAAAATAAAGAAAGGTTTGATAACAGGAAGCATTGTGAATATTTACATCCTCCTATTACCCGTCCTCAAATCTTAGAAAGGTTCCTTATAAAACTAGAAGAGGTAGACGTCGCGGAAATTCTTTTTAAAGTGAGGTTATATAATTTCAATGATTTAATAACAGCCACTCCGAATATTTACACATACTTCAAATATTTCTCACAATTCCCGTGAGTAACGTATCAACAGAAAGATCGTTTTCTATTTTAAAAATCTGGAGCTGGAAATACCACTAAAAAAGCCACAAGCGGACAGAAAACTTTCAACGGCCATGTTAGCGTCAAAGTTGTAACTCTTCGAAATTTTTTCATGTTCATTACGATACTGCCTGTATTATCAGCATAGGAGAGGCCTATGTGTTACGTCCAGTTGATATATGATTATATACATAATGCGGTATATTGCCGATTAGTTAGTTGCCTTTTGCATTAAAAATGCCGAAAATTCCCAGACTTCATCGATCCAGAACAAATCTACAAATGCTACGTCCAAATTAAACCTCTCCGTGCCGTAATTCAGGGATAAGCGGATTGCTTAATGCGATTTATTAATATCGTAATCTACCGCTTGAGTGTCTATAAAGTAACCGAAACAACATTAATTGTACTTTAACACCAACTCGATAAATCTGCAACCGTGTTGTCAATTTAACTGTCCCTATTATTCTTTGGTGGCACGTCAATTTTTTAGCGTTAAGGAGCTTGATCGACAGTTTGAAATTGAAATTCTTTTTCCTCGTTTAGTTCAGTAAGACATTAATCAATAATAACAATACTAATGAAAGTCATTATCATCAAATATTATAGGTTACTGTGTTACCGTAATACTATTTACAAATCTTCTGGATACCTCCTAAGAACTTGCTGACGTTTTGGTTAGTTTTGACTTCTACACAACCTAACTGCAACTATTTTAGTTGGATCAGTTATAAAGTACAACGTAAATGCTAATTACTACTTCTACAGGCGTGGAATATACTAAAAAAGTGGTATAATTAATAAATTATAGTGTGGCCGCGTCCAAGATAATTTCTTGTAAAGTCTGTTTATAGATATAAGAATGTGACTCACTCATATGAATGAAGAAAAGACCCGGGCAAGCTGTAAGAATGAAATATGGCCGAACAGGTCCGTACTTTGCTTAGAATTTAATTATTTGGGGTTTTCTTAGGAAAGATACTAAACAATATATATTTATTTATGTATGTATTTATGTTTAAATCTAAAATAAAATTACAAATTATTTTTATTACTGACTTAATTTACTTAAAATATCACTATCGCTATCATCGCCTGTTCTAATTATTATTTGTTCTATATTATTTGCAATATGGATATACGATTGTTCTGCTTTTTCTATATGTTTAGCAGAATTTGCCCAGAGGAGGGATGTTAAAAACTTCGGTTTCTATAAGTTTGAGGACATTGGAATTTTCCCCGTGGAAAAACATTGTTACGACGAATGTCAGAAAAATCATTCAGACTGAAGCGGCAGGCAGTTCTAGTAAGAAACTAAGAAAGCCAAAATTTGAAGATTTGGATCGGGCAATTAAAAATGTACCACTCTCTAGACCTATCGTAAAACTAAAAGCAGAAAAGTTTGCTGGACAGCTTGGCATTATCGATTTCAAGGCCTCGGGAGGATGGTGGGAAAGTTGAAACAGAGACATGGTATAAATTATGGACAGATATTCGGCGAAGCCCGTGATGTCGACTGAAACGTCTCTAACGATTGGCTGGAAAAGACGTTTCCAAAAGTACCCTGCTGAATACATTTTTAATGCTGACAAAACGGACATTTTTTTACAAAATGACGCCAAATAAAACTTTTAAATTTCGAAGCGAAAAGTGTGTGCGTTGAAAATTTTCTAAAGAACATATAACAGTGTTAGTAGCTGCCAATACGAGTGGGAGAGAAAAAAGAAAGCTAGTCATGATTGGAAAATTAACTAACCCACGATGTTTTAAGAACATCAAGCCTTTGCTGGTCACTTACAAGGCAAACAAGTCTGCATGGATGACATCGCAAATTTTTGAAGAGGAAATACGGAAATGGGATGCAGAATTAAAGGGAAGGAAAATATTACTTCTCTTAGATAACTGCCCTACACATCCTAATATTCCACGGAATATTAATTTGGCATTTCTTCCAGCCAAAACAACAAGTGTATTACAGCCGATGGACCAGATCGTAATAACAAATCTTAAGAGTCGATACAGGAAAAACATTTTAATGGAAATGATCGAGTCCGAAGACAAATTTGTCATTAATATGCTAGATGCAGTCAACTTTATCAGTAAAGCTTGGAAAGAGTTGACAGCAGAAACAATTCAACACTCCTATCGTCATTACCGAGACAGAATGCTAACAGTTGTTTCAATCAGTTCTAATTTGACTTACTGAATACTCTAGATGATAAACTTGCTTTAATCCAGGAGGACTTATTACCGGGACAAAATGCCAACAGGAGTTGGAAGATGAGCAGCCACTAAGCGAGTGGATAAAGCAGTTTCAAACAACAATTACATTTACGAGTGAGGAGTTGCAAGATTTTATGGTGATAGATCAGGATTTGCCTACAACAGCAGACTTGATAGAGGAAGCCATTTACAACAAGCAAGAAAAGGTGAGGAAGAGCACCAAGAGGAAGAAGAAAATGAAGAAGTTGATCTGGGACCACCACCAACCATTCAACAAGCCCTATATTCAGTTAAGCAGCTAGAAATTTTTTTTATGTATCATGGGGAAGATGTCCGTCTCGAAGAAATGGTGAAAATACAAGCCAAAGTACGAGATGTTAAAAAATGTATATAAAATAATTAAATATTACAGAACACATATGAGTATTGTTATTTTTCAAGTGCTTAACTCTTTATAACGAAAAACCTTTATAACAAAAAAAAAAGTAGTCCCTTCAAATTCGCTATATAGAGTTTCGATTGTATATTAAAAAATCTCATATCTCTTCCATTTGGTACTTTTGGATATTTATGGAGTTTCCATTGCTCTCGAGGTTAATTAAATTAACAGGATTCAGTAGATACGTGACTAAAAACAGATATCGTTGGGAAATACAGCAGGTACCGGATATGTTAAAAATTTAAACAGAAATTTTATCATTTGAAGTAGAAGTAAACGAATTCTGCCACATAGCCCCCGCCTATTGTTATAGACTGAAGATTGGTAACCAAACAACGACTTCTTTTCGCGATTAATTGCGAAAAAGGAGAGAAAATTCCACCTCGAGCGGATTTTAAGTATTCCGACACTCTCCTAGGGGATCATCGATAAAGTGAACGCTTAAACAAGTAAACGTGAGTGAATTGTTGAATACGGGGTCTGTATTCGTGATCTGGTTTGGTATTATTTACTGCAATAGAGTAAAGAAAACCGCATTGAATTCAAAATGGTTTCCTTGTAGCCTAAAACCCACTCCCTATTGACTTGTTTCAGAAGGGACTTCGATGATTAGATTCGCGGTTTAACGTTTATCATTTTAAAGCGAATTATTGAAGAACGACATTTAAAATGATAATTCTGGAGGAGCGTCAAGTATGGCGGCTTAACTTATTGCTAACGGGGACGGTGATTTGGTTAATTATAAATCGTTTGCAAGTGTTTAACTTGATTTGACGTTTTCCGACAGTTTCGGAGACAATTGCATTTGCTCGTTGGTAATATTTGTCGGAAAGTTGGCGATGTTATTGCCAACTTAAAATTTGATTTTAGAACCGTCAACAAAAGTGACAACAATTTGTAACTATTGTGCTACGTTATGTTAAAATAGTGACTGTTTCTATGCGATGATGGCGACATAGCCACATAGTTTTGTATATAAACTCACTATACAGGGTGCTTCGACAACGGATATGGCAAAGATTAGCTTAAGATAGGTAAAAATTAGGAGAAAGAAACTTTTAACCAGAGTTGCAAGATTCATAGAGGAGCTACTTGCTAAAAATATTTGTAGTTATACGGGTTGCGTCAAAAATATATATTTTATTTGTTTGTTTATTTATTTTATTTGTTTTAATTAACATAGACCCTATAAAAATTCAGCAAGGCGTTCAAAATCATTACCAATGTCATATTTTCAAAATATATTATACAGAGTGTCTGTTATCTCTTACTTGCCTTAATTTTTGCCAAAAGTAGCGGCTCTTGAAACATTTCAATCAATATTGCTTTGAAAAATGAATAATTTGACAGTGACTCTAGTCAGTGGCTATTGTTCTTAGTAAGCTTAATACACATTTCGCATTTTATAAATTACGTATGTTATTGTTTATAATATATTCCTCGCGAGGAACTTGTCGATATGGAGTATGGCAATGCAGAAAAGGGTACTCTTTTAGCCTCCAGAATATATGCTCAGCGTCATTCTCAAGGACACCATCTTCAGCCACAAGTGCCTGAAAGATAAAAGAATATATTCGAAATAACAGTAAATAAGATAACTCCACACTATTTAGTGACAAAAACAAGTATTTTTTAACAATTACGAATCCACAACCGCCAAAATTATATTCTTTAGTTAAATTACATAAACAAGATATGCCAATTAGACCAGTCGTGTCTTATGTAACGGCTCCAGCAGTTAAACTCTCAACAAAATTAATAAATATTTTAAAGTTCCACACAGATTTAATTAATCAACAAAATATCAAAATCCCTTCTAACGCAACACTATTGTATTTTGATGTACAAAACTTATTTCCTAATATTCCACCTATGGATGTGGTAGATGTAGTAGATTTCACCCTCACTCGGAAACAGGTTAACCCATTGGTGAAACAATATTTATTAGATTTCTTAGTAGTATGTTTAGACCAAAATTATTTTGAATTTAATTTGGCAGATTTACATCTCTAAGGAAGTTTTGATTATGGAAAACCCACTTAGTCCTTTGTTAGCCGAGATTTTTATGGATAATTTGGAAAATATAATACTAGAACATCTTTTAAGTAAAAGTTTTCTATGGTGGTATAGATACGTGGATGATGTCTTTGCTTGCTTTGCTGGAACGGCAGACAATTGAATTCTTTTTTAAATCACATTAACTCATTACATAATCGTATAAAATTCACTATCGAGATTGAACAGGATAACTATTATTTTTTTAGACTTAACTATTAGGAAAACACAAAACAAATTAGCTTTTTCGATTTACCATAAACCTGCACACACGGACACAGTCATACATAACAGCTCAAATCACCCTTATACACAAAATGGCTACATTTCACTCTTTTATACACAGATTTCTTAATACGCCACTCTCAACAGAAAATTACAACAAAGAACTTAATATCCTTAAAGAAATTGCACTGAACAACGGCTACAATCCGTCCATTATCGATAAAATTATAAATAAAACACAAATCCAGACAACAGTAAACTTTATTTATCCGAAACTTAATACCGAAGACGAATAATTTAAAAAAAAAATCAAAAAAAGTCTCAAAACATTTGTCAAAATGTGGTTTAAAAATAGCTTTCAGAACTAACAACTCAATAGGAAAATTAAAAAAAAAAAAACAATAAATCTCAAAAATCAAGTGTATACAGGTTGAAATGCAGATCTTGTCCTAAAATTTATATTGGACAAACAGACAGATCCTTCAAGAAACGCATTAACGAACATAAAAGGGGGTTTAAAAATAATAGTCTTGATTCTGGTTATGCTACACACTTAAACACAGACATTTTTAACGACAATTTTGCTATTTTACATACAGCCACAAAAAGTAGAAAATTAAATTTTTATGGAAGCCATGGAGATTAACAAAATGAGACGTTCAAATGTATTGCTTAACGATCAATCAGATTTAAATACCTCTCCATTATTAAACTTAAATTCTCACAACATTAATTAAGGTTTTATTGTCATTTTTCGGTATATATAGTGGCAGGTAGTTTTTAAATATTACATTTGATAAAGACACGGTGTTTTCGAAGCAATTGTCATGTGAATATATATAATTTCGTGAAAATCTGAACCTTTAGTTATTATTTATTTTGAATAAGATTTACTTCAAAACATGTAAAATTTAGCAAGACAAACTTTTTGACTCACCCTGTATCAATCTTGTGACTTTGATTAAAATAATGATTCTCTATCTCTGTAAGTTAGAGAACCTTATAGGTTCTCTAACTTACTTAATAACACCAAGCTAAGACAATTGTAAAACGGATTGAAAGCAAAAATAAATGCCTTTAAATTAATTAAGAAAAATGATGGGGGTTGTCTAATTTGATCCCCTCCACTCGTTTAAAAATAATTTAAAAAATATGCAGAATGTGTGTTTTTAGAATAGTAATATTTTCGTAATATTTTCTTATTTTATCTATTAGTCAATTATGTTTTAAGTTTATGAGATACCTCCCTTGAACCCCAGACAAGAGTTCTGGAGTTTCTGTATACGTCTATTATTATCAGACTTATTATTGCATGGTCTATATACACTGTCGCAATAATTTATTGACGGCAAAACAAGAGATTCAGGTAGTATTTTTGTTGTGTCCTAATTTAGATGGTGTCATGGCAGCGCGGATGGTTCACATCCAGTTTTTTATAGAATGTTTATATAAACTCTTAATGTAAGAGAAACAAAATGGCGATCGATCTACTCAGATTAATCTTTGTAATTGTTGACCAGAACTATTTCAGATAAAGGAACTAAATTATCACATTGTGAACACCACAGGTCACATTAAGATATTCTGACCCATTTTCATCCACCACACTTTTTATTTGCACCAAGATAAATATAAAGAAAACAAGCTAAATAAAAACTTTATTCCTTTGATCAGTGTTAATAAAATTGAATTATATCCGCTGTGTGCCAAAATGGGTTGGATTTTAATAAAAGCAAAGTTACGAAAGCTTCAATTTTCAGGCTCCTCAGTTTCAGTATCTCTGGAGAAGCCAACAGGATAATTCATAAATATATCAATATATCATCTGGTACACTAGATATTGCAGTGGAACAGCTACAACCAGCCGTAAATCCTGATGGCTTACTTAACACGATACCATTAAGATAAAAAAGTGTATTTCCTTGACCAGAGTGAATAAATTTTCGGAATTTAAACATATCGCATTATTAATTATAACTGATAGTGTTTTTTGAAAAGTAACGTAGAGTAACTTAAACATATGGTACATTATTATAATATGCCGTCGGCACCCTTGTATCATAAATAAAGTTAGGCTTGGGTCTTCCAATTATTAAAAAGCTTCGAATGTAACAGTACAACTCTTCGCCGTGCATATAATGTTTAGATCGAACTATTAAATGTATTGAAAACAAGTAGTATTTATTTCATAAAGACTACAATTATCATATGACATTAGAATCGAAAGCTTCTCAGGTTCCTCTGATTCAGTTATTATGTCAGTCTCGGAGATAAGTGCAACTAAAAAGATTCGTGAAGACTTAACCTATTAAGTGTTAAAAGAAATTAGATCTGCATCTGAAGTACCTAGTAGTAGTAGTTTCATTGCCATTTGATAATGCGTTTCTTTCACATGGAAAATAAATGGCGGCGTTTGTTTTGCTCGATCTTTGGCGGAACACACAGACGTTATTCAATTTATCAACATAAAAACCGACAGGAACGACATAAAACAAACAAACTCCTTTAGGATATTAATCGCTGCGTCTCCCAAATCGATGATGCATCAGGCGCGACGTGTAAAATTAAGTAAAGTGCGTCTCAAAGAACTGAAGAAGCTGCGGCGAAGAAACGGGCTTTTCAGTAAAACCCGCAGTGTGTCGCCATAGAAACACCCTTGCACCCTGCCGGGAAGAGATTTGCCGGAAAATTCATTCAGAATTGCCGCTCCGGCTGCATCGTTTGTTCAAAAGCCGACTTTACTTTTGTAAATTATGGCCGGAGTCAATTTGCAAGAATTTTTAAAACGGAAGCGGACGCAATCGCATTCGGATTTTCAGATAATTTGACTGCGGTGAAGTGGAAACTAACGCCTATCCGAATAATTAAGATTTCATTGTCACGTCCACATAGCACAATGGATATGAGAATTTTTTACTTGAAACTTTTAATCTCGCTAGAAATGAGTTTTATACACAGTTATATTGTACAAAAGCAACGTCTTAAATTTAAAAAGAAAATAGTTACTTCACATGATTTAAACCATATTCAGCGCAACCCAAAAATACAGCGCGTTTTACAAAAACCCATTTTTTTATATGCATATAACTTTTCTTAAATGTCATCTAAATTTTTCGTCTTCAATTTTTTGGAAAGAAGGAGCTTTCAATTTAAATAAAATGGTAAAAAACGAGACAGAGTGTTCAACAAAACTGGGCCTTTGACAATTGCTCTTTACTCAAATATTTTTGTAATTTTAGTCATTTTTGAAAAAGGCAGTAGGGATTTCAGCATAAAAAAATTTTCACCTACGGCATTGTATAAACAATTAAGATGGCTGACAAAATTTTGTTATTACGCTATTATTTTTTTTATTTATTTATTTTATTTATTTATTTATTATCTATTTATTATATTTTATTTATTTATTTATTATTTATTTATTATTTGCGGTGACAAGAATATTTAATGCTTCTTCCTTACTAATACACTGTTCTCTACGCTTTCACAAAATCCTTTTATACTTTTAGCATCTTCTGGATGTTTTCAAAAAAGTCTACGACAAACTGAGCAACTCTAGATTTAAATTGTTTTCCTGCAGCAAAACGTAACGTATATATTCTCTGTAAAATTTCGGACATATGTCGTATTTCCACATTTTTTTCACTCACTTAGAGAATTTTTTTTTTCTTGGCGCAAGGGAATCATCACCTAGTAGACGACTAATTTTACATTGTGAATATCCGTATAAAAAATAAAATTTCGAAAAGACATCCAACCCAATGAAACCTAACCAAACTAATGCAAATTATTAAAAAGCATTTTTACGAAAAAACTTCACTATTTTCTGTTAATCAAGGCTTCAATACTACTACAATAGGATAAATCGTAAATATGTACTTCTATAAAATAATAATACAAAAGATATAAATATTTTTTCCATAACTGATCTTAGCTAAACGAAAGTTGAGAATAATTATACAGAGAATCCCAATTTCCATGGACCACTATGGCTATCTTGGTAACTATAAGAACTACAAAGTTGGTGAAATTAAAAAATACCAAATTGAAGAACGTCGAAAATACAAAAAAAAATGTTCCTTACGAATTTTTTGTAAAAATAATACTTTTTGAGATTTCGAAAAACCCCGTAGCTCGGTATAAAAAATCTGTTTTCTTAATGTGAAGCCGGACGTCGACAATGCTCTTGGCTGAAGAACATCAGAGACTGCACTGGTTTGAACTCACACACTTTAAGGTGAGCACAAAATAAAGAAGGATTTGCCGAAGAAGAATGAATCGGGCCAAATTCGGGGATAATATACAGCGTGTCCATTTTTCTTTATTATTGTGGGGTATTAGTTTCATTCGTGATATTCGTAAAGCAAAAGATCCTCTTTTCCTAATAATCCTAGCTGACTTTGTTTTTCATTTACCCTTTGCGATTATGAAAATGGAAATATTCTAGACCTTTTTTTACGTAGAATCATGTTCTATTTGTCAAACTTCTAGTCTACATTTTCGGAAAAGCTCAATGGAATCTATAAAAAATACACATTTCTATTTCTACTTCTTTGAAATAAGCTGCTTAGTGATATAATACGAGGTACGTTAAATAAGTAAGGTAAGAAGAATTTGAATACAATTTTGGTGGTACAAGCTGTTCTAAGATAGGCGTTGAAGAAGTAAATAAGAGAACCCAGAATCTACAAAACTGAAAAAAGCACGTCAAGTTGGATAAAATGTTTTGCTTACTGTTTTCTTTGATTATCGTGACGCAGTACATCAAGAGTTCTTACCCCAAGGTCGTATCGTCAATAAAGAGTCATGCGCCGTTTGCGAGAAGCAATACAAATTGTGTGAATTGTGAATTGTGAACGATAATGCACCTGCTCATTCTGTGTCTAACTTTTTGGCCAAAAACAAAACCACAATCATGCTTCAGCTACCATATTCACCGGATATGGCCCCCTGCTACTTTTTCCTGTTCCCAAAACTCAAGAAACCCATGGAAAGAAGAAGTTTGGAACGATTGAACAAATAAAGAAAAAATCGCTGAAAAAACTCAAAGCTATACCAGAAAGTGCCTACCAGAAGGACTTCGAGGATTGCGAAAGTCATTGGTACAAGTGTATGGGGGGATTACTTTAAAAGGGACAACAAAAATTTTGATCACACTATCAAAATTTTTTATAATTCGATATGTATAGCGTGTCACACTTAAGAATTGTACACCCTTTTAAAATCTTTGTTTATGCTTCGATTTTTATAATTGTTTTTGTTTGGAAAGATCTCTCAAAAACACACTAAAACCTTATGTTAAGTCATGGTCAACCGGGATTAATTTTTTATGTCAATTATCGAGAAGGATTGTTAGGGATTTCTTTAGGAATAAAGTGTCAACGAATGTTCATTCAGACGTGTCCGAAAAAATGTCGGACATAACACAAACTGAGTATAGAGCAGTCATAAAGAAGGGTAAGCACCTAAAATTATTAAAGAAAGGCTGGATAGTGTGTACGGCCAAAGTCTTCCTTCGTATTCTGTGGTGAAAGAATGGGCAAAACGTTTTCGAATGGGGCAGGAGTCCCTTGACGATGATTCAAGAATTGGTCGACCAGTGGAGGTTATAACGGAAAATATTGTTGCGATTGTGGAAGAGGTGGTATTGAGTGATCGACGTTTAAAGGTCAAGGAAATCTCAGAAATTACTCAGCTTTCTGATACAAGTGTTCGTCGAATCCTGCATGATCATTTAGGTATGCATAAGGTTAGTGCAAGATGGATTCCTAAAAACCATTCGGCTATTCATAAACAACGCAGTGTCGAGTGTGCACGATCTTTTTTGGAACTCTGTGGGTCGGAACCGAAGCCTGTGATAGAAACTATTGTGACGGTAGATGAAACTAGGGTTCTCTATTATGACTCTCTATCGAAAAAAGAATTAATGGACTGGCGTCGTAAGGGTGAAGCACCTCCAAGAAAGTCTGGCAGTCAACAAAAAAGATGATGGCCACGACCTTTTGGGATTGTGAGGGAATTCTATAATATTATTACATAAATTGCGAGACGCATACGTGTAAAACACTCGAGGAAAACTGACCAGAGGCGTGCGTTTTTTGCACGATAATGCACCTGTCCTGTCCAGCGACTATTATTTGTTTGGATATTTGAAAAAGAACTTACGTGGACTACGGTATAACGATGAAGTTGAGTTAAAAGAGGCTGTTTTAGCTCATTTTGCAGACAAACCAAAAAGAACATTTTTTTTTAAAAGGATTGAGTTGTTAATTAAAGAGATGTAATAAGTGTATGGAAGTTAAGGGGGATCATATTGAAAAATAATAAAAAATTGTTACTCTACTTTGTTTCTTACATATTCAAGCCGGGAAATTTTGGCGCTGCCTTCGTACTGTTTTCTTTGACTATCAATCGCCATCTAACATCGCAATCGTGTTATTCAAATAATTCTGATTATTTGATGGTTTCTATTCTGACTAATCGTCTTCTTTTATTTCAGAAGATTTATGAGGCAACGAAGCATGCCACATTATTTAAAGCCTTCAACAAGCTTTATCACCCCACATTCGGCTATTAAACCTACAAATTTCTTTTTGCAGGATAGTGCTTCTGTCTTATGAGCTCACGTATTTTTTTGAAAAAATATTCGTGTTGTTTCTAATTCGCGTTGCTCTATAATTGGTCTGCTCCAAGCAGTCTGTTGAGTTGCTGCTGCTTGCTTGTCTAAACAAACACGTAAATAAATACATTATATTTTAAAGAAAAAAGGGCACTCGATTCGTTTTCCGAACAAGTACCCTCTACAAACGTAGAGGCTTTGTTTTTCGTGCGCCCCCCCACCCCCCACAAATTAGCTTTTCGATAAAACTTATTCAATTTGGGAAGCTAAACGGCTTTTTATTCCAGTGAACATTACCGAAGATGGGGGGAGTATGCAAATTCAAATTAGTATTTGAAAGCGCTGTTTGTGTTTGCGAATACGTCGGCGAAAGAACGTCGAGCAAGAGATAACGAGAAAATGTCAATAGTCAGTTTTACATTTGAGTTTATTTGCACGGCATTAAAATCGGGAGGCCACACGTGACACATGACAATTAGTATTGCTTTCCTAGAGGATTTTCAGTGCCAAAATTTTATTTGAAAAGTTGCTTTGTACTAAGCTCCAATGAGCATTCAATGTTACAGGAAAACTAGATTCTTACGGTTTGGAACTCATTGCAATAAGTGTTCCAGAGGGATCCACTGTAAGTCCAATCTCCGAAAATAAAATGGCGATAAAAATCACTTTTTAAACTTTTCAACAAATATAAAGATTTAGAGAAGAAATCTTCGAAGTTGGTGTTGGTTTCGTTTGGTTTATTTATTCATTTTTGGGGGGGAACTCAACAGAGACTTAGAGACCATTGTCAGTATTTCAGAAAAGCACTGCCACCGCCATATAGTTCGAAAAAAATCTGTTATTAATCCACTCAGAAAATCATGGATATCCTACTTCCTCCTCAAACATTCTTCAAACAAAGAAGTTTAAATACAGTACAAGCATGAAAAATTCTCGTGACTTAAACTTATATAGCCTAGACCTAGAAATCAGCACAGAAGTTTGCCATTTGAAAATTTTAAATATTAAAGATTAAATAAAATAAATATTTATAGTGTGCTTCTTGTTAATGACCACTATTTAATTATATTCTATATCTTCCAATTTTTACCTAATCTTTTTATTTCGTCTAACCTTTACATAAATTATCTATCCATCTATAGTAGCGGAGATCTTATAGTTCTTTTTCAATACAGCTGAAAGAATATGAAATATGAATACAGAACCACCAGTTTAATAGCTGACGCTCCAGAAAATTCCCATGGTGTGATTTATGGGCGGTATTTTTTTTTATTAATTAATTGATGCGTTTATTGCTGGTTTTTGTGGTAAGCATCCTTTTTTGCTTCCGTTTATGTGTCCATCACCTACAAGATCAACATTAATCAACAGTAAATAAACTATATAGTTCCTAAATGGAATAAAGAATATAAACAGGTAGGCTTTAAAATAAATTAGGGTAAATGTGAGTACTTTACTGTGGGCACCAAGGAAAGCAAAAACTTAATAGTTTATAATGGAGCAATACAAATTTCAGTCAGTCACCCGTTTCGTTCAAAATTAGTTGCAAAGTTACTGTCTTTCTCTATGACGATTGTGAGTCAAAAAATAAAAATGTAACTCACTAAAAACCATCTAATTCCACTCCTAAATTCACATCGTACTTGATACCTTTCCAAAAGTAGCCAATGTCAAATTACGCGGGTTGTGCTGCAATGGTTCAATTTTGCTCATCAAGCAGCAATAGTCCACAGATAACTTGAACATAATTAAAAATATTTTAATCAAACTTTTGAACTAGATAACTCATATTATCTTATTATTTCTCGCTTGTATGGAAACAACTGAACCCCTTCCAAAAATGAATAATCCATATGAGTTTAGTCATCTTCGTTCTATCAATTGTTTTGTCAAAACTTGTTAATATTAAATACGAAGTAGCTCAAGGTAGTACCTAGGCCCCTATTGTGCACTAATTATATTTACCAATTTCTTCGGTAGCTTAAGAATCTAAAATGTTATCTGTTTGCGGACAGCACTAGTTTGTATACGTCTTTTGATGACAGTAACCATCACCAAAACAAGGGATGTATTAATTCCTTTATAACTAATTTCTAAAAAAAGTGATTCCGCAAAGTAGTTTTTGAAAGTGATATTCAGGTAGAAGAAGATGAATACAAGATTTTCTAATAAAAGTTGAGGAATTGCCACTGCAATTTTTAAAAATCATGTAGAAGCTCGGGCCCCTATCTAGACTATAAATTTAGATTTAGAGAATATGTTACTTAAATGCTTTGCTTAATGACATTGCTTATGACGAAACACCAAAATACTTCACTGTAACTCCTCGATTTTATTCCTGTTAAATATCATACTGCAAACCCATATTAGAAGTTACACATTTCAGGATGGCTTAATCTGTACGAGGGCAGCGCCAAAATTTCCCATCCTGAATATGAAAGAAACAAAGTAGAATAGCAATTTTTTATTATTTTTCAATATAAACCCCCTTAACTTCAATACACTTATTACATCTCTTTATTGACAACTCAATCCCTTTAAAAAAATATTCTTTTGATTTGTCTGCAAAGTTAGCTAAAACAGCCTATTTTAATTCAACTTTGTCGTTAAACCGCCGTCCACGTAAGTCCTTTTTCAAATATCCAAACAAATAATACTCGCTGGGGGCCATATCTGGACTATAGGGAGGATGATCTGTTGGAACCAACACTCTAAAATGGCAGCTTGTGTAACATCAGCAGTATGGACAGTCAAAATAGTGCCTCTACGTTCTATTCTCATTAAAGAGCAAATGAAAATTAAGTTTAACCTGAAGCTTGATTGTACACAACAACACTTTTTTCTTTAGACACAAAATAAACTATATCTTCGGTAAGATATAAAATACAGACCCCTCCATACTCATCCATTAAAAACTTTTAAAAAATGCACGATCTAAAGCAAACATTATTACCAATTTGTCGGAAAAGCTTTTTCCATTTCGCTTGCGGTTATTTTCGTTTAATTTCTCAATTGTTATTTTATTTGTTATGAATCGATATTGGACGGCCATTAAATTGAATGCCCGTAAATGGATTAAGCGAAATAGTTGATTTTTTCGCCCGCATTGAATAATACATTCGAAATCGACCCGAAAGTAATTAAAAATCAACAACATTAGCGGAACTACTATCAATGATTTTCCTTTAACTCTTCGTTAGCCTTTCCTCTGAAATTTATCCTCTTAGAGTTATTCAGAAACAATAAAATCTTACGCGGTAATTTGTAAAGTTAATTATTTTCTTAATAGCAACCGTATCTTTATTACTTTTGGAGTTTTAAATAGGCTCTGAGCATATAACGAATGTGGTGAGAATATGTTAATAGTTTTTGTCATCTGGATTGTGATTCCAAATTGTCACAAGTTTACCTATGCTAAATATAACTGCTTATTTACACCTAAGAGAAGGATTTTCCGTTCCAATCAGTCTTTTTTTAATTAGTGACAAGTATCTGCATTAGAAATTCTGCCTCGTTGTCCTAATATTTCATATTTCATATTTTCTAAGAGCTTATAGTTTACAAAATTGAAGATATCATGGTTTTCTTCTCTATTTCCTCTTGCAAGAGAGTTTCATAACAACAAAGTTCCGACAAAGAGGTTTATTCAAATTTACAATATTCATTGTAAATATATTTTTAAAAAAATTATATTATTAAATTATAAAATTAAATTATTATATTGCACAGGATTATTATTTTATTTATATTATATATTTTTTAAATTATCTACAGCCTACAGCTACATACAGCCGAATGAGTGTTGTCGAGATATATTTTTGCCATATTGTCTTTTAAATGTTTTGTTATTTTTATAAATTTTGAACTGAGGTGGCTTTTACTTGATGAAAATCCATTTAAGAAAATAAATAAGAACTAATTGTTCAGATTTTCACGAAATGATATATTTTCACATGACAATTGTTTTGACAATACCGTGTCTTTATCATATGTAATATTTACAAACTACCTGCTACTAAATATTCGGAAAAATGACAATAAAACCTGTATTAATGTTGTTATGAGAATTTAAGTTCAATAAAGGAAAAGTAAATACTTGAAGTCAACCTTTTATGTAGAGGTATTTAAATCTAATTGATCGTTAAGCAATACATTTGAATGTCTCATTTTGTTAATCTCCATGGCTTAAAATAAATTTAATTTTCTACTTTTTGTGGCTGTATGTAAAATATCAAAATTGTCGTCAAAAATGTGTTTTTCTGTGTTTAAGTGTGTCGCATAATTAGGATCTAGACCTGTTTGTCCAATATAAATTTCAGGACAAGATCCGCATTTCAACCTGTAGACACCTGATTTTTGATATTTTGGACATTTCGTTTTATTGTTTTTTAAAAATTTTCCTATTGTGTTGTTAGTTCTGAAAGCTATTTTTAAACCACATTTTCACAAATGTTTTGAAACTTTTTCATTGGGTTCTCCTATGTATTGTTTTAAATTGTACGTGTTCCTTATTACGTTTCAGATAAATAGAGTTTACTGTTGTCTGGATTTGTCTGTCTGGAGGTTAGAGAATTTCCGATTGTTAAAAATTTGCACTAGGGACCGATAGAATTATTTTGCAAATCATTGTATACAAAAGTAATATGAAAATTGTTGTTCATATTAATAGTACAATTCCTGCGAATAGCATATTTATTAGGTTCCAGCTTGAAATAAAATTTTGAAAATAATTTAATATTATATAAACTGTTCTATGCGACCTTGTTGATTTTTCCGAAACAACAAGACGTGAGAAATTTGCCGAAAACAATATATTCGTCTTGATATTTCTGTCAAAAGTATGCGATTTGGGAATTCCGCTCAGTCTCATAGAAAACGACAGGATACTTCAACTTTAAACTTCCATTGGATTCAGCGATTTAGCGACTAGTCAAAACCTACCTATTTATGAAACGGGATTTCCTGATGATCATTTCTTGGGTTCAATTCTATACCGTCTAATTTAATCTAATATAATAATAACAACCCACCCTTCCCTGGCTGTTTCAATCGCTGCCGGAACACACCATTAAAGGCAAAAAATTGCCGCATAATACGAAATATTCGAATCGATAAGCCGTTAAACCCGAGCCCTACAGACCTTCTACGAGTTTTCGAGACCCGCTTCGGTTTCATTCTAAATCCCCGCGTTCTATAAATCCTGATTCATCCGATCCTTGTTCCGTGTCAGTAATAAAAAAGACAAATGCTAGAAATGGAGGCAATACAATCGTTATACGCCTAGTTTATGGCCGTCTTTTGCGACAGGCCGATTCTAAGGTAGCGTCGCAGATCGCAAAAATATAGCCATGCTGGTCGTTAGTTTAGTTTCAGTGTTTTGAAAATGGTGAGAATACACTAAACCCCAGGCTATAAACCCCAAGCTATACCTAACGAGTGATTCGTAAACCACTGTACTCGCGGGTCCATCATATACCATCAGAAAAAAGTAAACTTGCTCACTTGGCAACGCTGGGGAAGGTCGTGGATATTGTTACGAATGCCATCTATTATTTGTATCCAAGTACTAAAGTACTGTCGTGGCGGCTTAAAGTACGAGGTTAGCGCCAAAATTACCCGACCTGACATAGATGCAGCTCCAGTATCACGATAAAACTTTGTCTTCTTTCAAACATACATCTTAGTAGGCTGCGAAAAAAAAATTGAAGTATTGCCTCAAATAGTTTTTTATTGACAGCATTTTAAACAAGACGTGTCCGAAAAAATGTCGCAAATAACGCAAATTGAGTATAGAGTAGTCATAAAGTTTTTGACAAAAGAAGGGTTAACACCTAAAATTATTAAAGAAAGGCTGGATGGTGTGTACGGCCAAAGTTCTCCTTCGTATTCTGTAGTGAAAGAATGGGCAAAACGTTTTCGAATGGGGCAGGAGTCCCTTGAAGATGATTCAAGAACTGGTCGACCAGTGGAGGTCATTACGGAAGATATTGTTGCGATTGTGGAAGAGGTGGTATTGAGTGATCGACGTTTAAAGGTCAAGGACATCTCAGAAATTACTTAGCTTTCTCATACAAGTGTTCGTCGAATCCTGCATGATCGTCTAGGTATGCATAAGGTTAGTGCAAGATGAGTTCCTAAAAACCTTTCGGCTATTCAAAAACAACGCGGTGTCGAGTGTGCGCGGTCTTTTTTGGAACTCTGTGGGTCGGAACCGAAGCCTGTGATAGAAACTATTGTGACGGCAGATGAAACTATGGTTCTCTATTATGACCCTCTATCGAAAAAAGAATCAGTAGAGTGGCGTCGTAAGGGTGAAGCAACTCCAAGAAATAAAAAAGGTGATGGCCACGATCTTTTGGGATTGTGACGGAATTATTTTGATAGATATAAAGAAACTAATACCACTGTTAATGGTAAATATTACGCAACATTATTACGTAAATTGCGAGACTGCATACGTGTAAGCGACTATTATTTTTGTTTGGATATTTGAAAAAGGACTTACGTGGACACCGGTTTAACGACGAAGTTGAGTTAAAAGAGGCTGTTTTAGCTCAATTTGCGGACAAACCAAAAGATTATTTTTTTTAAGGGATTGAGTTGTTAATAAAGAGATGTAATAAGTGTACTGAAGTTAAGGGGGAATATATTGCAGAATAATAAAAAATTGTTATTCTACTTTGTTTCTTTCATATTCAGGCCGGGACCTGTAACGGATGACATAATTTGTATTTTAATAAAAAAAAATTATCGACATTTTTTTTTCACATTTTACCTTTCAAACTTTAAATTGAACCGTACGTCCTAGCCAACCCAAGGCAACGTGGGTTTTATGTTTAGAATTCCCTTTCAAATTAAGCAAGAGACCAATAAATGGAAATGTACATAGTGCTTCTAAAGAAATGCGAAACACTTAAGGGGTGAATGGCAGTTTGTATAAGCATCGGACCAAAAACCAACGACACAAATATGGCTGAAAAATAAGGTTTTTGTTTTATCTTAAAAACGAATGTTAAGAAAGTATTTTTTTATGATTGCAAAGCATGGAAATAGACTTCTTAACTAAATTTATGGAAAAACCTAACCCAAAAAATATATATTTTTTATTTATAAACGTTTTTATTTATTTATTTATTTATTGATCAACGGTCCAACCGCCCAGTATAGAATAAGATTCACATAAACAAAATAGTAAACAATAAAATAAAATAAAAATAGAACAGAATGAAATAGATAGATGAAGACCCAATCCTAATATGACAAACATTGGTTTTCCAAAATATTAATATAACGCATATAAAATATAACAGTAGCGAGGTGCCAACACAATATTATACAGTACTATTTCGAAGTCAAACAACGGAACGGTTTTGCTGACAGTCTTTAAGTTCTTGCTTAAATATTCTTGCACCGTGGAAACAGTCAAGTTGGTCCGAAAAGCGAAAAGCGAGCTCGTGCGGCTAACCAAGTAAGAAAAGAACTCTGCCCATAGTTAGTACCATGGAACTCTACCTGGAAGGAGTGGTTTATTCTGGTCTGGCGGGGGGAAAGTGAAGCCCAATCTTACATAACAGCTCAGGTCCATGAGAAGTTGGTTACAGCAGATTATAAAAAATGGCGAGAGTTGTAAGTTGGAGAGAGATTTCCAATTCCCAGTAATCGTCGTCCTCAAGTCCTTGGTGCTCCTTAAATGCTATATACCGCAAGAACCTATGCTGCACTCTTTCTATGGCCTGTATGTGGATGTTATACAAAGGTGTGGACGCACGAGGGAGCAGAATTGTAATCCGACTGACGGAATACTCTGGAAGTCCACTGTACAACGCCTAATAAAGCCCAAAATCTGAAGTGATTTAGACACAACAAATGAAACATGAGATGTGTAAGTCATTTTAATACCGAGTAACACTCCAAGATCCCTTATTACGGAGGCCTGCAATAAAGGTGACCTTTTTATGTTATACGTATAATGCATGGAGTTTCTGCTCAGGTTGAAGTTCATTAGTTGGCATTTAATTATATTTAGCTTCATTCCATTCAAATCGCACGATAGCAATACGTGATCTAAATCGGATTGGAGTTTTATACAGTCATCAGCATTTTGGACTCTCATATAGAATTTTAGGTCGTCAGCAAATAATAGGAAAATGCATGATGAAAACATAAGGCAATATCATTCACATATACATTGAAGAGTAGGGGTTCCTTGCGGAACACCAGAAGGTACTTTAATTTCTCTGGATTGGAAGTTCTGGACGCGCACAAGCTGTACTTTTTCAGTAAGACAGTAAGACATCCAAAGAAGTCGTTAAAGATTTTGAATTTAAATTAGAGGCTGCAGAGGGTTCCAAATAAACGAATATATCTGGATCATTTTAAATTTAAAAATCTCAATTTTCCTAAGTGGCATATGTATTATTATTTTTTCGGAAAGGCCTCGTATCTCATATATCTATTTTTAATACTTTGCGATTTATTTTCATTTCCAATATTTACTCTTCTTTCTGACATTGTCAAATTTTTATTTCACAACTGAGTAAATAAATTCATAAAATTTATTGTTTCATATTGTATTTATCAATTTAAAACGATTCAAATATATTCGTTTATTTTAAACACCGTGCAGCATCAAATTCAAATTCCGTTGCATATATCAAACATTAAAAAATGTAATTTACCTCCGAAAATAATGGCAAGATCGTAATTTTTTGAAAAGAGTGAAAACTAAGTATGTTTTTAGAAAAATTGAAATATTGGAAAAACTGTTCGGTTAAAGTATGTATTATTATTATTAAAAAAGTTGAGGAATTTCAAAAGGAATTTAAAATAAAATTAGAAAATAGGATATTCCATATAAAAAAAATATGTTTCATTCGTCGCGCTTTTTTGAGCCACCCTGTATACTTTACAATAATTTTAAATTGTGCATCCTCATTTTCTCAAAACTTTTGAAACCAATTAGATAATAAACTTTACACTATCCTTGACTCACGAGCGAGACGGCAGCTTCTCGCGTGAGAGACTCTGTGACAATAAAGGAAAATGTATTAAATAATTTGATCACATTTACAAACCAAATCCCCAATAAAAAGTTTTTTTATTCATCATGAGTTTATTAAATATTAATTACGTACATCAATCACAACTCACTTGAAACGACAATAAATCATAGATTGTATTATTTAAATCCCAGTTTATCTAAACGTCATCTTCTGTGAATAATATGCTGGTTTGCCAATATGTTACGATTTAATTAAACAAGTAATTGTAATTTGGTACTTAAATATTTTACTTTTGCTATAGAAATTGATGCAACAACAATAACATAAACATGGGGTAAACCAAATATGGTAAAAACCACAACCGATCAAACAAATCTTTTATCAACGATTTTATTTATTGGCGTCGAAGATATTTATTGTAATTAGCCCAGGATATTTGCTTACGGCAACACTCAATAATGTTGTAGTTTCTCCACACTTTGCCCTCCTAACCTCCAGCTTGCCGCTTCCTTTTTTTCCGTAATTATAACTTTGGGTCGCCAATTAGTAAATAAAAGCACTTTGGCACTCATCAGCCACTACTCGACTTCGGCCCCCTTTGAGAATTGAAAATTTTACGACGCTAAAATGCACGGGCGAGTTTTCAAAGGAAAGTTCTTAAATAAGTTCCAGCCACTGGCAAAATAACCTCTTAAACTTTCCACTTTTTCCATGTACAAGCGAACTTTGGATGAGCCGAGTAAGTTTCGAGTAGATAGCAAAAATTTATGGCAAATACTTATTATTCATGAACGAAATGCCGCTAACAGGATGGTTAATTTCCCAAAGTTTAAGCAACAAATTTACTCAATGAAAGTAGACTAGCTTCATATCTCAACCAATCTAATCAACAACTAATGCTAAATGAGGGGCATAAACACCGTCTCGGATGACTGATTCCCAAATTGGTGACAGGTAGAGACCTGAGTCGCGGTTAAGATTTTTCGTTGGTAGAAGAGCTGATTACATTCAAAAATTTTAGTTTTATCGAATAAAATTTTATGTCTGGGTTCATGAGTGTGTTCGGCAACAGCAGCTGATGAGTTTATTTGTCTTAGTCTTAAGGCTCTTTCATGTTCTTAAATTAAAATTAAGAAATTAATATTACTTGTGTTTAAAATTCAATTTTTATTTTGCAAAGAGACAAAGCGCTTATAGATTCTCGTATTACCAAGTTCATTTTTGTCGTAAAGCGCTTTCCTGTCAGTTGAGCCTAGTTGATATTTTTCGTCCGGTCTTTCCAATGTATTCTTTGCCGCATATGCATGGAATGCTGTAAACTCCTGGCATCTCAAATGGAATTTTGTCTTTGACGGACTGAAGATGTTGAGAGATTTTTGGACAAATGGTAAATCTGGTTTTGACGTTATACTTCTTTAGAACTTTTGATATGTGGTCAGTGATGTTTTGAATGTAAAGAAGGACCACAGTGGTAAGTGTAGGATTGCTTTCGGCCTCATTGCTATTGGAAAGTTGTGGTGAAGTGTATTTTTTGATGGAACGCTTAACATCTTTAATGTGGAAATTATTAGAGAGAAGACCAGAGGTAAGGTGTTTTAATTCTGTTTTCAGTGACTCGGGCTGAGATAGTTTTACGGCTCTGTAAACAAGAGGTATCGGTCTGTGCGCGTAGGTTTTCTCTAAACACAATTACCCAATGTTAGGTCTGATTTTCTGTTGATAAAATTATCTAAGAATGGCAGGTTGTTATTAGTTTGCAACTCAATGGTAAAACGTATGTTAGGGTGTATCGAGTTTAAATGTCTAAGAAAATCTACTAGGGTTTCTTAACCATGAGGCCAAATAAGTTTCATCGACGTAGCGTTTCCATAATTTTGGTTTTAGATGAAAGGTGTCGAGAGCTTTCCTCTCAAAGGCTTCCATAAATATATTCGCGTTGACTGGTGGTGGTGAAGAACCCATAGCTGTTCCCGACGTTTGTTCAAAAACTTGACCGTTATATGAAAAACATGTTCCCGATAAGCATTTTTCAATTAAGGTGAGAAGATTTGGTAATGGGTTTTAATAAGCTAGATATTTTGCTAGAGAATATGTTGGAGAACCAATGGTGCTGACAATAGGTCGAAGTGGTAATCCTGGTTTGTGAATCTTTGGGAGTCCGTAGAGACGAGTAATTTTAGAGTCTTGAGGGGTAACAGATTTTTTCACGGAATCTGATAGAGAAGAAGCCTTAATAACAGATTTAAGGTTGCGATCCATAGATGCGTAGGATCTTTTTTAAGTTGACGATATGATCCGTCTGTAAGAATATCTTGAATATTTTCCCGATATTCATTTGTGTCCACGACTACCGTAGCATCTCCTTTATCTGCTTTTAGGATTACGATGTCTGGATTGGACCGACGCAGGAGGAATCCAGAAGTTTTGTAAAAAGTATTACAGGAGCCTGTGGAAGTTTCTTTGAAAAATTAACATTTTACTGGTATATCCAAGGCATTATATTACCAATGAAGGTTATGGGAATTTTACATAAACGCTTCTTACTGTGTGTGTGCGTGTGTTAAAGTTCTTACAAACATTAAATAACAGTGACGTACAAATCTGGAATTTCCAGAGCTGGGATTTTTATTACCCGTGTAATAGTTCCGTCGATTTTTCCGGATAGGTTTACGAGAATTCGGTAACATTAACCCCGTCAGGTAATGTATTCATTATCAATTCTCCTCGCGATCAAGGAGGATAACGGCCCAGACAACGTTCTTATTACGATAATCGCGGAAGGGACCATAATTTTCGCTACAAAACTGCGAGAATTTTATAACTATGCGGAGTAAAGTCGAAAATAACGACCCTCCTTCGAGCCGCAAAATGCATTTTCAGCGTTTATTGGCCCTTCGGCGATGCTAGGGGCTGCCGCCGAATGCGATGTGCCGTTTCCACGTTCGCTTGCATAAACCCATTGTGTGTTTATGGTACAAGTCCATTTTAGTTCGAATTTTGGATCGAAAACTGTCTACGTAATTTATCGCGAAATTAAAGCACCGTCAGTAGAGAAAACGGTTCGATTTTGGCTATATTTTTTTCGTGTCTGCGTTTTATTCGTCATTTTGTAATCGCGCGGCACAGATATAGTTAAAACATATATACAGGGTGTTCGAAAACTTGGAGGAAAGATTCAACGTGGCAAAATAATGGCAGTAAGTCATGTAACAAAAATTCGAAATAGTAATATTTTCCGAGTTATAGCTTGTCACAATTCATTTTTTGAAATTTTATTTTTAATCCAGTGGGCTTAATGCTCAACAGAATAAAATGGTATTTTACTCGCAGTCCTGATTTAGTAAAAGTCATCGTTACATAATAAAAGTTTTTCAAAAATCTATCATCAGAGGGCACTTTACCTGAACATTTTTTTAAGTTTCCCTGTATCTTATTTAGTTGGACTAGGTAGAACAGGTTGCCTTAAGAAGAATTACAAATCCTCAAAAATTGTTCCTCCTGTTTTAAGTCGCGATATAGCGAAATTGAAGGGACTGCTTTTTTTTTCGTTATAAAGAGTTATAGCACTTGAAAAATAACAATACGCATATGTATTCTGTAATATTTAATTATTTTATGTACATATTTTAACATCTACTTAGGAATATTTTATATAAATATTTAAGAACTACATTTGATGTTTCAAATAATCGGTCATTTTCTTTTAAATTTTGTTAGTATGCCAATATGCATCTAGAACTTTATCTTGTATTTTCACCATTTCTTCGAGAGGGGCATCTTCCCCATGATACATAAAAAAATTCTTTAGCAGCTTAACTGAATGTTGTTGTTGTTGTTGAATGGATGGTGGTGGTCCCAGATCAACTTCTTCATCTTCTTCTTCCTCTTGGTGCCCTGCCTCACCTTTTCTTGCTTGTTGTAATATGACTTCCTCTGTCAAGTCTGCTGTTATAGGCAAATCCTGATCTATCACCATAAAATCTTGCAACTCCTCGGTTGTAAACATCTGATCATCTTCCAACTCCTGTTCGCATTATGTCCCGGTAATAAGTCCTCCCGGATTAAAGCAAGTTTATCATCTAGAGTATTCAGTAACTCAAATTAGAACTGATTGAAACAATGGTGTGCTTTTATACATACCCATAAAGGCATTAACATAATCGCTTATTACGAGGAAAACACTTAGCGCGACCAGTTTCTCGGTAATTAGATTATGAGGGTAAGGAATTCTGAGAAGGTAAGAGACTCTATTAATTAGAACTCAGCCTACATTCCTTACTTTGTTACCTGATGTGCCCTTTTTTCTTTCAGTATAGAGAGTGATAAATTCGTTATACAGAGTGTATTAATACATAGCTTTGTATGGAGACCTAATAGTACAACAAATTTTGTTCGTAATACAGAGTTTTACGTTATAAAGAGTTCCGCTATAGGGAGTTTTCACGCAGTAGCCATGCAATTTTGTTTGCCGTCTATAAAGACGCGCGCTCCTCCTTCTGCAGAAAATTTGCAGCCAGTACCACTTTCCCCAACTAATGACAATGTCGGAGACGTTGCAGACATAGACATATCTTGTGCTAGTGACTGCATGGAAAATTCACTACCAGTGAAATCTACATAGGAATCTTAGACAGAACTATCATCCTGGAAGCCCACAGATTTTTCACAGTCTCAACCTGGTACTTCAAAACTACAAAATAATGACTTTTCACCCCGTACTCCATTCAATAGGAAATTCACATTCACCAAAAAGGGTCTTAAATCATCTGTCAAAACTTGGTGGTTTCCATGAAATATCAAAATGTGAATTATTTCTTACAGCGTAAATGCAGGAACACATTTTCGCATATTTGTGTTCATTTTTTCTATAAGGGGTTTATCCACCCGTGTGCGTGTAAAGTCTGTTCATAGATATAAGAAAGTGACTAATTGATATGAATTAAGGAAAGACCCGGGCAAGCTGTAAGAATGATATATGGCCGAACAGGTCCGTAATTTGTTTAGAATTTAATTATTTAAGGTTTTGTTATGAAAGATACTAAACAATATTTATTTATTTATGTAATCAGTATCACTATCGCTATCATCGCCTGTTCTAATTATTATTTGTTCTATATTATTTGCAATATGGATATACGATTTTTCTGCTTTTTCTATATGTTTAACAGAATTGGCCCAACTTTGTGGAGGGATGTTAAAAACTTCGGTTTCTATAAGTTTAAGGACATTGGAGTTAACACGGGAAAAAACATTGTTACGACGAATGACAGATTTCAGTTGATGCCAAACATGTTCATTGGGATTAAATATACATTTGTAAGGTGGAAGCCTTAAAACTGTATGCCCTAGGTTTTTTGCATAATTATCACAAACGTATTCCTTTTGTAGGTTCAAGCTTTGTAGAACCTTAATTAATTGCTTTTTGGTATAATCTTCGTGATAATAAATGTCGTTATTATACATGTAGTTTTGGATTGTTGCTTTGGTGTCACATGAGTAAGGGGTTCTAGTCAACTGTCTATTTAGAGCCAGCATAGAAAATATTATTCTTTTACCTCTTTTTGATGGCGCGTTTGTTTTACACTTATCAGTTGAGTTTACCCAACCCTTTTCCGGGGCATTATAAGTGCCGAACCAGGTTTCATCCAAGTAAATAATTGGCCTTTGTTGTTCTCTATAAATCTTAATTTTTTGTAGATATTCCACTCACCATTTCCGAATTCTAAAGGATTCTATTAAAACTTGGCTTTTGTCAATTTTTTTAAATCTAAAACCCATGTGTTGAATACACTTCCATAAGGTAGTTCTGCCACATTTAACACCGGTTTCATCTTTTTCAAGCCTCCTAATTAAGATATCTAATGCAGGCACGCTTTGTTCCTCGTACAACTGGTAAATTTTACTCCGTATTATATCTTGATCACTTTCATCTACACTCGAGAAAATGTCAGCATCGCTTCTTTTTTTCCTCGCTGAAATGGGGTTATTCACAATTTTCCATGCAGTTGATGTTGAAATTTTCATCAATGTGGCTGCCTCTGCTAAAGATGCTTGCTTGCTGGCACTACGTTCAATGAGAGTCAAATAAACATCTCCTGAGATACACTAGACTCGTACATATTTTGCATAATTCGCACACGATTCAACACACGCTGAATTACACACGAAATAAGAATGATTACTAATAAACTGAAACTAAGTAGTATACCAAACCAAAGAATATTAAACACAGGTCGGTGCAAAATTATTTTCTATTACGGACCACAATTTTACCTGAATTTAAATTCCGAAACTTTAGGTAATAATCTTGTTGCATTGTATGTTAATGACCACCCTTGGATTGGATTCAAAAGCAATTTGTCACTTTCTTATATATATGAACAGACCATACCTTGCATTATCTGCGGTATTGATAATAATCACTTACGTCTTCCTCGTCTCAGTCCGAATACATTTCAAATTAAGTTTCACTGCTGCAACAACTGATTTAATACTGGCCTAAGGATTCAATTAAACTCTGAAGTCGATATGGAATTGTTATTTTTAAAAGTTAAAAGTATTTCACTCACTCATGACTCATCAGACCTATAAAAGCAATTTCTTTTTAACTAATAAAATAACTTATGCAAATTAAGAAAACTCACATAAATTTAGTTGTTTTAGTAATTTTGGCATGCTGAATCTAAAATTAAAAATGTCAAATTTTAGCCAGAGACGTCACTTACGAGGAGCACAGGTAACAAAATCTAAAATATTTTTTTGTGGGTTGACTTTTAGACTTTGTTCGGGACAAAAGTACACACGGATTTCAAAAATATACTGTTTTATTCATTTTCAATTTCATTCGTTTTTTTAGACTTTTTAAACTTGTGTATATTAACCTTTTCTTGTCAGCTTCTAGATGCTCCTCTAACTGCTGGTTCTTCTGAGCTGGCAGCCATTAAAACTTTGTCGCCGTCGAAATTGAAAACCGAAAGATATTTTACGCTATCCGAAAGTTTGATCCCGTTTCAGAGTTTCGCTATAAAGTTTTCCTTACATGAAAATTAATACGACACTTTTTTATTTGAGATGTTGCCTTGGCAACTACTTCGGACCTCCGATAGGATTTCCGGGGTTTTGACAATCTCTCTGATCCCTAATATACTCAAAAAAAGTCATTTACAAGATGGCGGTTGACATTTGGCTAATGTGACAAAAAAAATGCCTTCTGAAAAAAGTATAGTGAAATTTTTCAAACTGGCCCGTGTAATGTTGTAATAACTATTAAAAAGAATGACCTATGGAGGTGGGGGAGAACTAATTATTAGGATTATGTTGAGAAAAAAAATTTAGAAAATATTTATAAATTGTGCCTTAACTGTCACAGATTATTCAATATTTCTTAGGTATCTGGAGGGTAGTTTAAATGTTAGTTTCTTTTCCTTGGCGATATAGCCCATATAGACAGCTAAAACTTTTGTATTTAAGGTTTTTAAGTATTGTACAGGGTGTTCGCGATATTTCGTGCAATATTAAAAAACATACATGCAGCTACCGAATTCAGACTTGGGAGAGAAGTAGAAGTCTGGCCCCGCATTTAGACTCTTTAAATTTAGGGCAATAAAATAACGCGAAGTTTTTTTTTTAATTTTTGATTTTTTTTTATTTGTTTTGGCATCCAGAAAAACATCTTTTCTTCCAAAACCATTCATCCGATCGGAAAAATTTTACAACCGTAATAGGTGGGAGACCCGGCGCTATAACTTTTGTTTCACGCATATTTTTTGATTATATACAAGGTGTTTTAGTTATGGACAAAAATCTAAAAGACCCTGAAAATTGTTCTTTTAGAGAGTAAATTATTAACCGTAAATCAAAATTCGTAAAAAAAATAGCTAATCCGTTCAAACAGTGTTATTGGCCGTATCAAGGGCTACAATTTTTGTATTTATGGTTTTCGTCTATCACATACGCTGTTCGACATATTTGAAAAAATCCAACTGAAAATCACCATTCACCTCGCCCTCAATCTAGACGCGATGACGTCATTTACTCTTACCACATTCTGTATGGTTTCAGAAAACAAGTAGTTTTTTGAAAACCATTTACTCCATTGGAAAAATTCGGATACCAGGATACTAAGGAGATCCAGGGCTATAGCCTCTATTTCGAACATTGTTGGAATTATATACAGGGTACGTAGTTTGTGGGCAAAAAATTCTAATAGGTCCTAGAAATTTCCGCTTTTGTGCGTGAATTATTGGCGATAAATGAAAAACTTATAAAGATGTGATAATTTGATATGAAGAGTATCGTAAACTGTCGAGAGATAGTTTAAGGTTTCGTCTATAGTACAGGGCACTCGAGATATTTGAAAAAATATAATTTTAAATTGCAATTACCAATACAAATTTTAATATTTACCGAAGTTTACCGTAACTTTGAAGTTCGACGAGATGACACTTTATACAGGGTGCATGCGCAATTAAATTACATCGATTTTGCGAAAGTTCCATAGCGGTCCGCAGGAGCACGATTTTAAAATAAAAAGCTGATTCGCGCTATTTGCCACGAACATGCCCGGCCCAGCGACGATTTTTCGAAAGTAATCTTGTTTTCCATGTACAAATTTATGCGCGGTCCTGTTGACAGCTTGCGACTTCTGTCTAATTTTAGAAAATAGAGTAGAAAATGATGCCTTCGTGTCTTCACGAATATCTATCGTTTTCCCACTACGTCCGGTAATCACTGGTTTCAGATGATGCAATAGATCAGATAACCCGTGTCTTATGCGGTCCTTTACCATTTCGTAAATGTCCTTTCTAGTATAAACTAGGAGAAGGAGCCTGAAACAAAGAAACATGTTTCAATTTTCTATACAAGGTATACTGTTGCAATTAGTATATCACATTTTGTGAAATCTATATTTGATTTTAAAACGAGAAAATCTTCGATTCTTGCTTTATTCTTTTATATAGAGGGTGTTTAACATTATTTTACAATTGAACCTGTGTACAAGGTTATGATTTAGTTAATAATTTTCTCAAAAGGAAAATGTCAGTAGATACCAGCAATTATATATCTGTGCATTATTTTCGTTATAATTTCAACGCAGTTTCTGTCAACTGTGGCTGCGGAACGGTCAAAAGTCATTCTGTTAGTTCAAATCCTAATACGTGCGGCATATACTGGCATATGTTACTTTTGGATCTAATTAATAAATTGGTTGGGTTCCATATCTCCAGAATACTATGAAATAACTAGAGTCCAAAATAATTTTCGGACGAAAACAAAAAGTAAAAGTTTCACTGCAATTCAGTTGAAAAGGCTCGTTTTTATATTCCTCTGGGGCGGGTCCTCGGGGGTGGAGAGACGACTAACAAGAAAAATGGCCTCGAATTTTTATTCCGAAAGAAGCGTGTCGGTGAAAGTTTTGCTGTCACGCGAAATTTGATAAGGCGAACGGAAACAAAGGGAGGACAATATTTTAGGGATCATCAAGGTTTCATTAAATTTTTAACGTCGTAGTAAATTTTGCGGATATTTTTAATTTGTTGCGCAACATAGCAATTGATTGAGTGGCGTACAATTAAGATTTTTATTAATATATACGACGTACAAGCTGTGCTATATATAACATATGCACATGAAGTACTGCTAACTTTTGGCACACGAAAACACTAAACAGTGTTGACATAACACACAGAATATCGATATAAATTCAACATTTCCCCTTTTTGTTTGTTTCGCATCATTATTTAAGATTAACTTAGGTATTACACTACAGTTTCATTTTTCTTAGCCCATTATTTTCTTTTAGACATAACAAATTTCTTAACTCTTTAAATCTGTTTGTGTCAAGTACTTTTGTGAACTCGTCTGCTTGCTGTTCCCTCGTTGCGATCTACGAGGTGTGTTCAAAAAGTTTGAGCAAAAACTATTTATTTATTTATCAAACTTAAAGTTGTACCTGTCACAGTAATTCCCCCAGACTTCCTCCAACTTTTTTTCCAATCATCGAAGCATTCCTGGTGAGCAATTTCTGTTGTGGCCTTGAGGTTTTCCAACAATTTTTTCTTTAACTCCTTAATCCGACCAAACCTCCTTCCATATCCGGTTAATATGGTGGTTGAGGTGTGATTGCGGTTTTGTTTTCCTACAATTCCGGACGTTTTCTTCGTATTGCTTCTCGCAAACGAGGCATAACACAATTACTTTTTATTGAACGTACGAACTTGTGCTAAGATGTCTTGATGTACTACGTCACGATAATGAAGAAATACAGTAATTGATTTGGACGTCATAACCATATACCTATGATTCGTTAGCAGTTATGACCTTTTTGAGTCTATCAAGATCATCATTGACCTCGTTTAATAGCTCTTCTTTCAACACCATTTGTTTCAATGCTTTCATCAATTATATTATATATACATAATATATTCATTATTATATTATATCAATTATAGAACGAAATTCGTCATCTGCGTCTTCTCCGCCATCTTGGAACAGTTTGTAAGACATTTTTTTTTGCTCAAAGTAGATTACATTTTTTACACAAAATGTTATGCAAACTCTTTATACTTAGCTCGCCCAATTACAAAAGTCACACTTTTATAAAACTTCTGGATTCCTCCTGCGTCGGTTTTTGTTGACTCGAACTAGCTAATGTTTCGCTAATCATCCTGTTGGCTTCTTCAGAGCATGACTGAAACTGGCTCTCATTTTACTCTGTACCTGCTTATATATTGTTTAAGGGGGGCGGAGCTACAAGTGGGGCATAAGCACCGTCTCGGATAATTAATTCCCATATTGGTGATAGGTAAAGACCCGAGTCGCGGTTAAGATTGTTGGGTTGCTTATAGATTTCTATAGACTCTCGGATTTTTCGTTGGTAGATGAATTGATTACAGGCAAGAATTTTAGTTTTATCCAATAAAATTTTATGTCCGGTTTCGTGATTGTGTTCGGCAACAGCTGATGAGTTTATTTGTCTTAGTCTTAAGACCCTTCATGTTCTTTGAGACTAGTTTTCTTTGCCTCATATGCATGGAATGCTGTAAACTCCTGGCATCTCAAATGGAATTTTGTCTTTGACAGATCGAAGATGTTGAGAGATTTTTGGACAAGTGGTGAGTCTGGTTTTGTCGTTATATTTCTTTAGAACTTGTGTGATATGTGATCAGTGATGTTTTGAATATAAGGAAGGACAACAGTGGTAAGTGTCGGATTGTTTTAGATTTCATTGCTATTGGAAGGTTGTATTGGCGAATTGTATTTTGTGATGGAACGCTTAATATCTTTTATGTGGAAATTATTAGAGAGAAGAGCAGCTATTTTAATTCTGGGTGCAATGACTCGAACTGAGATGGTTTTACGGCTCTGTAAACAAGAGAGTTGATAACCGATGATTTTTGGGCCGGATGGTGATGTGACAATGCATTAAGGTATCGTGTGCGTAGGTTTTCTGTAAACACAATGACCCAATGTTAGGTCTGATTTTCTTTTGATAAGAATATCTAAGAATGGGAGGTTCTTATTAGTTTCTATTTCAATGGTGAAACGTGTGTTAGGGCGTATAGAGTTTAAATGTCTAAGAAAGTTTACTAGAGATTCCTGACCGTGAGGCCAAATAACAAAACTATCATCGACGTAGCGTTTCCATAATCTTGATTTTAAATGGAAGGTGTAGAGAGCTTTTTTCTCAAAGGCTTAAATATATATTGCTATGACTGGTGATAGTGGAGAACCAATAGCTGTTCCCGACGTTTGTTCAAAAATTTGACCAATATAAGGAAAACATGTTCCACACAAATATATTTCAAATAAGGTGAGAAGGTTTGGTTCCAGATTCTCCAATTTTAATATATCTGAAATGATCGTGAGAGTTTCAGGAACAGGAACTTTAGTAAAGAGGGATGCTATGTCGAAACTAACCATGATATCTTGTTCATCTAATGCAATGCTTTTTATTTGTTCAATGAAGTGAACGGAATTAAGTACGGAAATGTCAGTTTTCCTTGTAAAGAGTTTTAATAAGGAAGCTAGATATTTTGTTAGAGAATATGTTGGAGAACTAATGATGCTGACAATAGGTCGAAGGGGTAATCCTAGTTTGTGAATCTTTAGGAGTCCATAGAGACGAGGAATTTTGGAGTCATGAGGGGTGACAGATTTTTTCACGGAGTCTGATAGAGAAGAAGTCTTAGTGATAGATTTAAGGATGCGTTTCATGGATGACGTAGGATCTTTTTTAAGTCTGTAAGAATATCCGGAATCACTGTAGCATTTTCTTTATCTGCTTTTAGGATTACGATTTCGAGATTAGATTTTAGAGGTATGTTCACAAAGTAAGGTGATTTTTGTAAGTGGGTGGGCTAAGTATATTCAATCTTCGATATTTTTTTGTTATGTTGGTACACGTGTCCCTAACATATGTTCACAGTTTCAGTCAGTTTGCACGTTTATTTTTTTTGTGAGACAGAAGCGTTGGATGTGTTTTGCGTGCTTGGCGATTTTCTGCTGTAAAAAAATTTGGAACAAAGAATTTGCATAAAATTGTATGTAGAAAATGAAATACAGTGCTGCAAAACACTTGAAATGTTGACAACGGCATATGGTGCATCTACTTTGAGCAAAAAAAATAGTTTAAAAGTTTTACAAGCTGTTCCAAGATGGCCGAGAAGACGCCGATCACGAAACTCGCTCTGAACGCCCCAGCATGTCAATAACTCATGAAAGCGTTGAAGAAGTATAGCAAATGGTGTTGAAAAATCGTTTACTTATTACTGAATTACTATTCGAGAAGTGGCTGAAGACGTCGGCATCTCTATTGGAGCGTACCATGAATTTTTTTCCGAAATTTGGGCATGAAACGCATAGCAGCAAAATTGAAGGACCATCGCTCAAGAGCTGCTAAACGATATGAATGACGAATCATGGATATATAGTTAGGACGTCAAAACCAAAGCCCAGTCGTTCCTATGGAAGAAACCAAGACCGAAAAAGGCACGTAAAGTTCGATCAAATGTTGCTTACTGCTTTCTTTGATTATCGTGGCGTAGTATATCAAGAGTTCCTACCACAAATCATGCATTTTACATCATGCATCTGCTCTCTCATCGTTGCTTGTGTCTAACCTTTTGGTCAAAAACAAAATCACAAACGTACCTGAGCCACCCGAGAACTGGAAAAAGTGTAGTATATCTTGGTGTGGGGGAGGGGAGTAACTTTGAAGGGGACAATATTAATTTTAATAAATAAATACTTTTTGATAAAACTCAAAGGTCGGCTTACTTTTTGAGGCCACCTCGAATGCAGACTGCTTTTTTAACAAAAATTGAGACACCCTGTATATTCCATCTAAAAATAGTGTGCCAGGAAAGAATTCCTGAGTCCTTCCAGAAACTATATGGAAAAGTTTGATATTCAGTTCATTTAAAGCAAGTAATTATTAAGATTTCTTCAAAGGTCCAAAATGCCTAAAAATCTAGCAAATTATTTCCTGAAATGATATACAGAGGGTACCATTTTAACTATGCAAGATGTTGCCATGTTTATATATGAGCAGTAATACTGGCATACTCAAAAATATATATCTAGTAGCTATATATGCAGAACAAATTCAAAGTGAATAACACAGAATAGAAAAACTTTTTACCTATTAGTTGTTTTAATCAACGAAGTAAGAATTGAACTCCTACGAAACCTAACAATTCAACTGAACATTTGAAAGTTATTTGTCTTTGCCAATTTTATAATTTCATATTTCTGAAATGATTTCTTTTATCACATCATATTAACATAAAAATGTTAATATTAATAAAATTTAATTTTCAGTTATCTTTGGTTGTTTCCGTTCTTTAATAGGCACGAACGGAGCGAGTGTTTAATGACCGAGTGACTTAAAAAGTTTGTCGAACGTGTTGCATACTATACTTTTTCTACGACCGCTAGTCTTTGGGTACATTTTCGCAAAACAACACGAATACATTCACTGACATGACCGTCAGAATTGACAAACGTCAAAATTCAAAGCGTGGGAAATATCTCCGAAAACATCCGATTGCTACCAATCCTGTGCGGTATAGTTCCGGAAATGTCCGAAGTGGCTCGAACCTGTGGGAAATGAAACTGACGGGGTAAAGTGACGCTTCCCGCACGCTAGTAGAGTAGCTATTTGTATATTATGCAACAAGTGCGGTAAACGACATTTGACTCATGAGTTTATTTGACACGAGCGGAGCGAGTGCTTAATAAACTTAACTTAAATTATAAATGTCACTTTATTTACCGACTAGTCCACTAGATTTTAATTGTAGTTAATAGTACGTAGTATTTAAATTGTCTGATATATTACCCCTTTATTCAAGACTAAAAGGAATAGTTACTACACATACCATAAAACAATTATTTGATAATAATGATGATATAATACGCTAAATTAACATATTGCTAAAGATGACTTTTTTTCTTGCAGACTGAACTCTCTCACAACCTGCAACAGTTGTCCGAACGAGCGAGATCTACTACGGAATTCATTCAGCGACTCAAAGGGATGAGCGATAAAGTTAACGTAAGTTCTTTCATATTTTTTATCAGCTTGGCCGTTAGGTCCGATAAACTGTATTGTCGAGAGAAAGCGAGGAGCTTATTCTTGAACCAGAAGCGCGTAAAAGTGCTTTTGTTGTAAATCAGATAAAACGCCGCGTTGGACCCTATCGGAACTCTTGAAACTGCCAGAATTTAAATATGAAAACTTTGTTCCCAAACGTATTTCTCCGGAAGCCGTCTCAGAGTTTTATTTATCTCAAATCTCAACAAGTACTCAAAGTTCAGCAAAATTGGATTCTTGGCAATAATAAGTTCAATATTTCAGATACACACACGCGCACGGAAGCACCAGAATATTTTTAGGTCAAAAAACTCTTCAAAGTAATCGTCACAGATTATACGCTAACGATAAATGCTCATGACTGTAATAATGCCATTTATCTGCTCGTAGGCATTTTTGGGCCAATAAGTCAAACCCTTCCGGGGTAGCAGTAATGAAATTAAAACACAAAATACAGGAATATATTCTGCTTTATTGCGTACTGTATAATTGCTATTATATAAATAATAAATACATATAATAGAATAGTTAAAATATGTCCTATCACTACCATCTAAGGAATAATTAATAGTTTTAAGTTGCCCCAAGTTAATCTATGGTATTAATTTACACTGTATTTTAATTACATCAATAACCTGGCCGAGAATTCTTGGGGTCATATAAGATTCAAATAGCAGTGGTGGTGGTGAACTAAGGCATATACGAGGTGTGTTGAAAAAGTAAGGTGACTTTTAAGTGTTATCGAAAAGTAATATCCCCAGATATAATACCTCGTATTACCGATTTTTTTATGATCTCTTCAACGAAATAAGTTTTGTCACACTATTTTGCTGCTGATCGTTGGGAGTTTCTCAGCTGAAGTGCTGCGATAACTGGCATTCTCATAAACTATTTCGCTGCCCGGTTTTACAAAAACTCCACCCGTCATGTTCTGACGGTGGTCTAACTTTCACTCAAGCCACAATGTAAAATCGATTTCCTTTTTCCTCTAGATACTGTATGATTATCGGCATACTATATCCATATTTACTTCACATTTTTGATATAAACTGTTGAGATCCGCAAAAAATTCTTCGGTCGAAAAAAATTTGAACCGTTTGCTCCTGCTTTAAACAACGTACTACACAAACCTCTCTCATTTCTACTCTACTACTACTACTTTTAACTTACTCCGAGGTTATCCTTAAAATAGTTAAATTAATTACAGTGATATAATGAATTTCCTGTATTCAGTCGCATTAAGCAATGTTATTCCGTACAATAAGATAATCAGCGGTTCGGACATACCTAATATAATATATAATATTTATATAAAGTTGCTCTCGTTGTAGATTAATAAAAAACGAGCAACAACTTACTTTTTACAAAATTTCTGGATTCCTCCTGCGTCGGTCGCAATTGCTGACGTTTCGCCAATCATCTGTTGGTTTCTTCAGAGCTTGACTGAAACTGACTCGTATTTTACTCTGTACCTGCTTATATATTTTTTGAGGGAAGCGGAGCTAATTGAAGGGCATAAACACTGTCTCGGATAACTGATTCCCAAATTGGTGACCTTAATGCATGGTCACATCACCATCCGGCCCATAAATCTTCGGTTATCAACTCTCTTGTTTACAGAGCAGTAAAACTATCTCAGCTCGAGTCACTGAAAACAGAAACACCTTACCTCTGGTCTTCTCTCTAATAATTTCCACATAAAAGATATTAAACCTTCCATTAAAAAATACACTTCACCACTACCTTCCAAGAGCAATGAGGCCGAAAGCAATCTTACACTTGCAACTGTGGTCCTTCCTGACATTAAAAACATCACTGACCACATATCAAAAGTTCTAAAGAAATATGACATCAAAACCAGATTTAGCACTTGTCCAAAACTCTCTCAACATCTTCGATCCGTCAAAGACAAAATTCCATTTCAGATGCCAGGAGTTTACAGCATTCCCTGCATTTACGGCAAACAATACATTAGAGAGACCGGACGAAAAATATCAACTAGGTTCAAAGAACATGAAAGAGCCGTAAGACTATGACAAATAAACTCATCCGCAATTGCCGAAAACAATCACGAAATCAGACATAAAAATTTTATTCGAGAAAACTAAAATTCTTGCATGTAATCAGTTCTACCAACGCGAAATCCGAGAGTCTATAGAATTTTATAAACAACCTAACAATCTTAACCGCGACTCAGGTCTCTACCTGTCACCAATATGGGAATCAGTCATCCGAGACGGCGTTGATGCCCCTCATTTAGCTCTGCCCCCCTCAAACAATATATAAGCAGGTACAGAGTAAAATACGAGCCAGTTTCAGTCAAGCTCTGAAGAAGCCAACAGGATGATTGGCGCGAAACGTCAGCAATTTCGACTTAGCAAAAACCGACGCAGGAGGAATCCAGAAGTTGTGTAAAAAGTATTACAGCAGCCTGTGGAAGTTTCTTTGAAAAAAAAAAGAGTAACAACTTGGTTTCTTTTGCATTATATTATTAGTAGCCAGAGATAACACAACAGCCAACTTGTATGTTATTATTATTATTGTTATTAGTATTAACATTATATTGTCTATAACCTTAACATCTAGCACAGAATGGATTCTCCTTCTGTTCTTTGCTATTCTGCAACGGGGGCACATTACCGACCAGTTGTTACTCGAAGGTTCGAGAGTTTTATAAACGTAAGGCATGGGCAATAAGAAAGCCTTAGGAATGGATTCCATATTATTCATAGAAAATATGGCAGGTATCAAAGAAATAGAAGAGGGAACATAAGAATTTATCAAATCTCTATAAAGGGATTGAGAGTAGTGATATTTTCTTTTCTGGTGAAGCTACACTTTAACCGGAGGATCGGCGTGAAAGCTGGTATGAATTCTATTTTTGTAAGATCTCATTTTTCTCCATCTTAAGGACCAAGAAATCCATAGATTATTTTTAACAACTCTAAAAAATTCAAAAGTGGGGTTTTAATTCCAATGGGTCCTTCTCTCTAGCTTAGTTGGCCACCTAATCCACAATTTCGTTATTTCTAATACAGAATGTCTATCGCACTTACAACTTTACCAATCTTTGATCACAGACCATAACCCAAAGGATACATTAAACAAACAAAATATTAATTATTTGAGAAGTTTTGATGTGAATTGTTTCTAAGAAAATCTCCTTGGCATCAAATAGTTGAGCAATGACCTAAATACAAAACTTTATTATTGTTCGTTGATTAGCTGATGGTTAAAATGTTGACGAGAGTGGCCCTATTGAACCACGAACTCATAAACCGAGCTTTAGTGCTGAAGAGGTAAATGAATGCTTTTTTGAGTTAAATACCATTTTCTATCGAACATGTTGGCATTTGTCGTTAAAACTTCAACACAAAGCTAAAAAACGCAAAAACAACGGCACAGTTGCATCGAAACAGATATTGCGATTGTGTCGAAAATATTACGACAATGGAGTGATAGGACGTTTCGAATTGGACAGTGACAAAGGGAGTCGGACGTTCGTCAAATCCGATAACGAAACTTCGTAATTAATGGAAAATGGAACGAATGGATAACTTTTCCCCGCATTCAAAAAACTTTTGTAATTATTCAAATAAAAAATGTCTCGTTAGTTTACGTACCGCATATCGAAAGGCTCGCTAGGAACGCGTGAACTTTGGATTTGAGGTATTAAAAAGTTTAAAGGATATTTAGACAGTTTTGTTTAACGACTCCTGGATAAGCATTGCGATCACTTTAAAAATACTTGTCACAGAGTTAAAATATTTATTTATTTATAACAATATCTAAACAGTATTGCTTCTGCATTAATCCTGCGTTGGTCCTGTTCACTTCTTCAAAGCTTAACTGAAACTGACTGATTGTTTCAGTTTATCTACGAAGTTTAGTTGAAATTAAAGTTGTTAAAGGATTTCAATGGATTCTCGAATTTTTAGTTGCTATAAGTGATTGCATGCTAAAATTTTAGTTTATTCTGGTTGCAAGAGCAGCAAATCGACAGAACTGATACTCAATAATCCGGTCGAGAGGAAAAACCAGTTGCTTTAAGTTGAATTTGAAATCGTTTAAAAGTTTCTATGGATTCTCGGATTTTTCGTTGGTCGAAAAATTGATTAGATGCTAGAATTTTAGTTTGGTTAGTTGATGTCCGGATCCATGAGTAGACATATCAGCGGAACTGACTGTCAATAAGTATTTTATGCAAATGGAAAACCATCACGACGTCCATAGGAGATGTGGCCAGCTTTAGGACCACCAGGGATTGTCCACAAGGCGGCATGTTCTCCCCCCTTCCATGGTGGACAACCTACTGGGTATCACATCACTATAGTGGGAGCACATCGATCGCTTTGGACATGCGGGAGTGTTTGTGGCAAAACCTGGGGCATGGGTTCTAAACAGATATACCTGCTATACACGATATTCATTAGGCCTATCATAGCGTATAGTCTGGTGGCACAAGGAACAGCAACCCAGGCGGAAATTGCTATGCTGCAAAGGCAGCGGCTTCATCGACAGCTGTGGAGGGTTGACATTTATGGGGAGCACCAAAGGACCAAACTATCAACCAACGTATTTCAAGAAAGCTCCGCAAGGATACTGGAAAATAAGCAACTTGTGCCACAAGGAATTAATATATTTTCCGACGGCTCATAGCGCCTCTAAGACTGTAAGAACTTGGGAAGGGAAGGGAACAATAACATAAATACCACGACATAGTGGATTAACATGTAAACTTCCTAGCAAGGATGGGAGGGGAGACACCACCATCAAGTCCACAGTTGAGGTGTCCACACGAGAGCTGAATCTGATGGGGGAATAAATAGTGATTTTTTTGGCAACTGCGTATGAGTTCATTTGTCTTAAGGTTTTTCATGTTCGTTTAGCCTAGTTGATATTTTTGTCCTATTTCTCACTGCATTTCTGTAGTGGAAAGCTTAATATATTTAATGCGGAAATTATTTGAGACAGTTTTATGACTTCATAAAAGAAAGTTGATAACCGCTGATTTCTCGACTGGATGGTGATGCGCCAATGCATATTTTCTATTGATAAGAATATCTAAAAATGGAATTCTTGATTACGAGGCCAAATAACGAAAGTATCATCAATCCAGGAGAGAACCCATAACTGTTCATGATATTTGTTGATAAATTTGACCATTACAGGAAAAATAAGTTCCCGATAAACATTTTTCAATTTAGATGAGAAGATTTAATTACAAACTCTGTGAAAATATTTAAAATATCTGGAAAAAAAATGTAATGTTTTTTAATTGCTGAATGAAGTGAAAGGAATTAACTACGAATCTACCAGTTTTTCTTGTAAAGGGTTTTAATATAGGTGCTAACAGTAGGTCGATAGGGTGTTCCTGGGAAGTCAGTAGAAACGAGGAATTTTGGAGGCAAAGCGAGTGACAGATTTTTCATGCATTCTAATAGAAAAAAACCTTTAATAGCTGCCTTAAGGTTCCCATCCATAGATACCACAACAACTTTTTTAAGTTGACTATAGGATCTGTTTGTTAGAATATCTTGAATTGTTTCTTGGTAGTGGGATGACTGACAATCCGTGGCAAATTCGATTCATCAACAATCAACAGTCTTGGATTTGTAATTGAAACTAGTTTAGCGGGCTGATCTGTAAATAGTGATCTGAAAATTCATCAAAAATATAATGATTATCGATAGATTTAGCTTAACTCTTTAAGTCGAATGCTTTAAGAGTTTTTGTTTCACTAATTATTCAAGCGATATTATTCCTACTTCACATAGTCAGTTCAATAATTATACCTTTACGCATAATAAACATGTCATTGGCAGTGGTATCCCATTCAAGTTAGATTAACTCTGGCCTAACCAGCATTTGCATATAATGCTCTATTGTAAACTTTATTTATTCGCACATAGCTTTGATAGCTTGTTCTCGTGTTGTTTTTACAGGATAATGCTTGAGCATTTTTTAATAACTGTAAGCCTATTCTTACTTTATTTCAGGAGAATTGCGAGGAATTCGAGCAGATTGTGACGGCGCAATGCGAAGCTCTGATCTTGGCGATTCAAGCCAGACGCGACCAGCTGATCGAATGTATCAGACAAGACAAGGAACTAAGAGTGAGAGCGCTCAAGGAACAAGTGGTTACGTGTACATCCAGACTCCAGCAAACCACGGCTCTCCTTCAGTTTTGCATCGAAGCGCTAAAGGAGACAGATAGCTCGGCTTTCTTACAGGTGAAAAATAATAATCGTTGTTAAAAAAAAAATAACTCATAAAAAGACAAACGACAAATATTCAAACCCAAAGATAAAGGGAAGCGATATATCCTCCCGCGAACGGAAACAAATAAAACTTTAAACTCGGGTAGTCTCTGTTTGTTGTTGTCGGTGGGGCTCCCTTTGTCGATATCGGGCCTATCTTGCTGGCAGCAATTTGCACGCTGACAAACTGCTAATTACTTTTTAGGTCGGTTCGATGCTGATAAGCCGCGTTGCAAACACGGACAACTCATGGCACAAAGAATGGTCAGCGCCCCGAGTCTCACCCCATTTCGATCTCACCCTGGACGATAAATCTGTACTGAAAGCCATCGAACAGCTCAACTTTATCCAAATGAAACGTAAGCGTAGTTAATATTAGTTACTTACATTCTCACTATTGAACACATATGCTCGTTAGCTCGGCGTTAAAGTCGGCGTTCAACAACTGACGGACCAGAGTTCGATCCTCGGTGGGCGCGAAAACAAAAAAAAGATTAGTCACGTGATTAAAATAAGTCTCTCAATCGGTCTTATTTTCTGGATGACGACTTTATACCAAGTTTAACAGAATAAATAAATGTCATTGGCGGTTAATTTTGAAATATACAGTGAACTGCAAAAATATGGAAGAAATTCATTTAAAAATCAGCTGTGGGATTTCAGGAAAAATGCTCGCACGTGCATCGTAATATTTTTCTTGCTCGTGTCTTGCTGTAAACAGAAAATGTACGGGGTTGGTAAAAAAGACTAAAAACATGAATTTGATTTTGAGATGGACGGGTAAGTAGCTCGTCCCAGTAAAGTTCTTAAACCGTCGCAATTACATTTCTATCAGTAAAAAAAGAGAATACTAAATCTAAATCTAAATGAAATCAAGAGAATCGAAACTTTAATTTTTATTGGATAGGGGCACAATACGAAAACTCATGAGGAAGTTTGTAATTTGCTTTTCGCAAAATGTTCAGAAACACCAGTTACAAGATTCACAGTGAGCAAAATTGGGAGAAAATTTATTGAAACAGAGCATCTAACATATCGTCTAATCCCAGATCATCCAAAAATTCATGTTATCCTTTTTATTAGAAGAATATTATGAATAGAAGATGACATTACGACCGACGAATTGAACGAACATAATCCAGACTGCAGAATACTACGTAACGAAAATCCATTTTTTCACCGTCAGATACTGTTTGATGATGAAGCCAGGGTTTTTTAAATCTCACGGTAAAAAAAACAAATTGAGATAAAATCATTTACAACATCCACTAAAAACAAATATGTTTGGGCCGGGATTTTGGCTAGACTAATGCGTGAATAAGGTCTCCAGATGTTCCTCCACTGTATTTTTTCCTCTAGAAGTATTTAAGATAAAAAGTGTGTAGGTAGAAACCACAAAATGTGTATGATTTAAAATTTAGAACCAGATACGAAATTAGGCAAATTTTTCGACACCCGATACAATTTTCTCCCAATTTTACTCACTAGTGGATCGTATAATGAGTCTTTCTTGATATTTTGTGTTCAATAAATTACAAAGTTGATGAGTTCTCGTTTTTTCCGCATTTGTTTTAGTGACAGAAATGTAATTGTGACGATTTAAGAACTTTACTGGTACTAGCAACTGTCAGAATTAAATTTCAAAATTAAATTAAATTGCTCCTAACAAGTAAGAGATAGCTACATGAAATTTGACGCAGAATTTGAAAATGGATTCGAAAAAATCGTATTCCGTAAAAAAAGAAACTTGATATCAACCTTTTGACCCACTCGGTATATTTTCTGTTGTTCCATATTTTAACAGTTCATTGTACATCTACTTACGAGATGTAATTGATTAGTATAATGGCTAAAAGTTAATAGCAGTACTGCCATCTGAGTTTGTTCTCAGATGTCCTTGAGTTCGTTATCTGAGAGAGAAAGAATTCGGGTTTTTACCCAGCGATGGGTTTCAAATTTAATTCCTTCTGGAATATTAATAATGAAAAACCCAGTACTAATATCTCATATTATTTCATTGATTCAACGCAGAAATGTTGATAACTCTCTTAATTAATTCTTAAACTGAAGTTCCGAACTTCATACTATACTTTTACATACTATACTTTTTCTTTTGGTTTAATTTTTGCAAATCAGCACGTCAACAAACGTCAAAATACACCAATATTGCGAAAATGACTTCAATTTGGTAGTAAATCCATTCGAAACTAAACAACTTTAGATTACCATTAAAAAGAATTTCATTTTACTGCTACTACTACTACTACTACTTAGTTAAGATAATAATCTTCCTCCTCAATAATATTTTTATCTCTGTAGCAGAGTTCATGGTCTGGGTCTTTAAATGCTCTGTGTTTACTTTGAAGTTACTGAATATGGGTTGCAACATTATTCGAAATCCAACTATTATTTCTTCATCAATACCTGTCATTCTTGCAGAAATATCCGAATTTTCAAAAAAAAAACACCTACCTGAATTGTCATCCTTTGTTCTACCAAATCCAGGCTTTGGTGTATCAATTAGCAAACCGAAATCTATTAAAATTAAGACTTGAACTCTTTTTTATATTGCTTGCTGCAGTTTTCTTTAATTTTATTTCTTAGTCAATTTACGTAAAGAATATTTCATAAAAACCACAAATTAAAATAATAACAATAGGAAAATTTCTAAGGTTTGTTTTCTAAAAATATTAATTCTTGTTGGCAAGAGGATAAAAATGATTACAACAAAATTTCCGAATAAAAAATGCGTTTTTTATTTATGGCGAGCCAATTTTTGTGAAAAAATAAAGGTATTAATATAATTTCGAAACACAAATGAGCGAAAGTAATAATTTTTTTTCTCTTAACAAAAAGTAAAAACCAATTTAGTTTTTAAATTTTGTAACTATAAAATAAAATTGTCTATTTCTACACTACTCTATATAGCTTTGGTTTTGGTTAGTTTTGTCCAAAAATTGATTTCAATAAAATAAAGCTTCTTACGATTTCTGGAATAATTTTTTTTTTATTTAAAAAATCGATTTCAACAATCTGCAGCAACAATTTTCTTATATCATATATAATTTATTATTGGTAAAGATATTGGAAGGAAAAGGAAAGTTGTATTAGTCTTCCATCTTAATTTTGGCTGTCAAAATTAATAAAATGAATTGCAGTGTCTTTTGGAAAAAAATGCAAAATGGTAACACTTAAAATTGTCCGAATCGTTGAAAGGTTTAAAAATCTCCCGATACCGTGATTGTGTGATTTGCGTGAAAGCAATTAATAACAATAGAGGCGCGATAGCATTGTTGCCACTCATCCCCGCAGTTCATTTTCGGTTAAACCAGGCCTCGATTGTGCAGTCTACGTCTGCCTCACGCATATGTCGTTTTGATTTGTCTCTTTTGAAACGTTTTGGGAGTTCCATTCTTTGCTGAATACAAAATAATCCCGGGAACGCTTTTAAAACTTCGCTTCGTTTGCCTTTTTGCCGAGAGCTTTTATTAATTTGCTCTAATTAACAATACCTTCTCGTGAATCCAGAAATAATATTTCGTTTAACATCGTTCGCGAATCATTTCGTTCTCTTACATGCGTTTTTTCACAGCGGTCCTGAATCGTAACTTATATTTTTTAAAAATGTCCTTTCATTATTCAGCATACGTAGACGGAGAGGAGAGAGTACCAGCAGGTAAAAGGCATGACGCTGAAACGAGAGCATGTTGTTTTTAATGGGACATATTCAGCATGCTTTTTTTTATTTTACTTCCACAGAAATGTTTGAATTTTATTGGCCCAGGACGACATAGGAACTATTTTGGAGATACAAATTTTTCCCCTACAAAAATAAGAACATACTATATAAAATAATGGTATAAAAATAAGGTGGTGTCTCACATAAGGCGTAATTGTCATAAAAAAAAATTAAATACAAAAATTTTTTTGTTTTATGGAAATTTTTAGATTATTCACTTTTGAATAATAATGGAATGGAATTTTAAGTGCAATGGATAAAAACAAAAACACCTTTCCTATTTGATTTCCGTACAGTTTATTGGTAATTCCGTTCTAACTGTTACTTTTTTACTTATTGAGTTCTAAAATCATAGAAACTTTTTGCACTATTTCATCTTCATCTATTTGAAGTACTTCCAACATGATTAAAGTTATTGAACCAGATTTTAGTGTTAACTTAAAACATCAACCAAGAAAGGATCTTTTTTTTTAGTTTGATCAAAGAAATAAGAATTTATAAGATAATTAGGCACAAAGGCACCTTTCGTATTTGATTTCCGCACAGTTTATTAGTGATTCCGTTCTAACTGTTACTTTTTTACTTATTGAGTTCTAAAATCATAGAAACTCTTTTTGCACTATTTCATCTTCATCTATTTCAAGTACTTCCAACATGATTACAAAAGTTATGGAACCGGATTTTAGTGTTAACTTAAAACATCAACCAAGAAAGATTCATTTTTTTTTTAAATTGATCAAAGAAGAACTTATAAAATAATTAGTTTAAATTTAAAAAAATATGCACGGTACTGACATTTAGCTGATACATTATAGGTTCTCTCTGAATGACAAATTATATTATATAAAAAATATGATGAAATATGTTCATGATCGTGTAATTAAAACAAAAATTGTATAATGCCAATCTTGAAAATAATATACTGGGTATATTAATTTGATAAACATATTTCTTTTTTTTTTCCAAGAAACTTTCACAGGCTACTGTAATATTATTTAAAAATCTACTGATTCCTTCTGTGATAAATGAAAGTTGCCGACGTTTCGCCAATCATTCTGTTGGATTCTTCAGAGCCCAACTAAAACTGATAATAAAATGTTAAAATTAATAACTAGGCTAAGGCATCTTATTAAAAAACGAGTCAGTTGCTTTCATTTAAGTTCCCTTCAAACACTTGCGAAGCAACAAAGTCTGAGGCAGCTAGAACTTTAGTAAGAAAGAGCAGATATTGTGTAAGAAATGAAAATATTAACATAACTACTCAAGTTTTACTAATTGCACTTAAAATTTACACATGAATATTGGAAAAATGGTTAATGATAGTACGGGCAAACTTTACATTCTTAAAACCAGGAAGAGAAATTATTTTCAATTAAATTAAAGCACACTGGGTATTATATTTAAAATAATAATAAAAAATAATAAATTATAATAAAAAATAAATGAATAAAATAAGTGTTTTTTCATATTTTTAAACGCCATTGCCCACCAACGCAAGTCTCATTTTTATCTCCAAGATAGGTCCTTGGAATCTTTAATAATGGATTTTGAAAAAACATTTTTCTCTAGCCTCAAACTATCGATGATTTGTTGCAAATTTTAACCGGAAATTTCCCTCCTCACAGCGCCCGCAGCACCGGCAATAATTCCGGAGGAATGTAGCGCCGAAAATAATTCCGTTACAGTGGCTTGGCAACCGCCCCCGCACAGTCACGTCGAAGGTTACGTTCTAGAACTCGATGACGGCAACGGGGGAGACTTTCGGGTAAGCAAAACTAATACGACGTAACCATCTAGAAGTGTAAGGCAAAGTGGAATTTTCAATATTGGATTATATCTAATTTAAAGGGGGATGCGGATACCGCGCCCGGAGCTTTCTACCGGAACTATGTACTCAGAAATGTCGTTAGCAGAAGTTTCAATCGTAAAGTCTCGTTCAGATGGATATAATACTCAGCAAAGTACAGAAATAATTGTCAAAAATACTCGGAGCACACTTTAAACTACTGACCACTACAAATGTAGACATCTAGCCTTTCTTCAAAAGCAAATAAAAAGCATCGATTTCAATCTTTTCGTTTAAAAATATCGAAAACTATAGTGCCGCTAACTAGGAAGAAGAAGAAGAATATCTTTTCATCATTCTTTCACCACAGTGTAGTAGCTTTTGGTCTACGTACCACTAGAGCTATCACCCCACTAATCTACTTTACAGCTGCAATTAGTTATGGTCTGTTCATCGATATAAGAAAGTGACCCATTGCTTTTGAATGGGATTATCCAAGGGTTGTCATTAACATACAATGCAACAAGATTATTACCTAAAGTTTCGGAATTTAAATTCAGGTAAAATTGTGGTCCGTAATAGAAAATAATTGTGTACCTACCTGTGTTTATTATTCTTTGGTTTGGTATACTACTTAGTTTAAGTTTATTAGTAATCATTCTTATTTCGTGTGTAATACAGCCTGTGTTGAATCGTGTGCGAATTATGCAAAATATGTGCGAATCTAGTGTATCTCAGGAGATGCTCCCACCCAAATGTAGAAAACACTATTCTATTGAGACTAAGGAAATTATAAACAATGTTTATTTGACTCCCATTGAATGTGGTGGCAGCAAGCAAACGTCTTTAGAAGAAACGGCTACATTGACGAAAATTGCAACGTCAACTGTATGGAAAATTGTGAATAATCCCATTTCAGCGAGGAAAAAAAGAAGCGATGCTGACATTTTCTCGAGTGTAGATGGAAGTAATCAAGATATAATACGGCGTAAAATTTTACCAGTTATACGAGGAACAAAGCGTGCCTACATTAGATATCTTAATTAGGAGGCTTGAAAAATATGAAACCGGTGTTAAATGTGGCAGAACTAACTTATGGAAGTGTATTGAACACATGGGTTTTAGATTTAAAAAAATTGACAAAAGGTAAGTTTTAATGGTATTTTTTAGAACTGGAATATCTAGACAAAAATAGGATTTACAGAGAACAACAAAGGCCAATTATTTACTTGGACGAAACCTGGTTCGACACTTATGCACCCCGGAAAAGGCTTGAGTTGACTCAACTGATAAGTGTAAAACAAACGCGCCATCAAAAAGATTTTGCATGCTGGCTCTAAAGATGGTTGGATTCCAAATGGAATTTCTCTGTCTGCAAAAAATATTAAAGATTCTTCTCTGGATTACCATGAAGACACCACCGCTGATTTATTTGAAAGTTAGTTTAAAAACAAACTAGTTCCAAACATTCCTCCTAATAGCGTCATTGTAATGGACAATGCAAGTTATCACAGTAGACAATTGACTAAAACCCCTTCCTCATGTGACACAAAAGCAACAATTCAAAACTACATGTATAATAACACGACATTTATTTTCACGAAAATTATACCAAAAAGCAATTAATTGAGGTTCTACAAAGCTTAAACCTACAAAAGTGTGTGTGGTTGACTCAAGTGATGAGTGTAAAACAAATAATAATAATAATTATGCAAAAAAACTAGGGCACACAGTTTTAAGGTTTCCACCTTACCACTGTATATTTAATCCCATTGAACATGTTTGGCACCAACTGAAATCTGCCATTCATCGAAACAATGTTTTCACCGTGTTAACTCCAATGTCCTCAAACTTGTAGAAACCGAAGTTTTTAACATCCCTCCACAAAGTTGGGCAAATTCTGTTAAACATGTAGAAAAAGCAGACCAATCGTATATCCATATTGCAAATAATATAGAACAAATAATAATTAGAACAGGCGATGATAACAAAAGCGATACTGATATATTATATTAATAATTTTTTATAATTTAAGTAGGTAATAAAAATAATTTATAATTTTATTTTAGATTTCAACATAAGTACATACATAAATTAATAAATATTGTTTAGTATCTTTCCTAACAAAACCCCAAATAATTAAATTCTAAGCAAATTACCGACCTGTTCGGCCATATTTCATTCTTACAGCTTGCCCTGGTCTTTCCTTAATTCGTATCAGTTAGTCACTTTATTATATCTATGAACAGACTTTACTCTTTCTTTACTCTCATCACTTTGCTTTACGCGCCACTACAGTACCCACTGCCCTAATTTAATAATTTACATTTGCAAATATCTACTCTTTCTTTACTAACACGCAAAAAGAAACTGCAATATTTTCCTTTGGAAATATCGAAAACTGGTGATTAGGCCAGCTAAAATCATTGCAACTACAGTTGCTCAAACTTCAGTAGCTCTTGTCATCATTCTAATTGTCATTCTCTCACCACCGTGTGTTCTACTTATCAGTACGGTTTCCCTTCCACTAATTTTCTCTACTGCTGCAAACATATACTCTTTCTTTAGTGGCAGGTAAAAAGTAGCTGCACCCCATTGCAATCTTCTCTTTGATAAATCTATAAAATTAGATGATTTTTGGGTGCCGCTGGCTACAATTTGATTTAGTTTTTATAGCTCTTTTTATTATCCTAATTTTCATTCTCTCATCACATTATAGCAGAATTTACTCTACGTACCACTAATCTACTCTGCAGCAACAATTATTGTCTCTTTATATTATCCTAATTTTCATTCTCTCATCACATTATAGCAGAATTTACTCTACGTACCACTAATCTACTCTGCAGCAACAATTATTGTCTCTTTCTTTAATAGCTGCACTTCCGTTGTAATCTTCTCTTTTGGAAGTAAAAAAACGGTTTAGGTATGTAATATTATTAATAAAAAAAATTGAAGAATTTTAAAAGTAACCAAAATAGAATTTGATGTGATATTCTTGTATTTTTATGTTATATTTATTATTTAACTTTAACTGGAAAGGGAATTTTATTTAATATGTTATTTATTAAATCAAACTCATTTATTAGTATATCAAAACTTTGTACAGAAGGCCAGTAATTAGAAATTGTTTTAGATGTTCCTAATTTGAAAGGCAGTATTTTACATTTGCTTTTTCGAGAATGTTCAAGTCAAAGGAACTAAATATTATTTTATTACAACTTCCATTTGCCTTTTTTATAAACTTAAAAACAAATAATTGAGATCCGACTAGTTTAAATTTCTTCCATTTCCACCTAATTTTCGGTTCAGTTAAAAGCAGTCCAGAACGCGAAAGCAAAAACTCACGGACTTTTTGGCGTGTTCGGCCGCAAAATACGCAAAACCAATTTATTCCGAAACATATTCGTTTTCCGAATGCTCTCCCGTAGCAATATCGAACGCGCCATCCGAACGATAGGATCAATGAGTCAGAGAGAGCTTGCACATGTTGGAATGGGTCATTAATCTTTCTTTGGGGCGACACGTTGATACTACCTTATGACGTCCGTACGCACCCCAGCCGCAATTGGATATTCAGTCGTGAAGTTAATTGCGTTTACGGAAATTAATCGAAAATTAATAGAAAATATAGAATATTTACGTCACCTTCTCTGACAAAAAATGGTGATTTCAAAAATTCGATGCATTTATTTGCATTACGTAAGGTTTTTTTGCAAATATTAAAGAAAAAAAAACGATGTTTCTAATTCTGTAAAACCTGTTATCCTAGGAGCATCACAGCACTTCATACACAATTTATTTCTTATTTTTTCTGTGCGTAATCCTTGAACATTACACGAACAAAAATAACAATCATCACATCACATCACAAGCACATACTCTGCCCTACTACGACATAACTACCACAGATATATGAATTGTTCACACACACTGTCCATATTTATACGTTATAGAACTCTAGAAATACACAACAACGAAGACAACAGCCGCGAACGCCGTAGCGCGACGACCAATACAACCAAACTGCGCATAAGCAGGTGACAACGCTGTACTGACGTTTCTGCACCAACTCTGTCGTAAAAATCAATTCATTTAAAAGTCATGCCTAACATGAAACAAACATATTCATGTCATAGCTATGTATATTAATAAAATAACATTTTTGAGTTATAGAGCGCTATAAAAAAAAGACGGAAAATGAAAAGACAAAATTACATTCACTATTAAACAACTTCAATATTCTTCAATAGTTTGGACACGTCATGCGCAATAACGAATACCATGTATTACAACTAAAGATACAAATCAAAGTGGAAAGTAAAAGAAGACCAAGCAGAACAAAAAGTTAGAAAAGTTAAACTTGCCATGTTGGTTGTCAAAGACCGCAAGGGATAGGGCACACGAAGAAGAAGAATGAATGGATAGCGCACACGTTTTATCTTCTTCATCTGGAAGAAATTGCTGCTCATGCCTCATCCCCTTCCACAGAAACCACCACATGGAAAAAAATGTTGAAATATATTCAAAGAAGTGCTCTAAAATCTTTAGAAATCTTCAGATATATGTAAATGAAATACTGGTTGGTACAACTTGTTTTAATTGTAAGTATTCCCAATTTATGCTGTCGATTTTTTTACCTGAAATTGCGTTTCAATAAATTCTTTATTAATTTAAAGGACAAACCAGTTCTCCGTGTATATGAAGAAGGTTCAAGAATCGTACATGAACACGAATGGCCAATCGTTTTTGTTATTTAATACTTGACATTATATTTAAAAAAGTTTCGAATATGATGATATATGTATGTTCACATTAATCACGGGTTGTCAAATCTCCTTTGGTTTCAATACAATTGTGCTTTTGTTGTTGATTTCCGGCTTGGTTTGGTTGAAACCCTCTTGTGGTCTACCTAGAAGATTGCTTGCAAATTACGCTTTTTTTATAGCTATGCGAGTTTTTTAATACAAGAAAGTAACAAGCTGCTTAGCAGCTATATACTGAAGAACCAACAAATTCAACTAAATCTAAGAACTAAAGTTTTTGACGCATTCATCTTGCCAATACTTACATACGTATTTCACCTATGGATGTGACAGATTTAGTAGATTTCACCCTCACTCGGAAACAGATTGACCCATTGGTGAAACAAGATTTATTAGATTGCTTAATAGTATCTTTAGACCAAAATTATTTTGAATTTAATTTACAGATTTACATCTCTAAGAAAGGTTTGATTGTGGGAAACCCACTTAGTCCTTTGTTAACCGAGATTTTTATGGATAATTTGGAAAATATCATACTAGAACATCCTTTAAGTAAAAATTTTCTATGGTGGTATAGATACATGGATGATATCTGCTTGCTTTGTTGGAACGGACAGACAATTGAATTCTTATACATATTTCACTCCTTTATACACAGACTTCTTAATACACCAATCTCAACAGAAAAGTACAACAAAGAACATTAAACGAATTGCACTGAACAACGGCTACAATCCGTCCAATATCGATAAAATTATAAATAAAAAACAATTCCAGACAACAGCAAACTCTATTTATCCGAAACCTAATACAGAACACGAACAATTTAAAACAATTACATACATAGGAGAACCCAATGAAATAGTTTCAAAACATTTGTGAAAATGTGGTTTCAAAATAGCTTTCAGAACAAACAACACAATAGGAAAAATTTTACAAAACAATAAAACGAAATGTCCAAAATCTTAAAAATCAGGCGTCTTCAGGTTGAAATGCGGATCTTGTCCTAAAATTTATATTGGACACACAGGTAGATCCTTCAAGAAAAGCATTAACGAACATAAAAGAGCGTTTAAAAACAATAGTCTAGATTCTAATTATTCTTCACACAAATAGTAGAAAATTCAATTTATTAGAAGCCAGGGAGATTAATAAAATGAGACATTCAAATGTTAACGATCAATTAGATTAAACTTAAATTCTCACAACATTAATTATGGTTTTATTGTCATTTTTCGGTATATATAGTAGCAGGTATTACATTTGATAAAGACACGGTGTTGTCATGTGTCAGTTGTCACGTGAACATATATGATTTCGTGAAAATCCGAACTTTTAGTAGTTATTTATTTTGTTAAATGGGTCTTCATCAATTAACAGCCGCCTCTATTCCACATACGCAGCACATGGATTATCACAAAGAAGAACATGAACTCTTAATGATAAGAGGACAAAGCCCTAAGACTGAAATGGAAATACGCAGGATATCTTGCAACGGGAGAAACTAACAAATGGTCAAAATCAGTCCTGCTTTTAGACTATACGATTTTCGAAGACCCATGGGAAGACCGCCAAAGAGATGAACGGATGATTTAAAACTAATCGCCTACCGAAATTGGATACAAATAGCCTATAGTAGAAGAAAGGTTCCAAATAGGACTTAGAAAACGCTAAAAAAGAAGAAGTAGAAGAATCAGTTCTGCTATATTTTCAGAGGTATAAACTTTCCTATGAAGATTAATAATAACTTGTCTTTTATTTTCGTTGTAACTCTTTTGCGAAACCATCTTACTTATATCTGCAGAAATTCGAAGGAATATTAATTAACATTAAATTATTAACAGGAATAAGTTGACAACTCACTAAAACTATATGGTGACGATATTAAGTTAACGATATTAAATCTCATAATAAGCCTAATGTGGTGTTTTCACTCAGATTGCTATTTTAAAATGTAGTTTTTTTATATAAATTAGTCTATAAATTATAAATATACATCCTATTGGAGCTAATAGGCGTTTCCCACATTGCTGTCCTTCCTTCCATTCAAAACATCATTGACCACATATCTAAAGTATTACGTTTAAACCAGATTTACCACTTGTCCAAAAATCTCTCAACATCAAAGACAAAATTTCGTTTGAGATACCAGGAGTTTTGTAAATAAAAAAAATGTCAATCGTATTACAGAAGCCTGTGGAAATTTCTCCCAATTCCCTAATATCTCCCTGGCACAGCCATCGCCAATCTCGTGTAGTCTCTTTATAGTGGCGACAGTGCCGTACGGCACTAGCAAACATGTTATTTGAAATAACCAAATCTAAAATCCTATTATTGTTACTCCGGATGTTGTGAAAAAGCTATCGCAAAACAGGGGCGCAAAAACAGAAATATCGTGGGCCAATTCCAAATGTAAGTTGATAAAATTAAAACCCTCCAATAAATGGAAATTTGATATCCGCATATCTATGGCAGATTGTTTCCAATTTTGATGGAAAAGCAACATAATTATTTCATGAGGCGTGCTGAGCACACAGCACTAGCAAAGAGTTGCTTACCGCCCTCCAAAGTCCTCGATAATATAGGCGTTATTACACCACTTGGACACCTTTTCAGCACCAAACACATTACGAACCCTCACCACTCTAAAATTCCTCGTCTCTATGGACTCCCAAAGATTCACAAACCAGGATTTCCCCTTCGACCTATTGTCAGCACCATTGGTTCCCTAACATATTCTCCAGCAAAATATCTAGCTTCCTTATTAAAACCCTTTACAGGGAAAACTAATAGTTTCGTACTTAATTCCTTTCACTTCATTGAACAATTAAAAAGCATTACATTTGATACACAAGATATCATTTCAGATATATTAAAATCCGAGAATCTGGAACCAAGCCTTCTCACTTCTTATAACTCTCAAATTTTTGAACAAACGGCGGGAACAGCTATGGGTTATCTACAATCACGAGTCATCGCGAATATATTTGTGGAAGCCTTTGAGAAGAAAGATCTCGACACCTTCCATCTAAAACCAAAATTATGCAAACGCTACGTCGATGATACTTTTGTTATTTGGCCTCATGGTCCAGAAACCCTAGTAGATTTTCTTAGACATTTAAACACTATACACCCTAACATACGTTTTACTATTGAGTGGGAAACTATGAATAGCCTCCCATTCTTAGAGATTATTATCAATAGAAAATCAGACCTAACATTGGGTCATTGTGTTTATAGAAAACCGACGTACACAGACCGATACCTTAATGCATTGTCACGTCACCATCCGGCCCAAAAAACATCGGTCATCAACTCTCTCGTTGACAGAGCCGTAAAACTATCTCAGCCAGAGTGACTCAACCCAGAATAAAAACACCTTACTCCTGCTATTCTCTCTAATAATTTCCACATTAAAGATATTAAGCGTTCCATCACAAAATACACTTCACCACCACCTTCCAATAGCAATGATGCCGATAGCAATCCCACACTTGCCCCTTACAAGGAGGCTTAGGACTAAGACAAATAAACTCATCAGCAGTTGCCGAACACAATCACGAAACCGGACATAAGCTGATAAGCTCTGAAGAAGCCAACAGGATGAATGACAAAACGTTCGACTCAACAAAAACCGACGCAGGAGTTTTATAAAAAGCGTTACGAACACCTATGAATAGTCCTCCACAATCTTTTTTCCCACTGGTTGTTAAATCCATCATTAATGTTTGGATTCAGTAATACACACCAGATGAAATTCAGATGCGGTCATAATTAAACAGAACCCAGTGCCGTACCCCACTGGGAGTACTACCCGTACTTTCAGTGTCCAACCTTTGATTTTTCGGTATCGATAATCAATTAAGCACACATCTCCAGAGAACCCCAACTCGTTAAACCTATTAACTCGTCCTAAAATTCTTGTTTGTTTCCGAGGATTTCGATCTCGTCCCCGGGATGGAAAATAATTCAAAATTAATTTAAGACATTCGCCTTCGTCAACTACCCCGGCCCCGATTTCGGGCAAATTCCCATCTTCAAACTTTAATAAATCCGTTCCCGACTTAAAGCAAGCTACTTGATGGAAATTGAATTGTTTGGAAAATTAACGCTTACTGTTTATTTATATTTAATATTAAGCTTTACTTTGTGTACAAGTAGGGAGCGGGTAATTGAGAATTTTTAATTCAAATCAAATTATCCGAATTATAATGAAGCATATCAAGAAATAAGCAAAAAGTTTGTCCTTAAGTGCTTCAAATTGTTGTTTCCTACTTTTAAAAGTTCGTTCGTTTTGAAGTGACTATTATTGTTAATGTAACAGTTCTGGAGATTGCAATATGTTTTAAAATAATGAATTAACACCCACAACTATCAACTAAACAATTAAAAATAAATAGTAATAATGAAAGCATTAATAAATTTCTGTTTGGAAACTTCGATTGGTTTGTCTCATATAAGAAATTAGTTCTTTTCCTTATTAAACACCGTTGACTTCCTGACGTTTCGCCAATCATCTTGTTGCCAGTGAGAAGAAGACTGAAGGAAAATAATCGAATCCCAAAAACAACTGCAATCGGTCCAAAACTTTCTCCAGCTCATCGACGAGATCATCTGAATTTTACATTGAACCAACGAGGGTTTGTTCTGTTCTCAGATGAGACCAGAATATGCCTTTTTGGTAGTGATTGACGAAAAAAAGTCTACCGAAGACCATTAGAGCGATTTGCAGAATGCTGCAATGAAGAGCGGAGCCCTTATGGAAGTGGTTCATGCATAAAATGGGGTACAACGTTGAACCTAAAATGCAAAAATACATTTTAATCAATTTAAACTACAAATGTATAATAACGTCACAAAAAAACGAAGCTAAAATGTATAAATATTGCAGAACACATATGCGTATTGTTATTTTTCAAGTGCCTATAACTCTATATTACGAAAACTCTTTATAAGAAAAAAAAGGAGACCCTTCAATTTCGCTATATAGAGTTTCGACTGTATATCTTCCTATCCTTAAACGACTTAACGTAAAAACAGAAAAAATATCAGGATTATAAACATGATCTATTGAACGTGGTTTAAAATGAACAGCATCAAATCTACTGAGATACCTCAATAATAACAGATGGAATAAAGAAAAGAAACTCCGATAAAATTAATAATCAAATTTATTTCGCAACAAAATAATATAGAAAGTATCATAAAATTTAGCCTTATGGTGGCAAAAAAGGAGTTGAAAACAATTACAACACTGAAAGTGATATTCAAATAAATTCTTACAAAAAATACTAACACAAAACATAACAGAAAAAAAGTACAACAATTCACGGTCTGTGCAGGGAAGGTCCTTTCTATAGAGACCTTTAAGTCTTAAAGTTTATAAACGTTGTTACAGATCTTTGAAATCTCAAGTTCAGTGTGTGCACGTCAGCACGAAAGTTAATTTTATTATATATCTATTCAATACTATATTAAGAAACAGACTGAATGTAATTTATGCCTACTTTCCATTGTTAGCCACTTTGTTTCTTTAAGATCTGGATCCCTGGCTCGTGAACCCGACTTTTGGACACTTTGTGTTCTGTTGATGTCACACAAAACCATATATGGGCCATATACAGTATCACAAAAATTGATTGACTTAAAACCAACAAATCAAACAATCTTGGTTTTAATGACTTTGACATCAAGTTTAAATATAAGATAAATTACAAACTTACCTTGTTTTTTGTCCTACAATTGATATCTGAATCTGATATCTCATATCTGAATAAAAATATATTTGAAAACCTTGAGATTTTGTTAATTAAATTCGCCAAAACGGCACCACCTATTTGGGACATCCTGTATAAGCTGAGGCGCATCTGTCATACTGATTGAGTAGTGGATCATCTCCTTAGTCTGTGGTTAAATTTTCGTTGCAATACCTGCATCAGTAGGGTCACAACACAATTTTATATGGGGCAATCAAAATATAAAAAAAAAACACATAACCTCAATTTCTGCCTAAACTATGCAAAATTCGAATAGGAAATTCTTAACAAAGTGACCTTTATTTTAACCAAGGATTCCAAAAATGTCGATATATACAATTCAAGTTGAAATAACAAAGTTGATATCGGAGGGGACACTTTTGGAACACCCTATGTCAAAAAAATTATAATATTTTAAATCTTCAGGAGAGTCCAAGAAACTTTTGTACAAAACTTTTTTTGTATCTCCTATGGGTTTCCAGATCGTATAGTGAGTCGTTTATTTGACACACAGTGTACATGCCTAAAGGAGTACATTGTAAAATCGCAAACAAGATGTCATGTGACAAATATAGTCAGTAGAAGAGGCCCAAGGCAACGTCTTTAATTAATTTTAAACCCGATATTTTTTTAAGCGGGGAGAGAGGGACTGTTTGTCGAAAATTTTCCCATTTGGTAAGAAGATTACACGAGTTTTAATTTTCGTCAAAAAAAACGTAAATATTGAAAATTATCAATATTCTGTGGCATTCAGTTTTTTAATTCAATAATTTTATCTAAGCATCGAAACTCCGCCCCTCTAAATTTAGCACAGTTCCTTCGAAGCCGACGACAAGCGATCAATTTTTTTTATCGGTGTCAATGCTCCCCTGCTTTCGGATTTAAATTCGAATGCCCCCAGGTCAACGTTTAGCATATATTAAGGACACAGTCGGTGCAAATGGGAGATTTGCGCCCTCTCCCCCGTCGACTGGAACTTCAAAGGGAGGATATTCAATATTCCGTCGAGATTAGACGAGTTTAAAATAAATGCTGTATGCGGTGGCTGACGGGACGTCCTATCTCAATATCAGTTCCGTCTGTTGTTTGTTCTTTTATAGCTTTACGCGTCAGGCAGTAAAGTTCCGAAATCCCGCTTCATATTCCCGAGCAGGGAATTTTTACGTGAATATTTTATGAGGGTATTTAAAACGCGACCTGTAAAAGGCAAAGTCATTTTTACGAGTGAAAAGTAATAGCGATGAAGGGTTTGGATCCGAACGGGCCTTTTTAATAACCGAGTTATCTGTTTGTAAGTTTGTTCTCTGTAAAGTGTGTTTCAAAGTATAGCGTCTTGGCTTTTGACGGATCCTCCCCCAAAATGTAATTATACCTATTGTTACTGGGTAAGCCCAACATGTAATAATTCACAGGAACTATAAGTAATGCACAGACTAGCGCAGAATATGAACTGAAAATAAACACAGCACATTATGGACACTGACAAAGGAAGCACTGAGAAGAGTGGAGTCATTCGAGATGTGGACTTCCGTCGTTATCAACATGTGAATGATTTTCCAAAGAAACTTCCACAGCCTACTGTAATAGTTTTTACTTCTGGATTCCTTTTGCGTCGGGTTTTGTTGAGTCGAACTAGCTAACGGTTCGCTAATCATCTTGTTGGCTTCTGAGTTTCAGTCAAGCTCTGAAGAATATAGTATAATTAGTATATTTTTTCTTAAAATGGATGCAAGAATCACCTCCCAAAAACAAGTATTAATTTTAGGAATCACCGTTCATAAAGTATAATTTAATTTAAGTTAATTCATGAAAACGTTTTTCCTATTTTTTAAGGCTTGTTTTCATGGTGATAGTAGGTATCATCACGAGCAAAAAAAAACTAGGAAAATTTTTCGTTGACAAAAAATATTGTATAAAATAGGCCTTTACTGTCAAACTGAAAAGTCATATTTGATCTAGTTTTTTTTTGCGAGCAATAGTACCTACTCTCATGAAAAAAAAATTACCTATGAGAGTTTAATAAGGTTTGTATTTAATGCGATGAAATACATAAATGTATACCCACATCATCGTGGAGATTAGCATCTAAGATCGCTTTTATGAGAGTACTATCAGCGTCAAATCAAGCCTTTATTTAAAAGGCAGATTTAGAGATATAAGATAGCAGCCTCGTTTTTTTTTATAAAGTACATATATAGTTTGAGCTGTTGTTTTCATTAAATTTTAGTTCACTCCTGAAATTTTAGCGATTTCCTTATATATATATATATATATATATATATATATATATATATATATATATATATATATATATATATATATATATATATATATATATATATATATATATATATATATATATATATATATTTTTTTTTTTTTTTTTTTTTTCTAGTTTGAGCTACTTTCATATATTGGGTTGTTCGGAAAGTCATTTCGTTTTTTTTGGGGAACATGAAAGACAGTTTTCGTATAATGAATAAATATTTTATTAAATTATATATTGGCCATTCTGGTCCAACACCTTTTGCCATCTTTCTGGCAGTAACATAATTCCCCTCTCATAAAAGTTTTGGTCCTTGCTGGCAAAAAACTGGTTCAGATGGTTTTTGACATCTTCATTTGATCAATGTGGCTTGTCGATTTACATATTCGATATGTCTGTTGTGAATGTTGTAAAACTGTAAATTACCAAACAACTATATAGTGAACCGTTGATTTTTGGCTTAAGGTTAAAATTAAATGTCTGAAGAAGGTCTTGAAGGCCGAAACGTCACAAAAAAAAAAAATGTTTCACAAGTAACGGAAACTTATTTTAATTTCACTAAAAAAGGACCAAAAAAACCCAAGAACCATTTCTTAAGAATATATATATATATATATATATATATATATATATATATATATATATATATATATATATATATATATATATATATATATATATATATATATATATATATATATGTATATATATATATATATATATATATATATATATATATATATATATATATATATATATGTATATATATATATATATATGTATATATATATATATATATATATATATATATATATATATATATATATATATATATATATATATATATATATATATATATATATATATATATATATATATATATATATATATATATATATATATATATATATATATATATATATATATATATATATATATATATATATATATATATATATATATATATATATATATATATATATAGCTGCTTGGCTGAAAAGAGCTACTTTCATATATTGTAGTATACTTTAGTATAGTACTTTAGAAATTTTGTCCGTTAATACGTAACGCAAATCAACCAGTCTTTTCAAACTGTTTATACTTTTATACTTCACTTACGACCAATCGCGTGCTTATGGAGTCTCGTGAATGCGGCGAGTCGAGTAACACGATCGTAAATACGAGGCCACCACCATGTGACTAAGGACTTTATCTGCACTCGTAAATCCTTCACGATCACACAACAAATATTCATTTTTACGAGTCCACGTTTTCTTTGTGTTGACAAATGCTTTTATTAGTCGACTCTGGACAAAGTTAGAACTCGAATGAATATTTTAAGTGCTAGTTACTCTTATTAATTTCCCCGAGGAAGAAAGAAAAAGAAAACGTTTCTCCAGTTGTCGGCGTTGCAAATAAACATCTGATCCATATTTTAAGGTCTTAATTCCAATGGTAAATGGGTTGGGATAAAAAAATGACAAATATAAATCATCACCGCCGCCCGAATATATAATTTAGCTGCGGATGACGCGATATATTTGCACGAAACAAGGGCCTCGTTTTTTTGATGGACGCCTTTCGGCGTTACCTACCCATAAGATGCATTCCTATCCCCCTGTTGCTTTGGAAAAAAGTTTTAAGCGATATATTATTCGTTTTATAAAAGCGAGCGATAAGACCCATCGGTTTTATACACTCGTTTTGTGGCCAGCAACGAGTGTATGGAAATACGTACCCTATAAACAACCAACAACAAGATGTAATAACAGCCCTTTTTCGCACAAAAGAAGAGTGGATTATGCAAACTGTACAATTTTCCTTATTGGACACTCGCACTGCCTTGCATATTTCTGTAACGCTGTAACGCTAGGACCTTTCTTCTACGTTATGTGTTGAATCGAACTTACTAGCAAGGACGCAGGATTAGACCAAAAGTTTTTATAAATAGTATTACAGTAATCAGTGGAAGTTTCTTTAAAAAATGGATGCTGCGAGTTTGTTACTTACTTAGTAAATGGGGATTTTCAGCTGACGAGCTATGTAAATTTCTCTCGTCTGTAAAAACAACACAACAAAAGTTCTTGAACACCTGTGCAGTGGGGTGGTTTAATTGTTACTCCTGCAAGATTCTGTGTAGAGATAAGGCGGAAATATTTCTCATTTCGTTAGATACGATTCTAATATTTGTAGTAGGAATTAGATTTTTAAGGCTTTAAGTTACCGATTCCTCTTAAACCGGTCTTGATTTAATTCTAGTTGCTTTTCTTCCATTTTGCCTCGCATCACCATAAACACGTCAGTTAATCCAGCCAAATATCAATTCTTTCAAACCGTGTAGGTACGAAACGGAGCCGATTTGTTGTTGAAAAAAGGTCATTTTTTTTTAAACACGTTGTATACATCAATCCATGACATGATAATAAAATACAAGGCCTAATTATATCATACCTAAAATCTAAATCAGAACGAGGCTGCTAAATTAACCCTCAAAAATGTTTTGCAATTACCAAAAACAACGAAGAAACTTTTAAATGGTCCACCTGGTGGTTAAGACATGAAGACTTGTCAACAAAAAAATGTAGTTATCTACGTATAAAGCACTGGCTATAGTAGCAAATAGTGGTCTGTGATGTCAGTGTAATTCAAAACTATATATTAAAAGTGGTGTTTCAATAAGAATAACATTTTTCGTCCAATGGAATGTTTTATTTCTATAACATCTGCCTCTTTTTATACAAAAACGCAAATTTGCAAATAAAACTTGGGAAATACCAGTCCAGAACTTGTTTGTTTAATTCTATGGCTATAACTATAGATTTGCTACAAGCTTGGGTCCGAAGCTCTATAATTGTGTACCAATTAGCATAAGAGATCGTAATGATAATGAAAAACCTTAAAAATATTTACCCAAAAGTGTAACCTAGTGGTGTGCACCAATTTCTAGATTTAATATAAGCCTCTAAGTCTGTGCTTCATATTTTCGTTTTGTTATTATTGTTTTCTTTTTATGGGTACTTGCAAGTTGTAATAATAATAATAATACATTAATTTCATTTAAAAATTAAAAATCTAGTAGTTAATTTACTAGTTAAGATTTTGCACGTACAAATTGATGGTCTGTGATTTAACTGCAATAAAAATTTAATTGGGACATATTTTGATATTTCTGGTATTTAGAGAGGTTTTGCATAAATTTCGTTTGTGTATACTTAAGTAATTTATATAAGTGACGACACTGTATAGAATGAAACGCTCATTTGTACAAATACAGGGGTAAACTAAAGTTCTTCTTGCTCCCTTAATGTATCGCGTCACTAATAACTATATAGTCGAACCTCAACACCAACTACCCCAAAACTTGCCGAAGTTGCGGCCATGTTCCGATTTAAAAATATTTAGTGTCCGTGTAACATATTAAAATTTACTTTTAGGAAGTCTATTGCGGCATTGAAACTATCTGCACCGTCGACGGCTTACATTTTCACTGCATGTACAACGCCCGAGTGAAGGCGTTTAACAGTTCTGGTGAAGGAGAGTACAGCGAACTAATAGGCTTGCAAACAGCCGAAGGTAACAACCAAAATCGTAAAATTGCCAGTATACGTTAAATTGTATTTTAGTTGCGTGGTTCACTTTTGACCCGATATTATCGGGACCGGGGCTGCAATATTCACAGGACAACACGACCGTGACTGGAGAAGGCTGGGAACACCGCGTTTCCTTGGGCAGCGTGGGATTTAGTAGAGGAATTCACTATTGGGAATTCACCATTGATAAATACGATGCGGATACCGATCCGGCTTTCGGAATTGCACGGATAGATGTCACCAGGGATAAAATGTTAGGTACGCTGTTTCTAAAATAATTTCAATTGTTGGCTTGGTTTCACATATTTTTCAATTAATATTATTAAAATGAGAGTAGGAAATACCTTGTAAATACGTTTTTCTACTCCCGTCTGTAAAATACCTAATTACGCACCGATCTAGCGTGCGGGAAGCGTCGCTTTACCACATCAGTTTCGTTTCCCACGAATCCGAGCTACTTCGAACATTTCCGAGATTTTACCGCACTGGTTTGGCAGCAATCGGATGTTTTGGGAGATATTTCCCACGCTTTGAATTTTGACGTTTGCCAATTCTGAGTCATGTCAGTGAATGTATTCGAGTTTTGCGAAAATGTACCCAAAAACTCCGCTCGTGTCAAATAAACTCGTGAGTCAAATGCGGTTTACCGCACTTGTTGCATAATATACTATTTTAGGCAACTTGGGGTGTGAAGACGTAGGGACATAATGGATCGAAAAGTCTAAATACTGTAAACGGCAGGGACGCACCGCAAATAGAATAGGAATAAGAATAGGTTTCTATTAAACGATACTTGACTGTTCAATAAATGGGTACAGCCAATTTTAAATATGATTTTCGATAAGATGAGCAATAAGTTAATGTTAAATTGTAAATTAGCGGACAATTTCAACTAAATAACTTTTACAGAAATAAGAAGGATTTGAAAATAGATAAATTGTAAAAATCTACCATATACAAACTTCATAACCTTCCAAGTAGTTAAGTGAACTGTAGTCGTTGAAGGCTAGAGAAATAATAAGCGGTTCTATCTAGTGTTTTCTTTTATGCTCTCCGCTTCTGTATATTTGCATCAGCATCAGCATTTATTCAAGTTTAGTCCAGTAATAAATATTCCCGTTTTTCCTTCGAAACTGTTCTCGAATGTCGTCGTCGCCAACAGATAATTTCGCCTTTCTCTATTAAAATGATTTCCTGTTTTCAGTTTTGCTCTTAATGAAAATTCATTTCTTTCAAAGTTTTCCTCAATTTCTTCTTACCCGTGGTATTTCCTTTTTTTAATTAAAACGAGGGTATTATTCTTCTGATGGTAGTCTTTTTATCAACACTTATTAGTCTCTTTTCTTCCTGCATGCATACATGTTGACTGTATGACTTGAGTCATATTTCACATTTCAACTATTTTTGAAGAGCTTTGACTTTGAACACATCTCCAATAACAATTCTCAGTTTTAGAAAGCGCTGTTTTACTAATCTGTTTCTCAGCAACAAATTCAGAAACGCTAGAGATTTTCAAGAACGAACTTTGCTAATGCCTGAAAGTAACTATAATTCTAATTTTAAACACTCTCGAGGCCCTTGACGATTACCATAGGTACAGTACTACGCCTATGTAATACGGCTAACACCACTAACAGAGCATAACTGTTATTTCTTTATGGTCGGTTTTATTGCCACACACTCTTAGTATAAACAAAATGTCACTATGTAACAAATATAGTTAAATTATTTCTTGCAGGTTGTTATTCTATTTCATTGCGGTAAATCATTTTTTAACTGTTAACTGAAAAAGTTGTATTTATATTTTCGAAAAAAAAAAGTTTTTGTAGATGAAGATGCTGTTTTTTCATTTTATTGTAGAAAGAATATTTTTATCTTTTGTTATAGAATATTGTTATTGTGATGTTTTTAGGTAAAGACGACAAAGGTTGGGCAATGTACATTGACCGTCAAAGGTCTTGGTTCCAACACGGCGGGGCGCACGAGCAAAGGGTAGAAGGCGGAATTCACATAGGGTCCACAATCGGGGTATTATTAGATCTCGACCAACATGTTTTGCAGTTTTACGTAAACGAGGAGCCCCAAGGACTGGTAGCGTTCAGGGATCTCTACGGGGTTTTTTATCCCGCAGTCAGTCTCAATCGAGGAGTCAGTGTAACTTTACACACAGCTTTAGATCCGCCATCAGATACAGATGAAACCTAACTAACTAAGCACTAATGGATATATAAAATATTTAAAATTGTCAGATTTACGAACCCCATGACTGAATGTTATCACCGAAAATATAATGCAACTTGACGTGATAGATTGTATGTGAGAAAACTTATAATTGACGCCACTTATACTAATGTCCACATTGTTGAAACGATGAAAAAGAATATTATAACATGTCACTGTTTCCACACTTCAGCCATGGGTCATAATCCACATTGTAACCCAAAATCTGTTTGTAATATATGTCAACCACAAAAAAATAATAGTTATAAGGTTCCCATGATATGCTATTCACATACATGCCCACATTCAGAAAAACTACTCAAATAAATATTTACTTTGTACATATCATGTTTTGGACCTCTTTATATTTCACAACCTAAAAATATTAGGATGAAAAGACTGATTTGATAATTATTGTTGCATTCGTCTTTTTGCATAATTTTTAATGTTACTACAATCCCCCAACTTTTTTAACAAATATTTTTGTTATACTGGAAGTTGTTTCGATATCGATAGGGATGTTTTTAAATTGTCAATACCCTTTTCAGAGCACTTCATGAGTCTATAACCCGTTCCCATGGCAATTAACGAACATCACACGCATGTTTTGTATTTTGATACGAAAGTCATTGGATTGAGACTTAATATTAACAACCACTTTCAGTTTTTTTTTTACATAAAACAAAAAAGCTATTATTTTTCTAGTCGGGTGTGGTAAAAGAAAAACAACATTTCCTTTAGCTTTAAGTGAATTTAATTTATTATCTTTTTTTTGCCATATATTAAGATTCTTTTTAGATTTATCAAGAAATTACATGATTCCATCTTAAGCAATCTGTTATAGTTGTCATCTGTTTACTATAGGATTAATGTGTTTCAAATTTTATTGGTATATGTATATCACTTTGTAAATAAACATTTATATACATCAGATTGTGTTTTTATCCATGGCCTTAAAGTCTTACTTATACAATTAAAAAAATAAAACAACAAAATTAACTTTTAAATTTAATGCTTTTAGAAACATAGGCTTTGATACCAGAAATTTCTCCGCCATATCTAGTAAGCTCTTTTCTTGGTTCACGCACCTAAAAAAAAAAAAGATAGTAAATCTAAATGACAAGGGGCCTACAAATCCTACGGCTCCTTTTCTGCGAATGATTGCTTTCCTGTATTTCAGCTTATGTTTGACTCTGGGATTTCTGAACTCCTTCTTTCTGTGGGGAGTCAACCCCTTATTCTTTGCTATTTGATATGTAATTGCTCTTTTGCCTGTATCTATAAGAAATTGCAAAATAAACAATTATTTTTGAACCTTCTCCCAGATTGTACCTTCAGCCTCCTTTTCTACGTCTTCGACATGTTCCTTTAGTCCAGATTCTTCTAACTCAAATGTAACATGTTTATTCTTGGCCGATGATTTTTCGGCTCGAAGTTTTTTATTGGGTGGCTCAACATTTTCACTCGATTTGCGTGATTTTTTATTTTTTTCTTTCGTTGTAGTTCCCTTTATTTCCTCCAGAGGTTCGACTTTCTCTTGCAACAACACTTCTATTTGTGGTTTGATAATTTCATCAAAAACTGGACCTAACTGAGCGATTAACTGTCTATATTGATACAACCGCTTTATAACTGGATGATTTTTCAATTGCTTACTATTTTTTAAGAGTAGATACATGTATATGTTGCCCAAATAACTGAAAAGGAGTTTTTATTGAAATAATACTTAAAATAAAGTAATTTAATTACTTGCAAATTAATTGATAATGATTTTCAACAAACTCTACAGCTTTGGTTCTGGGGATGTCTCCATTCTGGTGTTTCTGTATAACTGGGTATAAATAATCCCTAATAATTATCATTTTACCTAAAAAACACTGCATTATTAAAAAAAAAAAGATTTAACACACAAACATACATTCAAAGTCCCCTATAAGTCCAAACATTTCAGGTGATTCCTTATGCAGTATTTCTAGTTTTTCTTTTTCTGATAATGTTGCAATGCCAGTTTTTAATATCTGTTCCACGCCTTCTTCAGGTTCTTCATCCTTTTTCTAACAGCCCAAATAGATTCTTATTTAACAACCTGAATGTTATACAAATATTTTGCTAAAACATATTACCGTAAAAATAGTATCGAAAGCAAAATCATTATCATCCAGTTGTTGTATGAGCTGAGTTTGTAAATTTTTTGCTTCTTCCTCCTCAATTTCAGCAGCCTCAGCATCTTTTCCTTGAAAACCTCCATAGTCCTCATCGACATAATCAGCTCCGTAGTACTTTTTCTTTTCTTTACCCCATGCCCTCACATCTGGGAGGTCATCATAATCATCTTCTCGCTCCACATCACTTAGAGCGATGTCACTATTATTGGAATCATTTTCACTCTCTACTCCTACACTGAAGACTTCTCTCTAAAAAAATTGAGCTATAAGTGTGATTATAGAGTTGACTTACTAGTTCAATAACTTCGCTATCTGAATTGTCCTGACTTGAATTTTTGAACTTTTCCAACAACCTCTTCTCATTCTCATCATAATCGTCATCAGAACTAGAGGGGTCATACTCATTTTCATTATTATGATTTCTAAAATTAGAAAAGAAATATGTGTGATATATAATTGCGTTAATAGTATCTAAATTTTACCCCAAGTTATACGACATTGTCAAGTATTTCTATGAATAAAGAGTCTTTACATAAAATAGCGCAGTTCTCACTTTGCAAGGTTATCTTATGAAAAAATATGTTCTACGTTTCGGGGATATTCTCGTATATCGTTTGGACAACATACTAAGCCCATATTACCATTCTGAGAAGCATTATTGTTTGTGTTACTAGTCGGATAAATACATTATCTTTATTATTCCTGTTTCAATATTTCAATATTGCCACATAGTGGCGTAGAATCGATAATGTTTGGTATACTCTATTTTGAAAACTGTATCTCCATAAAATACATATATTTTTTTGGAATATACTGATAAAGCTAAGCTTAACAATTAATGCATTTGTCATCATATTTAAAATGTACAATCTTCTTCTTATAATAAATCTATGTAAAAACGCTCCACTGATTTAGAGAAACGCCGCTAGGGTTCGTTCTTGTATTTCTTTACTATTGGTCTGCCATTTTAGTAAAATCATTCTTTGTGTGGCGAACTACGTCGACGTAAACGTAAAAAAAGAGGAATCGAAATAACTTTGAGTGCAGAAAAGACAGTATTCGAAAAGTATGAATAAACTTTTTAACGATCGAGAAATCTATCAACGGCAAACGGAGTAAAAATCAGGCAAGTCTTGTTTACAAATTACAGCCACTTTATTATACCAGATTTGTCAAGGGTACTAAGCGAGAAGTAGCCATTTTAGTTGAGCTAAAAATAATATTCTCAATTCCGAAAATTTCTTCTACATCTGTTGTTAATTTGGCATTTTAACAATTAAATTTGAACTTTTTGTATGTCTGATGGTCGTTTCGATAAATATTCTTTTGATCCGTTAATTAATATTAGACTTTATTTCAGTAGTACTATAGTTTATTTGGTCGTCCCTGTATAACAAAAAGTTGATCGACTTTTTCAGTCTTTCAGATCTGTTTCCTGTTTACAAGAGGATTTCTTTAGATCTACATATTGTAGAAGGATTTGGGTTTCATAAACCCTAGTTTTTATTAACTCAGCTTCAGGCATTTGGACAAAAAAAAAATGTTGGCCGCAGATAGTATAAACACTTCCAACAACCACAATCATGTGATGACCTTGGATAGTAAAGTGTAAGTTTTTATTTAAAATGTATTTTTGCGCCCTTGTAAGGTTTTTGCTGTTTAGTGACATGAATTCCAAAGTGGATGACAAGGGATGGAAGGCTAAATTAAAAATTCCCCCAAAGGATCACAGAATTCGTACAAGTGTAAGTTTTTCTCTATGTCTTTGAATATTTACTTGTTACTAGTTGGAAGACTTAAATATTTTCATTGTATTGGTTTCTATTTAATTTAATATGATGAAAAATGGATTCCCCTTCATTCTTGTGTGAATGACAGTTTCCTATCTGAATTTCCAAGTGCATGCTTAAAATAGTAGCGTTCTTTAGCATGCTGGTATAATATTAATTAACTTTCTTCCTATCAGGATGTAACAAATACAAGGGGCAACGAGTTTGACGAATTCTGTTTAAAACGGGAGCTCCTGATGGGGATATTTGAGAAAGGGTGGGAGAAGCCTTCACCTATTCAAGAGGCAGCAATTCCAATGGCACTATCTGGAAGAGATGTACTTGCCAGAGCAAAAAATGGAACTGGTAAATGATTTGTGATTGATATTTTGGCATATTATTAGTAAGCCTGGCCTAACTCTTAAATGTTAGGTTAGGGGGACAAATATGCTAAACAAATAGCTTGGCTCGTTCATAATTTCTTTGTACCGGTTTTGTACAAATAGTAACAGCCACATACATTGTATTATACTTTCCATTGTATAGTCGAAACTGAACAAATGTAACTAACAATAAACAAAAATATGAATAGACCAAGGTGCTATAACTGAACTTGACCGTCAATTAGGGTGGTCCAATCAAACAGACTGCCTCTAGAAAACTTAATAGTTCATATTTTGCTATATTAACATTAAAATCCTCCTTTAACTGATCGGTATTTTTTGTCCAACAAAAATCATGATACTGTTAATATACAACTTAAACAACGTAGAACTGTTGTTTAATTGACCGGTATTTATTTACTTAACAATTAATTTATATATTTCAATGTAACGAGAACTTTCAAGGAAGATCTGTCATTCATTGTTACTCGATAAAAGAGAAAAATAACTTACATTTAAAGTATTGCTATAAAAAGAATCACCTCTCAAATATTTTATATTTACTGACATTAAAATACTCTCGAATTTGTGACACATTTTTGCGTTTTGTGTGATGGTCTTTTTCACTTAATTTTTTTTTTTATTTGTTATATATGTATATTTTTTTTGGTTGTAATTTTTCAAAAAATATTTCTATTTCTATTTCCTGATGCAACTTTCTTTTGGTATATTAGTATTGGTACTCTGGTAATATATGTAATTAATAATTTAGTTTTGGTTAGTTTTATTAATTCATTCGGTTGCCCAATTTTTCATTGGGTATTTTGTCATAGAAAGAAGTTTTGGGAGTTCATGGGGGTTCTCATTTTTTCCAAATTTAGTTTACTCTTCTGCAAATTTGTAACACTAATTGTGTTTTTTTTTTTTAAATATTTTTGTTTATTTATTTATTTATTTAATTAATATTGCTGATAAATGTACAAGATAAGGTAAGCTATTTTGGAAGTACTTACAGGAAGCCACATAATATTTGTTGTAATTGATTCGGATCTTGAAAAAAATAAGTTATTTCAGTTTTATTTTCATTCAGAGCTTATTTTTATTATTTCTAATTTAAAGTATGCATATTGATTGGAATTTCATTATTTGTTATTACAAATATAGTATTTGTCTAGGAAAGACTGGCGCATATTCAATACCAGTGTTGGAACAAATTGACCCTGCGAAAGACTATATTCAGGCTTTGGTAATTGTACCTACAAGGGAACTGGCATTACAAACGTCTCAGATATGCATTGAACTCGCCAAACACCTGCAAGTACGCATAATGGTTACCACGGGTGGTACCAATTTGAGAGATGATATCATGAGAATCTACCAGAAGGTACAGGTTATCATCGCTACGCCAGGTCGAATATTGGATCTCATGGAGAAAGGTTAAGTTTGGATTGTTGCGAATGAATTTGTTATTAATTAGTGGCGATATTCGAATAGGAGTGGCCAAAATGGATCAATGCAAGATACTCGTACTGGACGAAGCAGACAAACTATTGTCGCAAGATTTTAAAGGTATTCTCGACACTGTGATCAAAAATCTGCCGAAGGAGCGGCAGATCTTACTGTTTTCCGCTACATTTCCGTTGTCTGTTGAGCAGTTCATGAAGAAACATTTGCGGAAACCATACGAGATTAACTTGATGGAGGAGTTGACGCTCAAGGGTGTCACCCAATATTACGCGTTCGTCCAAGAGAGGCAAAAGGTCCATTGCTTGAATACTCTTTTCTCCAAGGTGACACGACCCACTTTCTCCTATGATTTTGGGTTGTCACGCTTTTTTTTTTCTTACAGTTGCAAATAAACCAAAGTATTATATTCTGCAATTCCACGCAGAGGGTGGAATTGCTCGCCAAGAAAATCACCGAGCTGGGATATTGCTGCTATTACATTCACGCGAAAATGGCGCAGGCGCATCGAAACAGAGTTTTCCACGACTTCAGAGTCGGCCTGTGCCGGAACCTAGTCTGTTCTGATCTGTTTACAAGAGGTAACTTTTCAGATTTCAGATAATTTCATTTGAATATCTATATTGAACCCTTAGCCCTAGATTACTATGGTATTTCAAAATTATGTTACACTCCTATCCCTTTTTTTGTGATATTTATTTATAAAAATAATATTAAATATAAATAAATAGTAGATATTAAAATATAACTTATATTCGAACATTGAAACCATAATTTTCATTGATAGCCAAATTACTGATATATATATAATCCCTTTCCCTTTAGCAGGAGTAAAATAAAATTTGTGGGACATAATATGTTTTTATAATATTATAACATTATCCGTGGATAGTGGACACTAATTGTTGCATATAAAGGGTTTTTTGTTTTATGACTTGGTCCTTGTGAGTATGTACGAGGTGTTTGAAAAACATGCGCTGACACTGCTGGAGATTTTTTTTGTTATAATATACCTTGTTTGTACAATATCCATCATCTGTTCTATAATTTAAAAAAACTAACCAGGACCCTTGGTGGACTGAAAAATGTGGATTATTTCTTTGTTTTGTCCATTATGCATCGTGAAAAATCTCGTACTGCTGAGTTATTTATAAGTGGAAACTATGAATATCATCAAAATTAGTGGTTGTAACGCAAAAATAATTTTCCGATTTTTTTTTTTATTCGCATTTTTAAATTGGACATCCATCAGTCAATTCACACCAATATTACCACATATAAGATTAGTACGACCTTTTATTTCCAGAATGAGGTGTTAAGCTCATTTCAATTTTGTGTTAAATTCAGGATACAAACTAAATGAATAAAATTATTATTGTTTTATTATTACGCATTTTATTTGTAACTAGGCAAAATAGGTACACAGGATGTCAAATTGCAATTTAATTTGTAAATCATTTAAATCACAATAACTCATTCATAAGACACATATCTTACCAAGTTAATAAGTAGAAGGATGGAATAATAAAAATAAACAATTCCAAGGGTAAACACTGCAAAATAACAATACACTGGAATAAGTTCTGTGTGTTAGTTTGATGCCCAGTCTAGAAGGTAGCAAACGAAAAGATATCAGCTCTCCTCCCCGACCCTCGAAAAATCATATGAAAGAATATCAGGACTCTGTGGTAATGAATTTTAATTACAACTGACAAAGTTGCTAGTTATCAGTTAAATACATGCAAAGAGAGTAAAGTATTCCAAAGGATTTGAAAATTTTTCTACAAAGCTCAAGCAGAGGTATGCTCACTTCACTCTGTATAGTCCCAAAACAGTAGCCCAATCAGTGTTTGAGAAAACCCTCAGCAACAGTTTCTTTTAATCTCTTTAATTGACAATGGAAACTTTATTACATCTGTACTTTTTGCGGAGTTTCCCTTCACTTTAATTAATAAACAATATGCATCTACATAATCTTTTCTTCAAAAAAAGGGGAAATAATGTCTTATTTCAATTAAGAATAAGTCATTACTAAAATTTCTCACTACAATTACATTTTCTTAAAATTTTCATATTTTCATGACTCAACATTAGCATTGGTATCATTTAAATCTATCCTCGCATTTGTATATTTACTTTGAGGTCCATGAGAAACAGCATTAACCTTTTAAGATCTTTACTAGAACTTTGAAGCACTTGAGAGCGCCACAAAGTATTGGGTTCTCTAATTTTTTCTTTGTGCAGTCGATTTATGCCTTTTTTTAAATTTCTTTAATTCTTACCATTTTACAGATGACCATAATATTCCTATTAACTGTGATATTTAATCAATTAATTAATTAATAATTAATAGTAGCAGGGCAATTGATGGTCTTTAAATGACAAAGATTTTAATTTTTATATTTATAGCTAGCTGCTAAAAATCTGGGCCTATAGGTTAATTCAGACTTTAGTTTCTCACGTCATTCCTTGATTTTACTTCGAATATCACATTGTAAACTTAAAATCCTAAATATACATGAGCACAGATATTGACTGTGTGGAGGTTTAGTTCTATCAAAGTTTGCATATTGTTGGGATTGACCAGTCCAATTTTTTTGTGTCAATTGACCGAAATAATTTTAAAAATACTATAAAATTTATAGTTTATAGAATTCGTATTTTTATTGGGATTCCCCGAATCGGTAAGTACCATATAAGTGTTGTAGGCAAATTGGATATCACAAATGCTTAATAATTGATTATAAAATATATGATTAAATAATGATAGATAACAATTGTTAGCCATTGTAGGGGCAAGATGTTATTTAAAAAAATTGACTAATCAGTTTTACCTTACTTGTCAATATTTAATACCTTACTTTATTTCTCAGCTCTCGGTACTTATTCTGGTCTGAGGTTCCATTAACTTAAGGATCTCGTCCATCATCCGGTCCTGTCTTTTCTGCCTCTTGCTCGAGCTCGGATATTTTCTGCACGGCTCTATCATTGACTTTTTTGCCTCTTTTTCATTATCGTTCTAAATGTATAATAATAATACTTAATAAAACGATGTTTCCTTTCAGGTATCGATGTGCAAGCTGTAAACGTCGTGATCAATTTCGATTTTCCAAAGATGGCAGAAACGTATCTGCACCGTATCGGCAGGTCGGGCCGTTTCGGACACTTGGGCATCGCCATCAACCTGATAACCTACGACGACAGGTTCGCGTTGCACCGCATCGAACAGGAACTGGGTACGGAAATCAAGCCTATACCGAAAGTGATCGACCCGAAACTGTACGTGGCCAATTCCGACGGGGACGAGACGGACGAAAACGCCCTGACGGCCACCCTCTCCAAATAATGTGCGCGTCCGAAAAAAAAAAAAAAAACTTGTAAATAGGCGGAAACAACTCAAAAATCGTATAATTTCTTTTGCGTTTCGTTATCAGAAGAGAAGTTTTTTTTAATTTTTATACAACAAAAATTTTTGGGGAATATTTATTGACTCTAAACGGGCCCACGAGACGTGGCGGGGTCGAGGATAAGGGTGCGACGTCCGTCGCGGGCAATTTAGCGGGGCGGGGGCATGCCGCAAGGTGGATATGCGTTAATCTGCGGGGTGTTTCAGAAAACGCGCCCTTAGTTGCTAGGGCGAAGGGAACGTAAAAAAAAATAACGTTAGTTTGGTTAATAAATTTTTGCCGAAAAAGCAGGGTGCTAAAAAACTTTTTTCTTTTCTTTTTAATTTACAAGGGAAATTTCAAATTCGATCTTCGGTTGGCTATTAAAACTTACTGCTGACAACAAAATTCGAGTTCACGGAATGGTTTTGGTCTGAGTTGTTACTTCCTCGATTAACTTCAAAGCCCGTTTAAAAAAAAAAAGATGCAATCAAACTAACTGCCAAGCAAGGTATTATTTTGGTCGGCGTTACTTTCTTAAACTTACGGAAGACTGTTGTAGAAAATTGTGTTCGATCGAAAATATATATATTAATAATATTTTCTACAGGAGCGTGATTAAAAAAAACAAACAGTTTTTTGAAGGAAAATAAAACTAATTGCAAAGGTTTGAAGTTTTAGGAAGCAATTCTGACCGAACTGTGAAGTAGAAATTTTGTAAACTTCTGAAGCTATTTTCAGGTCAGGTCAGGTCAGGTTATGCTTAATGTGAAATTTGATTAAACTTGCGAGACCAAAACAATTTCCAAAATAATTACTAACTTTAATAATTAATAATATATGGCAAGAAACAATGACCTAAAAAATAATAATAAAAATAAAAAGACAATGAACGACAAATTGTTTGAAAATCAGAACATTAAATTAAATTGATAAATTGATTAAAATTTGATCAACATTAGGTTTTACCATCCCTTCAAGCTAAGTATTTTTTTTTACGACATATTGATTTAAAAAAAAAGACGATCTTAGGAAATAATAATTTTCAAAAACAACTGTGAAGTTATCAACGTATGCTGCTTAATGTGAAATGCAATCGAACTAACCAAAGGAACCATCAAATAAAATCGAACCAATCGAGTAACAAAAATCGCAAAAAGCTTTAATAGTAACAAGTGTTACGAAGAACGAATAAATAACTTTTTGACGAGAAATTATAATTTTTGGGCAAAAAATGGTAATAAATAATAAAAATAATTTTCGCGACATTCCTGTACGAAATATAAAAATGTCGGCAGGCGCTTGTGCCACCCCATACGTATCAACGCCAAATTATTTTTAAAAATGTTGCTGTACGAAATGTGAAACTCTTGCCTACAGTCACTTTGAAGACCTAATCAAACGGTATTTGCGGTTTAAATTTCATTTACAGGTCTAAAATAATCATTTTAGGGGCCTGTTTTTGGGTGCACATTTATTAACCGAAATAACATTGTTCATTAATTTATTAATCCCAGAAATCGGTGACGAGTTTTTTGAAACTCCCTGTATATTATTCAAAGTACAAAGCCATCGGCGGCAGCGCCCCCACACGCCTGTCGCTAGTTTCAGACCGACATCCTCGTTACCCGATGTCGATCCGAACGTGTCCACGGGGGGCACCACCCTATATCTCGCTCGTCACGATTCGGGGCGTTCCGCCAATCGGACCGGGTCGATCAACAGAATCTCCGTCGACTCTGGTCCGAATGACGGCAGCGGCGCTCGTCTGGTGTAAGTTTAATCGCGGTTCGAGTGAAACAAAGGTGCGATTTCGAGTGCGTCATCGGAGAAAACGGACTCCATCGACTGATGATCGAAAAAAGACTCGGGGCGGGACAACGTATCCTTGGATACGGCGCGTGCGCCAAGTGGAATATCATATCGGGCAGTTGGAGGAGATTCTGGTCGAGGGGGCGGGTGGGGGCCCCCCTAGCGTTGCTGAATTTTCTGGGACATTCAAAATTTGTAAGCGTCGCAGCAACGGCGTAGTAACTTGACGTTTTTTGTTTTGGAAAAAAAAAGTAGACGGAATCATTTTTTGTTGGATTATTTTCATTGGGGGGAAAGTTATTAATTAAAAACATTAATTACGCGCGCGTTAAAGTTTATCTTTTCTCGACGGGTAACGAATTTTCGCGCACGCGTAATTAGAAAGAAATATTTTGTTAAATCGAAAAGTAAAACGTGAAGGGTTTTTTTTTTTAACTAGTTATCGTGCAATAAGACAAAAATTTCCATTTTACCCGGAGTTTATAATTTATTACGGGCCGTTTTCGACTTTTATTTTCCAATTAATATGCGTTTGGAACTAATAAAGATCTAAATCATCCCTTCACAATTGGCGTGTTTCGTTTGCAACCTAACTTGCTGTTTTCCCCACTTCCTTATTCAAGTGCTGAAGAATTGGATATTATAGGTAGTTTGCAACTGGTTTGGGATGTTGGAACCACTAATTGTATTGATTCAGGTTATAATTGTTTCCTAACGTTTGACTAGGAGCAGTGACTAACTTCTAGGCCTTTTATTTATACCGCTAACCTATCCAGGAGAATTCGCCAAGTAGGAAGCTTCTCTAGAGGTTCTTCCATTTCCGATGTTGGACGTAGAGTAGACTGACTAATCAGCCTGCGCAGGTTATCCGTTTAAGTACTTGCGCAGGAGAATTAGTCAAACACCAACTTGTCGAGAGTCTGTTGTTTATTCATCATTTCCTAACAGTTTGATAACTGTCGGACTAGTTTGCTACTAACAGCATTACAAAAGTAAAAAAAAAATGAGGCAGTTTCCAAAGTTTGGTTGGAAGAATACTACCAAAGGTTCAGGGATTTTTGAAAGTGAATTAATGTATCGAACAATCAATGAGTTCGGAAACTATGCAAATAAATTTCGGATATTGCACACACATTTTTTTTTTAAATAAATGCTAATGAACGTGATAGGATTTTGTAGTCACAGTTACGAAAGTTCAGCCATAATAGAAATATATCAAATTCATACGATGACAAATTACGATTCCAACAACCAACAATGTGAGTGACATCGCCCTTGTCAGCTTTCAAATAAATTATATGAAAAATTTAATTATTAGAAAACGGTTTAAAATATTTAGACAAGAGTTTGCACTATAAATTTTAAGTTCCATTGGACAGTTTTGTTGCTGTGCGGACTTTTGTTAAGTACACTTCAACTATCGGGAAGGCCGCCATTCACGCCGATGTCGAGGCTGGGTTAGACCAGTAAGAAAAGTCGACGGTACCGAATCACGCCGCTGTCCAGACCGGATGCACCCGAATGGTGCCTGATGGAAGTAGTAGATAATCGTCCCTAGAGAATGGTAGAATGCAAGATTAAGTGCATATAATAATAATAGTAATAATAATGTCTTTATTTTCGAACATAAATTTTACAAATGAATAGCGAGAAGTAAACAAATGTTCAAAAAATGGAGAAGTTCAGATGAGACACAAAGTAGGAAATTAATTAATTTATAAACTTAACCTAGGCCAAGAAGTGCACCTATAATATATAAAATAAATGAAAAAAACTAAAAGTGATATAAGCAAGTAATTTAGAAAAACATATCAATAAATAATGAAAAGCTCTACATATCGCCAAATATAATTTTTATATTTTCGTTTAAAATTGGAGGCAGACAATGCCTGGAATGCGTCTGGGAGTGAGTTAAAAAGTCGGGCAATGTTACCATTGGCGTCCTATGAAATGGTGGAGTGATCTTTCCCCTAAACCTGATATTAAAATTATGCACATGTGTTCTGAATACATACTGTATAAGTACGTAGGGCATTTGAAGTTTATAATTTTATAAAAAAAAAGGAAACAGAATGTAGTTCTCTCCTCCTCTCCATGCTAAGCCACCCTGTTTCAAAGAGTTTGTGTGAAAGTGGCTGCTACTTCCTTATTCCATGATTAAGTCTAAGGCATGAATTTTAAATTAACTGAATTTTTTTTTTATCAGAATTGTTTAAACAATTTGTGTAAACAACTAAAGTATTTACCTTTTTTTATATGAAGTGACGATGACTGATATGTTTTATTGACATAAGCTCTTCGACAACTATTTATATGAGCGGTAAATCTACGAGAACTATCAAATACTAAGCCGGCATATGCAGTGTCAATATGTAATTTAAGTCCTAATAATAATAAGCATTAATAAGGAGGGAGTGCTTTAAAGACAATTCTTTCAGTGCGTTCAGTTCCTACTGAATATTTCACATTTAAAAATAATGAGGCCACATATTCGTGACTTGATGTGGAAACCATCCAATAGAAGGACCGTTTAACAGACAACAGAGATTGGTGTTGGGAAAGGGAGTATGCGCGGAATATGACGCTTGCGCAAAGTCTAACATCGTATGGAGCAGCAAAATGAGGTTATGTTGTTTTTTTTGTTCTAAAATTCAAAAATAGGTACTGTAGTGGCCGTCCTACGGTAAAAAATTAATGCGGCATGGATATTTTCCACGCATGCCTTTCCATTTCATATACTAAGCTGCACTTCGCGTCACTTACTAACCAGCGATCTCCACACACTTAACTCCGGAAAATTTAACGAGATCCAAGCATTAACTTATGACGACCTGTCAGTAGCAGATTTGTTGAATGTCGATTTAAATCTTTTTTTTAGTTGCTTTGCAAGAAAACCTGATTTTCAACTTCAAAGCATAAAGATTAGACATTTCTTTATCAGAGAATTGATTAGTGGAAGATTTCAAAGTTAAGAAAAAAAATCAACTTGAAATCATGATAAAAGCTATTCTTAGACTTTGACTACCACAGTCATGAGAATCTATGGGTTTGGGAAAATTATTCAATGAAGAATGTTGAGAGAGTGCAGTCTTGAACATTAAAACAATTTAATCATCCCACATTCTATTGTTTTTAAAAAAATGTCTAAATGAAGTTTATGCAATAATAAGCCTGTGACTATCCAGTCAAAAAAAATCCTATTTGAATTGAGTCAAAAAAAATCCTATTTGAATTGCAAATGGATTTAGTGGGAACCCAGTTCGTTCAAATAATATTTAAGCGATCAACTATTTGAAAATTTTGAATGAAATGATTTGTTCGGCCTTGGGAACTACTATCATTGTTTTTGTGCTCCATAATTTGTAATAAATAGAAGTTTTTAATGCCCTCTTATGGACTTCTATCAATTATTTGTCCAGCATATTTGATCATTTTTGCTGGTCTTTTTTGTTTCCCAATTACCAAGGCATGGGCCAAAATAAAACACATTGCTGCAAAGGTTATCAAGAGATTTTTTATAACAAATTTATTAGACAACTGATCTATTCAATACTTTCATTGATTACCTCATCCAAATATTCAACAAAATTTTAATTTAGTTTCGAACAATGTCGCACTCCATTTACTGTCTTGCATTTACGATAGTGACAAATTCTGGCTTGAGAGATGCCCCGCCAACCAAAAAACCATCAATATCAGCCTGTGACCCCAATTCCTTGCAATTGGTGCCCGTTACAGAACCACCGTACTGAATTCTTATAGAATTAGCAACATCTTGACTGATATTTTTACCAATCCATTCCCTAAGGGCTTTATGTACCTCCTGGGCTTGCTGGGGAGTGGCGGTTTTCCCTGTACCAATGGCCCACACAGGCTCATAAGCAATGACAACATTAGACCTAAAAACAAATCATTTTAATTTTCATTAATTAATTAGTACTAATAACTGACCAGTCCTTAACTTTATTGGCAATAGCCTGTGTCTGTCTAAAAACAACTTCTTCAGTTTTGCCTGCTTCACGTTCTTGTAATGTTTCCCCAATACATGCGATAACTTTTAGGCCATTACTGAGAGCGAATGCTACTTTTTCTGCTATTAACTCATCTGATTCGCCAAAAATTTGCCGGCGCTCGGAATGCCCCAAAATAACCCAATTTACACCTATATCTTTTAGCATAATTGGAGATAATTCACCTAAGGCAGTAATAATTTCAGACACCTGGACATTTGTCTGCAAATGTTAATACCTGTAAAAGCTCCTTTGTCTGCTTTATAACAGTTCTGGGCAGCAACTTCAACATTTGCCGGCGAATTTGTTTTAACATAGTCCAAATATACAGCTGGTACACCAACAATCACTTCTGTATCAGGATTAAGGGGACCAGCTTTTAAGAAGCTCAAGATCTCATTGATTTGCTGTTTAGTACCATTCATTTTCCAGTTTCCGCCAACGACAAATTTTCGACCCATTGCTAGCCGCTGAAAAATTAATTTTAATAATTATTACCCCAAATTATCTCAAAAATGTACCTTCAGGTTTATAATATGGAAAAACAATTCAAAAAAATACTAACGCATTTGCACTCGTTAAGCGATTTTGAGGATTCCATTTTCTCGAATTTTATTAAAACAAAAAATTATTGAAAAATAATCTGCCAAAATTATGTAATTTAATTTTTTTTAGTTTCATAATTCAAAATCGCAGTTACCTAGGGTTGTCTTAAAAAACCCCTATAGGTTCGGTTCAAGTAGCTAACTGATAATTCATTCACGTACCTATTTTAAAAATGCAATAGAAATTAATCGGCTTTATTCTCAGCACTTAACGTACTCGCCCAACAGCAAATGAAAATTTGTGAAGCGTATTCACCTCTAATGACTGGGAAGGTCACGAGACCACGCCCACCTTTCTTCCTCTTTACAAAGTGATCGTATAATAAGAAAGAAAAGAAAACTTCTAAACACAAAAAGTACATTTATTGCTGCTATAATCCGTATATTAATTCATATACATGGGAAGCGCTTTCTCACGGTCGCAATCGTAATAAATACTTGTTAAAAAAAAGTCCTAATTGTATTAGTATATATTCCTGCAAGTACAGCTATATTGGACGAATGATTCCAGCTAATGATCCAACTTTTTGATTAGTAATTTACAAAGAAGAAGAAATAAAAACATTGACCTTATTAGAAGCTAACCTTAATGTTCTGTGCTTATTAGGTCTTCCATTCAGAATGACCATTAATAAAGAAATATTTGTTGATCTGCATGAAAAATACCAAAAAGTATTGAAACTTCTCTTAGAAGACAGCAAATATGATCCAGAAACCGAACCGTATTTATCAAAATATTCCGCTAAACAAATTTTAATAGGTATGAAGGCAAATATAGAAAATATTTTACGGAGTCAAACTCCAGGAACGCAGGATCACTTAAAGTTTACCGGTAAGAGTACCGAAACCCTTCACTGCAAATTTAATCCTACACACAATTTTCAGCCATGCTTGGATCTGTTTACTTATATTTGGGAACTGTGGCTATTGATACAGAAGAACTGTCTTTGGGAGAAAAACATTTGGAAAAGTGTAAGGAGGTTATTTGCTTATCTGAAGATGTTCCCCAAATGATATTAATTGCGCTGAATATGTACAACCAGTTTGGGATCCTTTGGTCAAAAAGTGATCCAGAGAAATCCAAATTTTACCTAGAAGTTGCTGAACAACTGTATAAAAATTTTAAAAACTCTGGAAACATACCCGTGGATATAGCTGACCTTTTTGAACCCAATCTAGCCACCTACCATGATAATTTGGCTATAATAAATTTTGAAAAGTTACATACTTTGACTTTATATTACTTGGCCCAGATTTTTGGTGTGCTAAAACAGACATTTAAAAGTGCAGTTTATTGCCACATCACATTAAAAAGGCAATTAGAAATGGATGATTATGAACCAATAGATTGGGCATTGAACTCTGCAACACTGTCACAATTTTTTATGGAGAAATGTGGTTTTAAACAAGCTCGTCATCATTTAGCAGCCAGTTTATATATACTTGATAAATATAAAGCAGATTTATTTTCGGGAACAGACCAGGGAGAGATTTTAGATTCTAAAATTGAAGTGTTTAATCATCGCAGTGCAGATGTGGCACGTTGTTGGGTCAAGTATGGAATATTTTTATTGAACAAGTCAAAAGAAAGATTGTTAGCACACACTGAGGATATTGACGAAAATTGCAAAATAACGTCAGACCTTGCAAAAATCGAGCTGACGGATGAAGCGCAAGTTTCAATAGATGATTTACAAAATTTGTCGTTTACATCTATTAGTGTTGACAAGTATGAAAATTGTATTTCAGATCAATTTGCATTAACGATTGCAGATGCCAAACGGATATTTGTTAATGCTCAAGAATGGATAGGAAAAGCACAAGAATATTATACTTTAGATACTCATGCCTCGGATTATATTGAGATCGTGTTGGATTTTACTCAGTTATATTTAAATTTGATTTTTTTTGAAGATAACTATGATAGCCAAGCAAAATTGCATAAGAGAAGGATAGATCTGTTAGAAACTCTTAGTGCTAACATCAACTCGCAATACTATATGCACTACTCTAGACAGATGTGGTTTGAGTTGGGTCGGACTTACTCGGATTTATTAGATATTAAAGCAGAAAAATTAAAAGAATGCAATGACCGACCAAAGCCCCAAGCTCTAAACAAAATAAATTCTCTTGTTGATAAAAGTATAAAATATTATAAACAATTTATAGATTCATTTAAGTTGGACATTACAAATTTGGAAAAAATTCCAGATGAAAATGAAAAGCCATTTTTACAAGCATACTTCCATGTTGCCGCACTTTTTGGAAGATACATTACCTTGGATAAACAGTTCCAATTGAAACACAATGAGCAACAATACGCCCATTACAAATATATAGCAGATTACTGTGAAAAACATTTGAAGGCACAAGAGCTTATTCCCATGGAACTTGGGATATGCAAAGATATGGTTACCCTGTTACCTATTAAGTTGCTGAGGCTTAAACAAACAGTTTCTTAATAATTATAGTATGTGTATTGTTATTACTATTTATTTTTTATTTGTAACTAAGAAGTTGTAATATAAGTATAATTTATTTTTATTACACCGCTAATTTTTGGTTGCTATGGTGCAATTAACTAGTCATTTAGTCCTTCATTTGTTTCTGGTATATAATAAATGCAAAATAAGCGTATAACATATTTTTTTATTTTTCACAAGCTCAAAGAAAAGCAATTTTGTCCTGCATTAAGGATACGCAAAATGCATGCCTTACTTTTTGATTATTTTTCCATACATTTTGTTTCGTTGATTGTATTCGTGTCATACTCTCGCTTGACGAAAATTCTTACTAGACCTAGCTTATATTTTATACATATAGTAATAAGCATATCGCTTTAATTGCTACGGATTTAATGTTTTTAGGCAGAATGCCAGGATCATTCGGCCACGGTAAAAATTTACCCCTCAAATGTTCTTCTTTTTCTGACGTGATGATCTGTTAAAGTAGCATGGACCAATAAGGGATTACGGAAAACCTTTCCAATTTCGTCGTTACCGAATTCCAGAGAGGCTATCTCGGAGGTCACATAATTACTTTTAATTTTAAAAGAGTGAAACACATTTGCAAAAAGCTTACAAATGTTTCCAAACTAGGGAATTTTGCCCAACCTTTAATTGAGTAAACAATAAAGAGGAGGAAAAACTTTTTGCATCAGAGAATTAACAAAAGTGTGACAGATCCTCGATTTTTGGTTTGTATATGTGTTAAATGTACATAAATATGGCCAAGTCGGATTTTCATTGAACATGTCACACAACCTTTAAAACAGAAATAATATCGCAATAAGTAAAATGTGGCACGAAGCAAGACGGCAGGAACGTAAAATTAGGGGCATGTTAGTAGATTATCGGAAAAGGGCAGAAAGACGTCGAGATTTTTATGAAAAAATTGTAAGAATTTTAAAATGAGAGTCTATTTTAATCTCAAAGAACCCATTTTTAAGAAAGCTGATCCAACACAATTCTTACAAGTTCACGGGAGACAATGCAAAATTCACTTGGATCCTGCTATAGCTTCTGCTGCGGACAGCGCTGTAATGTATGAAATAGCCATTAAGTACAAATGTGTAATTAAATGTCTTTTAATGATTTTTTAACTGAATTAATATATTAATATTCTTATCAATGTAATGCAGGATGCCTTGGCAGGGTCAGACTGATAATCTGATAGATCGTTTTGATGTAAGAGCTCATTTAGACCACATTCCACCCTTAAGGAAGGAAGAAGGCATGGAACTCACTCAAGAGGAGAGACACTTAAATTATGAGAGATATAGGATAGTTGCTCAAAATTCTTATTTGGGAATTTCGGAAGAAAAGTTTCTAAAGCAACTTCATTTGGAAGAACAGTTTGGTTATACAGAAACTAAAACGAAGAAGGAGTCAAAGGGCACTGGTGCTGCCATAGGGTTTAACTATGAGGAAGGCACAGGTAATCTTCTTACACAAAGTTTAACCGGTTTTTAAAAACCATAAACAATAGCCGTAGCAATGCCATCTCAGGATTCAGTTGATGATAATTCTGATGAGTACAATTCTGATAGTGATTTGGACGTCGATTTAGCTATAAATGTTTCCAAAATCGATTCCACGCAGGCTCATGAGATGAACAAACATGGTCGTAATTTTGGAATGGCCGGCAATGATTTCTACTCTTTCTTGACTAATGATCTGGAAGAAGCAGAGACGTTTCGGTTAGCTAAAGAAGAGGAACATGAGAAAGCCTTATTTTCTGGAAGAAAGTCCCGAAGAGAGAGAAGGTACTGTTTGTAAAATTGGTTGCTTTAAAACTAGTTGGTATAAAGTGCTTTAATATTGTAGAGCACATCGTGAAAAAAGATTAGCAAACAGAACTATCAGCCCACCTAGCTATGCAGCTAGGGATACAACAACACGCTTATCTCTTAGAGATGAGAGTAAATCTCCATCAAAATCCCCGTCACCTGATGCAGGCAAAATTACTTACATCACATCATTTGGTGGTATGGATATATTTAGTTAAAACTAGCTTGAACTTGAACTTTTCTCTTTTAGATGATGAAGAAGCTCCCTCAAGCAGCAGAACCACAACTTATGCGGATAAAGTAAAATATGGCAAATCGAGAAAGCAGGAACTAAGTGCTGGTAGACCCGGGTATTATAATAGAAGATCCGGCAGTAGGGAAGTGTCTTATAAAAGAAGAAGGAAGTCAAGAAGTTGGTCAAGAACCAGAAGAAGTTGGTTCGGTAGGAATAGAAGCGGGTCTCGTTCTAGAAATGGTAGGTTCAAGTCTAGAAGAAGCATATCTAAGACCAGAAGAAGCCGATCAAGGTCAAGGAGAAGCAGGTCTAAGAGTTATTCAAGATCGAGATTCACAAGAAGTAGATCCATTGGTAGAAAGAGCAGAAGCAGATCCAATGATGGGTATTACTTGGTATAGAGGTGTATTTAACTTTTATTATAAACTACTACTTGTCAGGTCTTTGCACTCAACATCATCGGCTTCCTCATCTTCAGACTCCAGCAAATCAAAATCGTCATCCAGATCCCTATCAAAAAATAGTAACAGAAGCCCGAATAAAAGTCCCTCAGTGAAAAAGGAAATATCGCCCCCTGCACCACCACGTATAATGCCAAGGTATTACGGTCGTAAAAGAAGCGATCAAAGTTCATCGGAATCAGACAATTCAGAGGAAGAGAAAATGGATGTTGATTTGGCCGATAATATGTATACATAGTATATTTTAGCAATGTTTGGCGTTTATGTTTACTATTCTAGGGCCTCTGGTGACTCTAAGTTTGGACATGGTAATAATTCAGGCACTGAGATCAAAGTCAGTAAGAACTTCATCGACATTGAGTTTGTTTTATAAAATGTCTTTTTAATAATAGTGAAATACTAAGATGTGTTCCCTATGGATTTATATTGTTTCATCTTTTTTTTTTAGAAAACCTCAAATTTGTCCGTTATGGAACGACTTAGAAGAAAGAGACAAGCATTGATTAATAAGCAATGTAATTATTGAATCCAGAACTCTATCTAACGTTATTCAAAATGTTTTTCTTTCAGTTAAAAAAGACAAAATTGCAGAAGAGCTCAAAGCGGAACGCGAAAAACAGGAACAACAAACCAGGGAAGACGAACTTAGAGAAATGGCGATAAAATTAAGGAAGCGGTAAGTCAATTTGTCACATTTAATAAGATTGAAAGCAGTATTGTTTAGCCAACGAGAGAAGCGTCATGCTTATGATAGCAATAGAAGTTCGGATTCCTCTGATTCTGATAAGAGTAACAGCTCCAAGCACCGTGACAAAAGTGAGTCCCCCAAAAATAGAGAAAAGGATTTGAGAAAGTATGATAAAGAGAATAGCAGAGGACTTAAGGATAGAAGTCGCAGCAAAGAAAGGAGTAGGAGGACTAGTAATGACAGGGATAGGAGATCATCTTCCAGAAATAGAAGGCAGAGAGAGAAGGAAGGAAGGCGGGAAAGAAGCAGAGAACGAGAAAGAAAATTAGTGGATTATTAATATGTTATGAATCATAGGTTATTTTTCATTGTTATAATTGTGAGCATTTTAAAAAATTTCAAACAATTGGAGAAAAATCAAATTTTGGATAATCTTTTATTAAATCACAAACCTAAAGATATTATGTATTAAAATAAAATCCTTAAAATAATATTGTTATGATTGCTTAATGATTATTTACAAAAATTCTTCGCACCAATCATTTAAACACTGCCAACAATCCGTGGACTTCTTGGAATCTGCAGAACAAGTGTCTTTCATCCATTCTTTAAATAACTCTTGATTTTTCTTTAACACAAGAAATTGGCCAAGTACAACGTACGCCTAAAACACAGTTCCGTATCAGTACAAAGGATTGAAAATTTTTCTCAAATAAAAAATTTTGACTAACCTTATCAAATCCCGCTTGCACCAAACGATTGCCTAAAACTTCGCCCACACCGGCCAACTCGGTAACCGGCTTATCCCCCATGGGTTCGGCGACAAAATTGCGATGCTTTTGCGAGGTACTCGACATAATTAAAAAAAAAAAGTTTACAAATTGCAAACAAATTAACAAATTACTTTTATTTCATTAGCCGGTTCAAGAAACAAGGACGTCAAAAATCACATTGTGACCAACATTTCAAATGCATGTAGTGTTGCCAATATCGAGAAGCTAAAAAAATTTTTGATGATGTCATGGGACATATGTCGCTTTCTGCAAAATGTTAAATACGCGAATCGTCCCGGGAGGAGAAACTGCATTAATATTTCTGGAACTGACATAATATTTTTTTCGGGCTTTTTCTATCAGACTAGCATAGATAAATTTGGTTTGTTACGTGCTACGTCTTTTTCCGAATAGAGATGGATTGATAGAAACGCTAGGCGCAAGAGCGAGAAGGGTGTTCCAGATGTTAATGGATGGTTGGGAAGAGTTCGGATCAGATTTTCCTTTAGATTTTATACGTTTATCCCTATTTATAAATTGAAATCAACTTATCGATTCATAAAATAAGTTCGTACGGTGCAAATGCGGTCGTGTGTGTTTTAAGTGTTCGAATGCATGATTAGGCTAGAATACCATCCATAGGCAAGCTAAAATGGCGATTTAAGAAGGACTGTTGTATGTGCAAAAGTATTTTTACTACAAAGCTACAATAATGGAAGATACTTCGCTTAATCAGAATGGAGGGCAAATGAGTTCCCAAGCAGCAAATTCGACAAACAACAAGCAAATTGAAGAAGCCGCTCAAAAAACCCATTACTCTATTCCAGGTATATTGCATTTTATTCAACACGAATGGGCGAGATTCGAATTGGAACGAACCCAATGGGAAGTGGACAGAGCGGAACTCCAAGTAAGTTTTTTTTCCTTAATAAATTATCCAATCCTATTGAAAATATAAAAAGATCAGAATTTATTTTTATGTAAATATTCTTTTGCCTCAATTCTTCAAGAAACTTATTTCTTACTGCATTTTATACATCTTGGTAGATAGTATAATAATAGTATTTAGTTTATAAAAAGCTTCCAAATTTATTGTGGTTACTAGACTAATTTTATGAAATGTATTTGATGGCCATTGTAGATATTTTCTTTACTCACATATTGCACAGTATTTTGTTTGTGATATTATCTACTTAAAGTAAAAAAAAAATCGGTGTTATTGTGTATCGCAAGTGTTCTTGCTTTCGTTATTATGTATGTTGAAAAGTAAGACCCATTGAAAAGTCAGAGTCAGTCAGTGGTACCAGTGTTTTCTAGTATTATTTCTACCTTTTTTTTTTCAAGATAAATATAGTTTTGGTTGGTTGGTATCTAGTTATTTGAGGACATGAGGTGGCCATGGTAAGAATGGTGAATTTTTGTACATTCTGTTTTATTTTTATGGTTTGTTAAAAAGTTTCAAGCCGCATAAATTAAGATATGCAGCATTTATTACTAAGATCAAACTGTTATTATGCCATCAGAAAGCGTTCGCTTTGATAAACAAATGATTATACTCCACCAGAGCCACTTTCTACTTTTGTATTTTAACCATATGATTAAATGTTGAGAAATATTTAATAAAACCTATCTACATTTTATTAGCAGTTATCGCTTCAGTAATTCTGTAAAAGTTTTCACCATGTAATGCATTGTTTTTGTTATGCTAGGCTAGGATTGCGTTCTTACAAGGGGAGAGAAAAGGCCAAGAAAATTTGAAAAATGACTTGGTGCGTCGTATAAAAATGCTGGAATATGCTTTGAAACAAGAAAGGGCAAAGTTTCACAAGTTGAAATACGGTACCGAGCTGCAACAAGGTGATATGAAGCCTCCAATAATTGAGGAAAGTGGAGAATCTCAATTAGACATTGAGCAGAGCTACGTATCAGTGTCCAATTCAACTTGGAAGCAAGGCAGGCAGTTGCTCAGGCAGTATTTGCAGGAAATTGGGTATACTGACAGAATAATTGATGTCAGATCTACACGGGTTAGAGCATTACTGGGCTTAAACAACAATAATCCAGAACAGGAGGAGAGTCATAATGGCGGACCAGTAAATGGTAATGAATCTAATAAGAGGGCCAGTGAAACACAGGGTAAGTGTTAATTTGTTTATCTTTTTGCATTTTGCTCTCTATTGGAAGTGTTGTCAAATTTGATGGTGGTTTTTTGGTCTGACATTTTTTGATACTCATGGTTAGTTAATAAAAAAAATGTATTTTTTTTTGTGTGAATACGAATTTCACTGTCACCATTACGGACAAATTTTTGTGTCTCTGCTTTGAGGACTGTGCAAAAAAGTGGTTGCCTTGTTAATGACGAAAACAGCTGTATATGGTTTTATTTTGCTTTGGAAGCTAGAAGGTTTTTTTAAAATTATTAAATGTAAGGGAGAAGAACTCCAGCCAAAAAGTCACAGCCGAGTTCTCTAGCGGAGGCAATGATGCTAGATACTGAGGCCGCAGTGATGGCAAACCTGGAATTTCTGTCCAATACTGATGTTGACATGGAAGACGATGACGATATGAGCGACGAAGGAGACATAGATCCATCCGCTGATATGGAAGATGAAGTAAAACAGAATAAGAAAGGTACATGCGCGGTGTTGCCTTTTTATATTTTTATTTATTTATTTATTTATTTATTTACAAAAGCATGCGTTAACGATGAGGCTGATGAATAACATTTATGTCTAATTTACTGTGTATACAAATTATATTAAAAAAATCTTCAATGATATCACAAAAAGAAACAGTATATACCACTCTGTTGGACAGGAATTTTTTTCTCTGCAGTTTGGCAGTCTTTGATTAATTTTTTGGAGTAGATGGATTTTCGGGCCATTTAATATAATAAGAATAATGAGAAATATATGTAAATGAGTAATAGTTTTGTATCATCTTATAAGTCCCAATTAGATCGCCATGTAATCTTCTTTCTTTCAAGGTCGGGTAATTCAGCTTTACAAGTCTTTCCTCATAGGAATTCTTCTTTGCACGCTCTCAAGCATTTCAATGTGTTTAATAAAGTAGAGGTCCCATATTGTCTGACCATATAAAGACTTATAAAGTTTTACTATGGCGTCAAAGAATTTACCTTTTTACTTTTGAAATACAGTCGAAACTCTATATAGCAAAATTGAAGGGACTGCGTTTTTTTTTTCGTTTTAAAGAGTTATAGGCACTTGAAAAATAACAATATGTGTTCTGTAATATTTAATTATTTTATATACCTATTTTAACATCTACTTAGGAACATTTTATATAAATATTTAAGAACTACATTTAATGTTTCAAATAATTGGTTATTTTCTTTTGAATTTTTTAAGTATGCCAATACGCATCTCCTCGTATTTTTGCTTGTATTTTCACCATTCCTTTGAGAGGGGCATCTTTCCCATGATGCATAAAAAATTTCTCTAGCAGCTTAACTGAATACAGGGCTTGTTGAGTGGTTGGTGCTGGTCCCAGATCAATTTCTTCATCTTCTTCTTCCTCTTGGTGCTCTTCCTCACCCTTTCTTGCTTGTTGTAATATAATTCCTCTGTCAAGTCTGCTGTTGTAGGCAAATCCTGATCTATCACTATAAAATCTTGCAACTCCTCACTTGTAAACGTAATTGTTGTTTGAAACTCCTTTATCCACTCGCTTAGTGGCTGATCATCTTCCAAGTCCTGTTAGCATTCTGTCTCTGTAATAAGTCCTGCATGACGATAGGAGTGTTGAATTGTTTCTGCTCTCACCTCTTTCGAAGCTTTACTAATAAAGTTGACTGCATCTAGCATATTAATGGAAAATTTGTCTTCGGACTTGATCATTTCCATTAAAATGTTTTTCCTGTATCGACTCTTAAGGCTATTAGCACTGGTCCATTGGCTGTAATACACTTGTTGTTTTGGAAGAAATGCCAATTCAATATTCGGTAGATTTGGTATATGGGAATGTGCAGGGCAGTTATCTAAAAGAAGTAATATTTTCCTCCTCTTTAATTCTGGATCCCATTTCCGTATCTCCTCTTCAAAAATTTGCGATGTCATCCATACTTTTTTGCCTTGTAGGTGACCGATGCTTGATGTTCTTAAAACATCGTGGGTTAGTTGATTTTCCAATCACGACTAGCTTCCTTTTTTCTCTCCCACTCATATTGGCAGCTACTAACACTGTTATACGTTCTTTAGAAAGTTTTCCACCCACACACGTTTCGCTTCGAAATTTAAGAGTTTTATCTGTTGTCATATTGTAAAAAATACCAGTTTGCTGTCATCAGCGGGGTACTTTTTTGCTAGTTTTGCCAACGTCTTCTTCAGCCAATCGTTAGTGACGTTCCTGTCGACATCACGGGCTTCGTCACTTATCTGTCCATAATTTATACCATGTCTATGTTTGAACTTCCCCAACCATCCTTCCGAAGCGTTGAAATACATAATGCCAAGCTGTTCAGCACACTTTTCTGCTTTTATTTTTACGATAAGTTCAGAGAGTGGTACATTTTTAAGATTCAAATCTTCAAATTTTGGCTTTATTAGTTTTTTACTAGAACTGCCTGCCGCTTCAGCCTGATTGATTTTTTCTTTGCACTTTCAAATCGTGGATACAGTCGACGGTGTAAGTCCGTATCAACGTCCCACATCACTTTTCTTTTCTCCCTGTTCTATCTCCCGAATTAAAGCAACTTTATTTTCTAGAGATAACATTTTTCGCTTACTCGCCATGCTCGACGCATTCACTAAGTCAAATTAGAACTGATTGAAATAATGGTGTTCTTTTATTTTTAAGACGACCAGGTTCTCGGTAATTAGATTATTAGGGTAAGGAATTCTGTGTAGAGATTGAGAAATTGGTTATACAGAGTGGATTAATACATAGCTTTGTATGGAGACCTAATAGTACAACAAATTTTGTTGGTAATACAGAGTTTTACGTTATACAGAGTTTAGCTATAGAGAGTGTCTCCCATTTCAATTTGGAAGTTGTCATAATTCCAAGGTCTTTCCGCTCTTCTACATGTTTTAAGTTCTTTTTGTTGAGGGTATATAATAATAATTTTTATATTATTATTTATTTATTTTATTTATTATTATATTATATTTATATATCTATAAACAATAAGAAATAAAATAGTATGAGATAAGAGGGTTGATTGTATCACTGTAAAAGAGAGGTCATAAAAATACATTCATACACATTTTAACAAAAAAAAAAAAGAAAACTTAAATCCGTTTTTATAGTTAGTCGCTTCAGTGGAAAGGAGGTCCTGCAAGGGCGCACAGAAATAAGCAAAATAAAAAGGAAAAAAAAGGATTAATTGGATAGTAGATAAGTTTAGTTTAAGTTATGATTAGTTGGATTTTTTCCAGAAGGCGAGGACGTGGACGCCTTGGCATTGGAAGTTTTCAATGAATTGAATCGGCTCTCGGAAGCCGAAAAGAAACAAGAACACAAGAACGAACCGACCGATTGGAACAAAAGTAAACTTAGGATAAAATTGTCCCTTAACAAAAAAAACGACTTTGTTATTTTAGCCCAAGTTCCTAAACGGCCTTTAGGTCTGAGCGAAGAAGATCACATAGACTCCGCATTGGGTTTAGGTGAATTGGCTCAGTTGACGGTCAACAACGACGCCGAAAACAGTTACGACATCGCGAGCAGCAAAGAAGCCTTCCGGAAGACGTGGATCGCGAAATATACCCTCCGCAGTCATTTCGACTCTGTGAGGGCCTTGGCCTTCCACCCCACTGAACCCGTATTAATTACGGCCAGCGAGGATCACACTTTGAAATTGTGGAATTTGCAGAAAACCGTTCAAGCGAAGAAGAGTGCCAGTTTAGACGTGGAACCTTTGTACACCTTCAGAAGTCACGCAGGTTCGTCACGACATGGATGCGATAAATTTTATATTTTCGATGTTTTCACATATTACAGGACCTGTACTCTGCCTTGCTATATCGGGAACAGGGGAACATTGCTATTCCGGAGGTTTAGATGGGGCGATCAACTGTTGGAACATACCGAACTCAAATATCGATCCTTATGATTTGTTCGAACCTGATATATTAAACACAACCCTGAATGGTCATTCGGATGGCGTGTGGGGTTTAGCTGTGCTGAATTCGAGGCAGCAAGTGGTGTCCTGTGCCGCCGATGGAACCGTAAAGCTGTGGGCTCCACATAGCAAGGTGGGAATTTATTCGCTTCTTAATCTCAGTATATTGACCATTCAAATCTTATCTTTTCATATTGGTAACTTCGGGGAAAAGCACTTCACATTATAACCCCGGTAATTTGTGAAAATAGAATAAATAAACAGTTGCTCACTACCGAAGACTATAATAATATTAACAGTTCAAGTTTGGGCTGGATGACACCATATTTTCGGTGAACCTGAAATTTGAATCCTCTGTAATAGTTCTGTGTAGTTTTCTGCGATGTGAATTGCAAAATGGTGGACGCGTTTTAGTAAAAAATCGAATAAGGGAACGAAGTAGCATATGTCAAAAATGCTATATTAAACCACCTTAACTTATTACGTCTTGATCTGCAAATGGGTCAACTTAAGATAATAGTGGCCTGTATTGATAGATCGGACTCGATCACAACCTAGCAAGTAAATAGAAGGATGATCAGCACGCATTTACTACCAGAAATTCAAACGTATATTGGGATAACCTATTGGTGTACCCAGCCGATAAAAAAACGCAGACCTTTAGAAACCTTCAGAAAATAATATGCACCAAATAATCAATGTTCCTACCCGATATAGAAGCACTCAAAGCTCTCTTTTGGACTTATTTTTGTGCAAAGATGTCGAAAGCGTCGGACAAATACGGGAATAACAAGATTGATTTCGAAAAATCGCCGGTGGGCGGGGCAAGTTCGTCGCATGTATCGCGGATCATCTTTTTATTTCACGTATTATTGACAAAACCTGAAACTCTTTCTCAAATTCAATCAAATCAAATTATCGCATCTCTCTAGTTTTTCATTTATCCCCAATAATTTACCCACAAAAATGGAAATTTTATGGAACTTGAAGATTTTCTGAACATAATCTACACACCCTGTATATAATTCAAACAATGTTAGAAATAGAGGTTATAGCTCTAGATCTCCCACGTTTCCTGGTATATGTATATTTTTTTGAATGGAGTAAGTGGTTTTCAAGAAAATACGTTTTCTGAAACCATGGTAATAGTAAATGACGTCATCGGATTTTTTTGGATTTTCACAGCGTGTGTGAAAGACAAAAACCGTAAATACAAAAATTGCAGCTTTTCGATGTGGCCTATAACACTGTTTTAAACCAATTGACTATATTTTTCACGAATTTTGAAAATTCGATTTCATCGGTTTTTCGAAAGTAAAGTAAAGAGCGTATATTTCCGCAAAAAATGAATTTCATTAATTTGGCGAAAGTAACAAGATTGCTTTCGAAAAATCGTCGCTGGGCGGGGCAAGTTCGTTGCGAGTAGCGCGAAGCAGCTTTTTGTTTCCAAAAGAAGTCGCTTCTCAGTTTCTTGTCTTAGGGGAACGCATTGTTTTTCTATCGTGCTCCTGCGGACCACTATGAAACTTTCGCAAAATCGATGTGATTTTATTGTGCATATACCCTGTATAAAATAAATGTCTTTCAAATCACGCCGAACTTCAAAGTTACTGCAAACTTTGTTAAATATTAAAATTTGTCCAATGACATTTTTTCAAATATCTCGCGCCTCCTGCATAATTGACGAAACCTGAAACTCTCTCAACACAGTTTAGTATACTGTTCAAATCGAATTGACGCATCTTTCTACTTTTTCATTCATCGCCAATAATTTACACACAAAAACGGAAAGTTTTAGTATGTTTTAGATTTTTTGTTATAGCCCTGGATCTCCCACATTTGCAGTTATATGATTTTTTCCAATAGAGTACGTCGTACGTAGAGACGTCATCGCGTCTAGATTGAGGGCGAGAAACTGTGATTTTCATTTGAATTTTTTCAAATATCTCGAATAGCGTATGTGATGACAAAAACCGTGAACACAACAATTGTAGCTCTCAATGTGACCTGTAAAACACTGTTTAAACCAATTGGCCGTATTTTTCACGAATTTTGATTTACGGCTAATAACCATTTTCTGAGTCTTTTAGATTTCTGTCTATAATTGAAAAACCCTGCATATATTGGAAAAAGTGCCTGAAATAAAAGTTATAGTCCCGGATCTCCCGGATTTTCTGGTTCACAAATCCTGCCGATCGGGTTAACAGTTTTGGAGAAAATATTTTGAATTTTTTTTTTTTTAATTTTTAAAAAATACTTTGCGAGATTTGAGCAAGTCCTTTTTTGCATTTGAAATGCGGGTGTGTACTTCTACCTTTCTGCCAAATCTGAAGTCGATAGATGCAAATTTAAGGACATCTGTTAATTTTTGAATATAGCACTTAATATATTAAGTGCTATATTCCAGTTTTTTTTTGAATTTGCGACGTACCCTGTACATTTTTTTTTCAGGAAAAAGCCGAATCTTCTGCGTCTTCTCGTTTAAGAATTTTTTCAGTCGCATAAACCGTTTTAGAGAAATGATTTTTTTCTTAGACCCTTGCAAACGCGATTTTTTTTTTAAATACTTCCCGACCCCCCAGCCTCCTCAAATTCAATACGTTCTGGTTGGGAACCCAGCTTCCAAAAATGCCAAAAATGGAGTAGATAGCTTCAACTTTCGAACACTTATCGTGTTTCATAGCAATATTCAAAAAACGGTCGAAAATCGAAAAAAAAAAAAGATGACCACCTAGTGGACGGTAAAAAAGGAGCAAAAATTGAGCCGCCTAGTTCAAACGGCTCAAGAGTTATTGAATTAAAACTCGTGACAAAGAGAACGGAGAAACAGAAAAAAATAAAAATAGTTTTTTCGATGCCGATTCCTTTTGTACCAATGGCGATGCTGTACGGCGCACCGTTACTAGTAGTAGCACGATTGCGTTCGCAATCTTGTCGCTGCGCGACGCGACTGCCTTCAAATTTAAGGCGGTCCTTAAACGTTTCAAATTAAAATGTCAAGTTTCTACAAATATTCGTTACATCATTGCAGAATAAACATCTGTTGGGATGGGTTTTACCGCGGCCCTGCGAAGGTCTGCGGTTAAGGTACTGTAAAAGCAATAAATGCGCTATATTTTTGGTTATAACTTATTATAAATGTTTTTGTTTTTGTCACTCGACGGGTTTGTACCAAATTCAATTAATTTCTTAGTTTCGTTCTTTTTTGTTTCTGTTTCGTTTAGAAATATTTTTACTCTTTTGAATTAAGATAAATGTAATTATCCTCAGTGTGCCTTTGTAAATTGTGACGTGGTCCGTCATGTTGGGGTACCTTTTTATATACATTAAAAAAAAGAATTTTTCGATTTCTGGTTACAGGTTCAACTGCTGAACACGTTCGTTTCGGAGCAAGACGGAAACCCGTCTAGTGTGGATTTCGTGCGCGACGAACCGAATCGAATAGTCGCTTCTTACACGTCCTCCCATTGCGTCATATTCGACGCGGAAACCAGCAAACCGGTCCTCCGATTGGAATCTTCCGCGCAGGACGGCGTCAACATCAACGCCAGGTACATAAACAAAATCGTTTCGCATCCGACGCTGCCCCTGACAATAACGGCTCACGAAGACAGACACATCCGGTTCTGGGACAATCACACCGGCAAGATGGTACACTCGATGGTGGCCCATCTGGATGCTGTGACGAGTTTGGCTGTCGACCCGAACGGGCTGTACATTTTGTCCGGTGAGTCTGTTGCGTTGTTGGTTACCTTTTTTTGTAGCGCGCGAGGGATAAGGGATTTATTTTATTTTTTATTTATAAATAATATAATTACATAATTCAAACAAATTGCGCCCCTGGGATCCCAATTTTATGTCAACATTTTTTATGGAGCGTCGACAGAGAACAGAGAACGGCCAGACATTGAAAACAAACAATTTTTTTTCTATGTTTATCATCCCGTAGCCGAGATATAAGTTTGGTTGGCAAGCGCGTATACTTTTGAAAAATTCGATTTTATCGATTTTTGCGAAAGTAGTAAGATTGCTTTCGCAATCTTGTCGCTGCGCGAGGCGACTGCTTCTATATTTTGACACAGATAGGAAAAAAAGTGTAAATACGAAAGTTTGAAGATTTTTGCTCTATTAACTTCTGCAAATGTCAATCTTACGCAACATCATTTTTTTAAAAAATGGAATGCTCTGTATATTAGTAGCTTAAATTGAAGATCCTTTTTTCCTTATTTCAAAAACATGTAGTTTATTGACATTTGGGTTAGCCGTTTTTGAGATATTTCAGTTTGTAAAATAATTATCATTCGATTTCTGGACAATAGCCATATTGTTTAAAAATGGTCAAGTTTGCCTTGATAGCAACCATATTATCTGTTTTTCGCAATTGTTTTAACATTGTTGTACTGTTGACAACTAATGAAAACTAAAGTTCTCCAGCGTAAGTTAAATAACTTAAGATATTTCAAATGGAGGAAGGAAAACCCAAAATAAAATTATATTATTTAAACATTAAAAATATCTATTGTTAATGCTAAACATTTTCCACATAACCTCCATTATTTTCTATTTCCTATTAATGCACGAGGTGGTAAAATCAGCGTTTTCTCTGTTTAGACTTTGTAAAACGATATCTTATCACTTGTAACTTTCAGGCCTATTATAATAAATTTTATTTTTTAAGTATCCTCTCAAAAAAGTGTCACAAGGATTCAGGTCGGTGCGTTTGCTATTTAGTTTGTTATTTAGATAATCGGTAACCGATTTTACATTATGTGAACGTGCGTCATCTTGATGCCAAATTAAGTTTAAATAATTCCTAACTGGCATATTTTCTAACAAATTAACTGACACCTGTCCTTGGATTTTGTGTGGATTGTTAGTGCACCAAAATTTTTTATTCTTCCTATTAAATACACCTGCTGTTGGGATGAGATGAGATGAGATTGAGATCTTCTATACATTTCAGTGCAAAATTCGAGCCTGTGTCTTTTATGTTCATCGGTTAAATTTTGCACTGAAAGGAACTTATACGGGTGAAACTTATGATTTTAGCGTTCGTTGAATTTTACTACAAGGCTCCGAATAATTTTCCGCGTCAAGTATAGAATATTCAGGTTTTTCTAAAAAATATGAAATATGAAAATTAAAAAAGTAGAACTCAAAAACTTGAAAGTAAAATAGTATATTGAGGTCTTCATTAAAATTTCTTTCTATTGTCCTGGTCTTCCGTGTGTTGTTTAATTACATTTTTAATTGTATTTAATGCAGGAACTCTTCTACCCGAATATATTTGTCGATATTCTCTTTTAACCCTTGCAACATTATGTCCATTTGAATAATGTAATCTTTTTATTTGGCGTTTTTCTTCCTCAGTATAACCCATTTCAAATATCTTAAGTTATTTGACTTACGCTGCAGATCTTTAATTTTGATTAGTTGTCAAAAGTAGAACATTGTTAAAGCAATTGCAAACATAGATAATATGGATGGTTACCATCAAGGCAGAATTGACAATTTTTAAACAATATGGCTATTGTCCAGAAATCGAATGATAATAATTTTTAGACTGAAATATGTTAAAAACGGCTAAATGAAATATCAATAAATTATTTGTACCATTTGTACAGAGCGTTGCAGGAAATCACCCACAAATAAAAGTTTTATATTTTTTTCATGGAAACACTCTTTATGTCCTACATTTGACAATTGGCCGAAATAATATTCAAAATACAATGAAATGTATATTTTTTTATTTATATTTATTATATTTATGCTTATTTATATTATGCGTTACGTAAATCTGGTCGGATATATCTTGAAGAGAGAAAAAACGTTGTAAAATTAAAAAATTTCTAACAATTTGATCAAAATTAAATTTGATTTTGTTAATTAATCAATAAGACGCTCTATGATTCTATAATGATTTGATTCTGTCATAAATCAATAAGACGTTATATGATCCTATAATGTATTCTTGAAACTAACGTGTGCAGGATAATTTGTATTACTTATTATTATTAAAAAAACATTGTCTGGATTTGGATTGAAAAGGAAACCATTCATATGATAATTGACAGATAATAAAATAAGCATCGCGAAATATTGTTGTAAATATTTAAAATAACAATTTAAACGTTTTATAGATTTAAAACAGAGAAGCCATCATTATAAATTGTAAGGAAAGTGCTTTTTTCTATTAACGCTATGCCTAGACTGGACGGTCCAGTTTTTTAGTTTCGAGCAATGTAATATTAATGTTTATATTGGAATTAAATTTACCCTGATATTGAATTAATAATAACACTCTTAAAATAAAACCAACAGATTTTTTTCTTTCATACCTTCATCATTTTAACCAATACATTTATCATTCTCGCACACTCTTTTGTTAAATAAGATATAAAGTGTTCATTTAAGCCTAGTTAACCCATATTATCCCAAGCATAAAAAAATAAAAAAATACCATTTTGCTCTGAAATTATTTATTTTGTTGCGCTTAAGAATACATTACATGTATCAAAAAAAAAAAAAAAAACTCGAAACATACAAAAAAATACTGGTGCGTAAACGAACCACTGGGAAAAAACATTTAATAATGTTTTGGGGCACATAAGATGTAACATATAATTTATACATAAATATACAAAAGAAAGTTCAAATTCGACAGGACGCAACTAAAAGTAGCTTGTTTTCCAAATAGAACCTGATTTGATACAAAAAAACGCGTAATATTTTATGGTGCTGGTAACACTCGGTTTCATTTTTTGTGACATTTTACAAAGCATGAAGTATGTAAATGCACAATTACACTTATTACAAACGTAAATTGTGTGGCTTCGGGCTTTAGTAGCGTGAATAATCATGAGGTGATCTTGATTATCATAACGCATATATGGCAGGTGCAAGATTTCTTTGAGTAATTGTTTTATGAGTTTTTAAAAGTCGCAAAGCAATGTAAGATTTAAAATCAAATTAATCACTTCGTCATCAAAAATTTTTTTAATTCCTCACATGATCTAAATTCATCGTATATAGGTGTGTTAGTGTACTCAATCTGACCTTTATTCCATTTGACAGTAGAAGCAAGCCTGTCGTTTGTAGAAAGCATACGTCTCCTTTTGAATTCCAAGGTTTCATCATCTGATGAATCCCATTCAGGTTCAGTAGTTCATGAATTACAGGACTGTTGTATCATTCGGTGTATCTAACTCGAAAGTTCCAACTATATCATTTGGTTCACCAAACTCTTGTAGATTTATGTTGGCATTGGTATTGGTATTGGTATTAAAGGGGGGCGACCTCGCGGGCGACCATGCACTTAGGCCACCAGATGGGCCCGTTGTGCCCCCAGGCCGCTCTAGAGGGCGTCCAGAATGCCGCTCCTCCTATAGAAGGTCAGCAACTCCTTTAGCCCAATACCGTGCACTGAGTCCGGATCGATCAAGGCGGTTACGAAGACTCCCAATCTTGCCCATGTCAAGGCAGGGCACTCGGTGAGCAGATGATACGGGGTCTCCTCCCCTTCCATGCACCACCTACACTTCGGGTCGTCTCCAATGCCTAGCAAGCAAAGATGCCTCCTAAGCCTGCAATGTCCTGTGTAGGTCCCTGTTAGTGCTCTACACTCCCTTCTGGTCAGTCTAAGCAGCTCCCTGGTCCGAGGAAGGGCGGGCCCATCCATCATAAGCCTCGTCTGCCTCATTCCCGGAGCAACTCTCCAGCCCCCCGCGGTCCGGTCTCTCGCCCAGGCTTCGAGAGCTCCGCGCCTCACACACGGGGCGATCCCCAAGCGGGGCTCTGGCCCTATATGCCTATGCGAGGAGCCCTCTCTGGCTAAGGCGTCTGCTGCCTCATTGCCCCGGACACCGGTGTGACCCGGGACCCAGACCAACGTGACCCTTCTTTCCTCAGCCACCCTCCTCAGTACCCCTTTGCACTCCTTTATCAACAAGGAGCGCGTACGCACTGACTTCAGCGCCATGAATGCAGCCCTACTGTCCGAGTAGAAGAAGACTCTCCTGCTTCCGTGGTTGAGCCGAAGCACCTCTCTTGCCGCCATCAATAAAGCGAAAATTTCCGCCTGAAACACAGTGCAGTACTGACCCAGAGGGACCGACAAGCTCGATCCCGTTGTCTCGCAGTACGCTCCAGCTCTGGCCAGATCTCCCATTCTGGACCCGTCCGTGTACCAGACAAGTCCATCCCAGGAGCCGACCCTGCCCTCTCTCCAATCTTCCCTTGATGGACAGAGAAAGGTCAATTTGTCAAAGAAGGTCATCTCGGGGATCATGACGTCACTCGGCATGCCCATGACCCCGCGACAGCTCTCTAAAATGTCGTACGGACCCCGATTGAAGGTTCCCTCCCTCCAGAGCCCGCAGCTCGCCAGCCTCACAGCTGTCCTGGCCGCCTCCATCTGCACCCGAGCCGCCAGAGATGGCAACCCCACCAGAGCCTCTGGGGCCCTCGTGGGCGCCGTTCTCATGGCGCCCGTTATGCAGAGGCAAGCCAATCTCTGCAGTGTGTCAAGAACTAGCCTTGCTCCCGCTCTTTTGGTCCCCGGCCACCATGCCACTGCCCCATGCGTGATCATAGGCTCCACCATGGTACCGTAGATCCACTGCATGATCTTCGGCCCCAGGCCCCAAGTGCCCCCTACCGCTCTCCGGCACGCCCACAGAGCTCCAAAGGCCGACCTGGTCCTTGACCTTATGTGTTCCTGGAAGGTCAACTTAGAGTCCAACCATACGCCCAAGTACTTGACACTTCCGCTTGCAGAAAGAGGCACCCCATCCATCGATATGTTGAGGTTGCACTCCATCTTCCTTTTTCTAGTGAAGATGACCATCTCCACCTTGCCAGGATTGACAGCCAACTTGCTGTCGAGGCACCATTGTGAGAATCTTGCCAATGCCCCGTTCAGGAGCCCCTGCATCCTCCTCACATCCGTCCCTTGTGTCATTATCACAAGGTCGTCTGCATATGCCTGAGCATAGACCCCGTGTTCTTCCCTCAGAATATGCAATATCTCGTTCACCACTAGGCGGGGTCTTGTCCCCGTTCCTGTGGACAACCCCGTGATGAACCGATGGAGACCTGCTCCCCACCCAGTCTTGCCTCGACCCTCCGGTCGGTTAGCATGGAGCGGATCCACCTTACAATGGCCGTCCCCACTCCAGTACTCTCCACCGCCCTGCAGATCGAGTTGCAGGGCCGTGTTATTGAATGCCCCTTTGATGACAGCGAACACGCACACCGACAGCCGTCCCGAGCCCATACCAATCATCTGATGAGTCCCATTCAGGTTCAGTAGTTGATGAATTGCAGGACTGTTGAAGGACAGCTGTATCATTCGGTGTATCTAACTCGAAAGTTCCAACTATATCATTTGGTTCACCAAACTTGTAGATTTATGTTATCGTTCATATTTTTCGCGTCAATATGTTCTGTAAATATTTTTTCACGTTATTTTTAGCATAAATTTACAAGGAATGGAATGCTACAATACATAAGAATACGTAAATCCAAATAATACTTACGACTTTCATTGTTATTGCCGTCATCCATCACGATCTCTTTCATAGCCGCCTCTAATTCCTTTTGAGTCAAATACCTCCGAAAATATTTTACGAACTGTAACGTTCACTGCACAAGACACAAACTAATACAAAAGAACACGCTAATTGGTGGATGTATATTCTACATGCGGTTACTTGTCTAGACTTGCAATAACAAAGTTTTGTTACGCAGATAAAACCAGTGGTGCATTCACTCACCAGTAAATATTTTCAAAAAATAAAGCATAATTAATATAGTGTTTCCACTGTATGTTTTCTGCTATGTAATCTACATGCTATAGACTTAACAAAAATGGCAATACAAATCCAAAATATTTTTTTTTACTATTTTGGTTTCACTTGAAAATATGCTACAAATGTATGTACCGCTTTTGTTAACTTTTGAAGTCATATGTAACATGTTTCCTTTACACATAAATTAGCGATTTCTACGGTTTTATGTCCTTTACTAGTGATTATAATAAAATTTCTAAATGGATGTGCAAAAATATTTCCTGGATGTGACAAAAAGAAATCATAGAATAGGTGGTGCATTAACGCACCACTGGGACAAAATGGGTCACAAATATACGCCCAACTGACAAATAAAATTTTAAAGCAAAGAAATTTAAACTAAGTTATTCTTCTTTTCTCCTTTCTCCTCCTGATGAAACGTACCTAAAATGTTATATTTTGATTAGTTAAATGGTAGAAAAGGGTTGATTTATTTTATATCATTTTATATTTATATTTATTTATATTATTTTATATTACATATATATTACATATTATATTACATTTAAGGTGATTTCTTGTACATTTTAAAAAACTTTTTCTGAGCGTTGGTAAATTTGGACGTCACAAACGCATAATAATTTAATATAAAATTCATATTATTATTTAATAATGATGGATATCATTGTATAATTGCAAGATGTTATTTAAAACATTTTGATCGAATTTAATTGGTCAATTAAAAAGTGGTCAATTGACCAGTCTCAGCAATAATTAGAACACATATTTAATTAAATTGTATGAATGTCTTAGCCACGGTCACTTTTCGACACTTTTGAGGATTATCTGGAAATTATTGAAAACGTTATTTTTTGTAAAAAATGGAATTTAAATTTTTGCTTTTACGAAAATAATATAATCAAAGCTACTAAATGGAAAAAAGGGACTACGAACACTTTACTAGTGAGTTCTTTCGACTTATGCAAAATCTGAAAGAGATTGAGGGACAGACCCCACAACCTTCCACATCTGATAATATTCCAGATAATTTGCAAAAGTGTCCAAAAGTGAACTAAATTCTTTGAGTACATTGAACAGCGAAATTTAACTTTGTCTTAGGTTCTCATGACTGCTCTATACGATTGTGGCATTTGGATAACAAAACTTGCGTGCAAGAAATCACGGCCCATCGGAAAAAGTTCGACGAGAGCATTTTGGACGTGGCCTTCCATCCATCACGACCCTACATAGCCAGCGCGGGTGCTGACGGATTAGCCAAAGTATTCGTTTAATTCCAGCAAATATTTATATATTTTTTACTTTGGTATATAATTACCGAACGGAGGCAAAACGCTTGTTCCAAAAGTGACGGGCCCATTGAAAAAAAAAAGAAAAAAAGAAGATAGTTGAAAATTTAGATGGCCGACTTTTGTTCGGCGCGTAGTTAGTGATTTACTCAAGAGTTACGTAGGTGCTAGAGGTTTCGCCTAAAATATGATGTTTTTTTAGTTCCCAAATTGCGTGTCTCTTTTGGGACGATTTTTGTTACACCGACACATTACGGAGACTCGGAAAACGATAATTTTGTCGATATGGTTAATCGAAACCCCATTTATTAGTTGCATGTTAGTGTACATCTATTTTTTTTATATATATATATATTACGAGTCTAGTACTTTTTCGTTCAATCAGTCTTGTATCAGTTTAGCTTAGGTGTACATAATATATAACAATGAATTTTTTAATTTGTATATATTAATCCCATCCGATATAATCTTTTGTAAATAAGTTTATTTATTTTTATTTTAAGTGATATAAATGCGAAAGCGTGATTGTGTGCAACAGATCTGTTGTATATAACACCGAGAAAAAATCGCCTTTGTTAAACAGTTGCTTGTTTGGTTGAAACGTGCCTGTAGATAACTATTAATTGTTAATTTTTAAACAGGGGTTCATCATTTTTATAACATTGATTGATTCGAGCGGAACTTGGCCACCATAGGTGCAGTTCTGCTACTTTTTGATGAGATGATGTAACCTCAAACCTGTTCCTTCGATGTGGTTGAAGTGAGCAAAATTAAATGATAAGAAATAACCTTCACCTAAATCACATCAGTAACGCAGAACGAAAGAATACTTTCATCATCAAGCTGGTTGACAGTTGACATTTGACATTTATTTGACATCACGCCTTATCAATAATAAACGTAATTAAGAAGCATTTTTTCAACATTTAATAATCGTAAGCCTTTCGCACGGCGACCATCAAGTGAGCAACTGTGTTATTTACTCTTTTAGAATAGATATTGTATTATTTGTGATACCAGCTATAAAAAAGTACATACGATAATAAAGTGTAGTATTTGAATTGTTTTCTTTAACAACACTTTAAACTGCCTTATTATTACGCTGTTGGAGACTAAATTGAGTTTCGCTCTTCATTGCACTATGGGCAACGTAATTTCTTTGGTGTTTTCCGTAATTTAAGTTAATAAATGCTGATTTTAATGTTTCTGTTGTCCTTTTGTAATTTGAGGCATTGAAAACCAAGTGACCCACGCTAATTAGAATTTATAGTTTTTAATGTTTCACTTCACAGTTTTCCAGTTCTAAATTATTTGAAAAATTCCGTCTTTACTAATATGCTTCCCAGGTTTTGAGTTACTTCCATTAATGTGTGTTTAAATTTGACCTAAAAGTCCACAGTAACTGTTGTTTGATTTCAGCGTAGTGTTTCCTAGTGTGCATATCAAGATCATCGCTACTACCATGGGGACTAAAGTCTGCCTTTGAATTGTCACAAGTCAGTAAAGTATTAACCAGGATTAATGTAAGTTGTGATAATCCCAATGGTTTTTTATCATATTTCCCAAAAGTAGTTGAGAGATTGTAGTTAACCCTGCATTGTCGGACTTCAAAAATCACCTCTATAACTATTTCCTGACCATAATATTTCATAAAGTGTCTAAATTTCCTTGGTTTTAATTAAACTCGGCAACATAGAAATAGAAAAAATTTGTGTTTAATTATAACCTAAGATGAAAAATCTTATATTTACAAAGAGTGTTTTGAACTGAAGTGGCTTTTACTCCATTTAACAAAATAAATAAGAACTAAAAGTTCACATTTTCACGAAGTTATATACAACACCGTGTCTTTATCAAATGATATTTGATGAAGACGCGGTGTTGTCGAAACAATTGTCATGTGGAAATATAGAATTTCGTGAAAATCTGAACTTTTAGTTCTTATTTATTTTGAATAGTGTTTTATTTGACCAACAAAACCGAGGAACTTTAATACCCTTTAAAAAAAATCGTATTTGACTTGAATATGCTCTTAATATGCACATTTTGCGCTGTATATTGAAAAAGAAAGGACGATGGAAAACTGTATATTTTTTTCAGATTTTTAAATTTTGTTTCAAGTGCGACCAAGTTTCGGTTGGCTGGGGCACTGTCAGCCCTTAAATTTAAAACTCAGAGAAAGTTGTTTGTAATGTTCGCTGACTATTTTTTTAGTATCGATGCGTTTTTCTTAACGGAATTTCTAGGTACAATCATTTAGAATAGTTTTACAAATAATCCATAGGGATACATTTTGTGAAAAGTATATGATGTCATCACAATCAATTTAATTATTTTCTTAAGTGAATCTTTTTCTTTGTATCTACACTTAAAAATTGCTATTGGTTACCCATCGAGTTCCTTTATCCATTAACAACAATACTTATTACAACTTAATAAATGAATAAAAAGTATACACAAACAATGCATATGGTGTTAGATTAGTGAAATAAGTTAAAGTGAAAATCAAGTACCAAAATGTAATAAAACTCCTTTGAGATCTCAACTGCTACAAACTAGTGTTCAATCTACACAATAATTCACCCTTAGTTGTATCAATAGGATTTTTTTTAACGTTGTGTGTGTACTTTTTACTGTCAATGTGAAGAGATGTCACTCAATGTGATTTTATACCTTTCTAAATTTTTGTATTCAACATACGTTTTAGTTACAGCTAGCGAATTCTAAAGTAGCGCGTAAAATATTGTATCAAACTCCGTGTAAAAAAAGCCCACAATAAATTGTACATATATTATTGTGAAGTTGATTTTTTTTAAATTGCAGTGACTGAATATCTGCCTACAGTAAAATAGGCACAGTAACAATCTTTTCGGAAATAAAGCGTAATAAATATTCGGTATAATAATAGTTTTATAGCAGCAAACAAAAAACAGATTCCAAAAAACTACTAAATTATTACAAAATATAAATGTTTCTAGGCACATACAAAAAGCTAGTGAATTAAAAATGTATTGATAGAAGCAGTTTACACTATTAGGTTAATGTTTCGTTGGGTAACCTTTTAAATTTAGCGGTTTTTGTGTTATTTTCCCCTATTTTTTTCAATTCTATGCTATGTCATAACACCGAATGGTAATATATACTGCAGGTGCTCAATTGGATTGAGATCCTGACTTTTTAAGTTTTTGTGCACTCTTAGGTAAACGTTTTTTTCTACTCCCGCCTGTGAAATACCTAATTACACACCGATTTAGCGTGCGGGAAGCGTCACTTTACCACGTCAGTTTCGTTTATCATGAATCCGAGCCACTTCGGACATTTCCAGGATTTTACCGCACGGATATTTCCCACGCTTTGAATTTTGGTGTTTGTCAATTCTGACGGTCATGTCAATGAATGTATTCGTGTTGTTTGGCGAAAATGTACCCAAAAACTAACTGTCGTAGAAAAAGTATAGTATGCAACACGTTCGGTAAACTTTTTAACTCACTCGTTTATTAAAAAGTCGCTCCTCTGCGCTCCTCTCTTGTCAAGTAAACTTGTGAGTCAAATGCCGTTTACCGAACTTGTTGCATAATATACTATTATCTATTATTCCTTCAATATTACGGAATTACCACCGAATTACACAAAATTATAAATAATTTTATAAAAGACTGTCATTAAGACTTGACCTTGCAGATATCAAAATTATATAACGAATACTTCTCGAAGCTTTTGAGACAACTTTCAATCTACTTACTCTAAATAAAAAACGTGGAATACAACATCTTTTACATACTTGCTCTTATCTTTTATCTCTTGCAAAAAGAGGACTACAACATAATGAAAACTATGAAATTTAAGTTTAAATCTCATTTTAACGACAAATTTCAACAAAATAACAGCCACGTTTTCCGTTTAAAGTTTTTGGTGCACCCTGGTATACGCCCATTTTTGTTTACCTTTACTCCTGACGGCGAGAAACTTAGTTTTGCCAATTTTAACATTTTTTTGGGCGTGGAATACGATGTAATATTTTCATTGTTTTTTTATTCTTCACAAGAGGGATGAAAATGCTATCTCTGCCTGTTAATGTGCCATTTATTTAACTCACCTTGCCCCGTAAGTAGTTAGTTTTGTTAATGATTGCAGTTAAAATAATTTTTAAAATACCATGAAATCTATATTTATTTATGTTCATTTTGTCGTCATGGCGGGCACCACGTATGGGGATATTCCTTGAAGAGAGTTATAGGTAAATTGCAAAATACATGTCCGTCTCAATAGAGAAGAGCCCAGTGACGTCAGATGCCCAGAAGACGAATTTCAAGTGGCTGTCAGCTGTGGTTCGAAAATGCGGCCCACTGGCGTGGATCAAATCTTTGCGGTCGTTTACGTTTCGTGGGTGGTTATATTTCCTTGGTATTTATAGATTATTATTTTCGTTTTGGTTGGTTAGTTTTGGTTTTTGATTAGTATCTTTGTTAAGGTAAGGAATTTTAATGAAAAAATGAATGAATTTTAATGAAATAATATTATTTCCGCCAAACTGATATTAAAAATTTGGTGAAAGCGCCAATAATTGAAAATAAAATACACGTAATTGAAGTAAGTCCCGCCACTGTTTCACCAACACCAAAGAGTATAAGATGGAGGGGAAGGTTACTGCTACGAATGCCATCTATTATGTGTGTCCAAGTACTAAAGTACTGTCATGGCGGTTTAAAGTATGGGTCACACTGAAAATACTACAGTAGCTTGTAACGGATAACAGCACTTTATTTATATTTTAATAAAAAAAATTTAAACTGTTTCGACATAAATAATTTTTTTTCACATTTTACCTTTCAAACTTTAAATTGAATTGAATTCATGACTGGGCACAATCACTAGAGGGCGCTGAAACTCGTGTACGCTTTTTAATATTGCCACTAATGGGAGCCTTCCCCTGTATCTTATACTTTCTGACCTACACGATGAAGAACGCAATAACGCGATAACGCGGTAAGGAGGCAGTTCTCTATTGAAACCGACTTTAATTAATTTGTGTTCATAATCCCCAACAGATATATCCTGTTTTAACGCATTTACTGTATAAGGAGAAGAATCGACGACTGATCTCAAATTTAAAAATTGCAAACAATTTAGTGAGAGATAGAAGTGATCCATTTAATCTGCAATAAAGAGCTAGTTCTCAATTTATTTAACGAATTGCTCCCACACATGGAAAATAGTATTAGGAATTCAAGAATTCCGAAACCAACGAGAACTGATTGCGCTACATATTTTTATTTTTATTTTCTCTTCACTATGTATAGTATGTGATCTATCAATCATTGTTTTTGAATGAATATGATAAAAATGGTCAACTCCTCAGCATTTACTTTATTTTTATGCCAACCTATGTATTTCGAGGAATATTTTAATTATATTTGTTTCCTTCATTCGAGCTCCAAGGAATATATTGGTGATTCAGCGTATGCATTACAACCCTGGGTCATGACTTGTGATACACCCGAAGTACTATGGAAAGATGCATTGGTGTTTTTAAAACTCGATTTAGATGCATAATAATATTAATACATTTATTCTGCAATGTTCAATTTAGAATACAATAAAATACCAATAAACCACATAAATTGCAAAAAAGGAGATGAAAGAAATTAAAACTGTTCCAAGTTCAACCCCTACAAAATAATATACATGTATATAAAAATTAAAAATTTGGAACTTACTCGAAAATCACTTGCAATTTGCTTGTTGGCTGAACATTTATTGCCTTATTTTTTTTTAAGTTTAATGGTGATAAGGCTTTTAAAGAGAGAGGAACGGCATTGTAAAGTTTGTAAACGTTTTAGGAGAAGCTTCTTTGAAAAGTGAGGTCCTGTGTAGTAGTGGAGAGATAAGAGCCCTAAATCTAAGGTTCAATCTGTAAGCATCTGTCCGAAATGTTATTTTATTTGTCAAGTAAGGGGGATTGTTATTAAAAATAATGTTGTGAAAAAATATCAAGGAGTGTAGTCTACGCCTATTCTGCATATTCAACTACTGTACTTTTCTGTGAGACTGGATCACATTTTCTTATACCATAAATTAACTGCGAACAGTTTTTTTGTACAATAGTTAAAGTGACTTAACACTAGAGAATCCGTTAATTTAATCTTTTGAGCCTCAGACAATAAATGGCGATGCGGATAAAGCAACTTTAAGGAGACGTATCCCTTTTGTAAATAATAGCCAACTAGCTCTCAAAACCGCAAAATCTGTGTTAATTCTTAGGCCAAGATTTTTTGCACAAAGAGAATAACAGATGATTTACTTGGATTATGACGTGCTGAAAAATCTGTTAGTTCTTTTAAATTTGCATTGATCAATATTTGAACCGTATACCAAGTAATGGGGAGCGCTCATTGTCCGCTCATAGTTGTTGTTTTTAATTGCACACAAAAAAAACATATCACAAGGAAACTATTTATAACAAACAATAATTAACACAAAAAATAAAACTACAATATTGCAGAAACCGGAACTAATTTAACATTTTACATAACACAAACCATTACATAATAGAATATGCAGACACTTTTCAATTTAAAAAATTATTTTGGCTCCAACCTCTTCAATAATTGTGGAAACAAATCATTGTGTCTTTCTTAATTTTCACATATTCGAATAAACTAATAAATTAATCGACACTCAAAAAGAACCAAATATATAAAAACGTTTTTTAGCGAGAATCTCTTAGCGATCTTTTGTCTTGAAGTTCGGAAATACGTTCGGCTCCACCGTACGTATCCGAAAGCGCTTACAGAGTTTAAAAATGCGCCATTATCGAAATAATCTCTCCTTCTTCACATAAAACGAATTACAGAGTCCCACCCCCGCGGCTAAGTCTCCAGATGCATTAGAACGTAGCAGCAGGGTAACTCTATCCTTTGCTGCCTTAAATCCAGCAGCACTTCTAGAAATGAATCTTTGGTTTGACATTCTCTTCTAGAACAGTGCAGTTTCTTCTGCAATAAATACATGAATCCTCGATCAGGCACTAGATTTGCAAAGTCTTGTGGATATCGTTCCCTTGCACCAATGTTCACAGTGAAGTTGAAGCTAGAGACGACCTCATTTTATCTTCGATCGTACAGTTGATTCGTCGACATTGAATGAGCGTGATATGGAAGCAAATGACTCTCCAGGGCTCTCATTTTTTCAGTTGACATAAATTAGAAAAAGAGGGATGTTACTCGATAACAATTTTTGTATCATTATTGGGTTGGATATTGGAATCCTTTTATTATTATTTTACTGTACTCTTTATTACATATTGCAAGGTGCTGATATCACGCCTGTTAATAGGCAATAATTATTAATTGTTTTAATTTCATTAATTAATTCAATGTTTGTTTGTTTTGGTTATGTTTAATATAGTAAACATGTCAAAAACACTAAACTTGATTGAAATTAAATCCAATTACCAGCGTACTATAGATTAATTGGACTTATTAAAATTTTGCGTCGGTAATCCATAAAACTTGCTGGTGTATAGCTTTATGCGTGGCGTTTATAAATAATTCGCGAAAGGTAAACCATAATAAATGACGCACAAAACGCGGCCAAGCACGAATGGGGAAGAACGAAATTATTTATATAAATGGCGGCATCAGGTGCCGTATTTTCGGGGATGAAAAGCCGGCCAGTCGCATAAGAAAGTGGGATTTTTGTTCGGCGTTGCCCCTGACAAAGACCCCGGGGCATCCTCGGGGGACTCGTACATGGCCGTCTTGTCAGCGTCATTCGCAAACATACACCTCGCCTTTCCGCGCCTCTGTAATGTCCTTAGAATGTGAGGGGCCTGTTGTTTCCAGCTATTCGTTCAAATAAAATAAGGTAGATATTATAAAAGAGAACGTTGCTGATCCTAATGCGTGGTGATGTAAAGTGTACAGGGTAGCCAATTAACCTTCGTCGTACCGCGGTCAAAAAGATACGTAGAACACCCCACTCTAACTCAATTCTCGTAGATATACATTGTAACAACAAAATTAAATAGTTAATGTAAATAAAATATGTATAATACATATTATATTTATTGGAAAAGTTGAACAAAATAAACAATTCTCAAATACGTTAACAAAAAGCTATACGTTTTTCAATACATAATGTGCAAATTATCTGTTTTACGCTATGGTCAGTGCATGTAAATATTTTGCGGTCGCAACGTTATTGCCTGGACTTGCGATCTTTCTTTATATTGCACAAATAACATCGTCCAGAAACAGGTCGTTCAGGTTCTTCGGAATGGATTTCATGGTGTATTTCCAATTCTGGAAACATTTCTAGCACATATGATTTGACACTGTTGGGAATTCTTGGTTCTGTTTTAAATCTTCTTTTTCCTTATCAATGACTCTTCAAAAGAAATTTTCTTCTGCTGTCTTTGCTTTTTGATTTTTCATCTGGAAATTTTGCACTCCATAAAATAATTGCATTTAGTGCCGCGACGTCCAATAGCTGTCCAAAAATTGCCATCGACCGTCTGTTACTAATTCGACGAGCTGAATATTCTTTCACCATTTTTTCGGTAGTGCCTACAGCACCTTTTGTTTTATTATAATGAAGTATTATGTCAGGCTTGCACTTCATATTTTCTCCCGCAACAGAATCATCATGATGCTGCTCCGTGGACAACATAAGGACAGCCTTATTCTTGCTAGGCACATAGGACACAATTGTATGTTGTTTCCGAAAACCAAACATTGACGAAAAAATGGGTTGGAAGGTTTTGGCAAGAGTTCTTCAGGAATGTAAGATTTATTTTTTCGTAATGTTCCGCAAAGAGTCATTTGTTTCTAATAGTTTATCTGCTAGGGACAAACTTGTAAAGAAATTATCTGTGGTTATGCCATATCCGGTTCCTAGATCTCCGACAAGATCTAAGACGACTCTTTCGGCTTGATTCTTTCCTGCTGTATTAATAATTTTTCCCAAGCATGGTTGCATGTTTATAGTGTATGAATTTTCACTATCTGCTGCCGCCCAAATTTTCAGGCCATATTTATCTGATTTTCGTTTCATATAAACTCTAAATGAACAACCACCTTCAAATCCAACTAGTTGCTCATCTACTGTAATATGGCTTCCGGGATTATAACACTCTTTATCAGCTTATTAGTTTTCTTTCTGACGTCCCTTGTTTTTGGATGGTCAAAACGAAAAAAACTCCTCAACAATTGAAAACGTGAGCGAGACATAGTTGCAGGAATAACTGGTCTAGTGTAACCTCTCTTGGTACACCACAACATTACTATCGGTTCTTTTGAAGCTTGAAAGGCACCTAAGGTCAAAATGCGGTCAATGTTGCCTTTATTTCAACAGCATTTGTTTCCATATGCGTTGTAGAGGTTGTGTTTGATTTGGGTGTTCTTCATTCCACAGTTTGAAAGTTTCAAAAAAATTGGACAGAGATGGGTATTATCATTTGATAAAAACACGGTGTTGTGGAAACAATTATCATGTGAATATATATAATTTCGTGAAAATCTGAACTTTTAGTTCTTATTTATTTTATCAAATGGTAAAGCCGCCTCAGTTCAATTTTTGAACGAAGCTGAAATTTGTTTCTTGGCTATTTGATATTAGAGAGTGTTGACAGAATACTAATAGTTCTTTTTTATTTTCGTTTGTTTCCACAGTACAAGAAAATATGACAACAAAATACATTCATTAGGTGGATAATATAATGCACAATTGTGAGGTAACAATTGTAGCGGTTTCGGTTGCTTAAGTCTTACCAGTGTTAGTTATATTTAGCACTTCAACTTCGTCAGTTCAGCTAAAATTGAACTGTTTATAAAGTCCAACAATCATGTTTTTAATAGAAGTTGAGAAATTCTTGGTGGGGCAAGATATTAGAGATCAGCGGCGTTTTTAAAAAAATTTGTTCATTAGTTCAATTAATTCAGTTTGCATCATTTGCTTAATGAACTGAAAACACACAGAAAACTCGGAATCGATGTAAATCAAATATGCAGAATGAAGATTTCAGACAGGAGGTTGGAACTGTTGGTGGTATTGATCCTGGGTTCATTCTGTTTTGCTAAAGTTTACTCTGAGGAAGTTAATAAAACTTTGATTAGTGTTAAAACTAACGCTCATGGCTCAGACAATATTAATATAAAAATGATTCTTTTGACTACCCCTTATTTAGTCGATCATATCATTTTCCTTGTTAACAAGTGTCTTTTTTCGGACTCTTGGAAGCAAGCTGAAGTTATTCCCGTTCCAAAGAAAGAGCGTCCAAGTGGCATTAACGGTTTCAGATCAATCAGTTTGTTGCGAACCATCTCAAAGGTTGTTAAAACAATTGCAGCTATACACCTTTGTCAGTTCTTATGCGATAACAAAATCCTCCCAGACACTCTATCTGGTTTTCGACCTCTTCACAACGCTACTTCTGCCTTGCTTCATGTTACTGTTGATTTATTTGGAACAGCTGATTCTAAATTAAACTCTTGTCTCATACTCTTAGACTATAGCAAAACGTTCGAAACCTTGGATCATTTTCTTCTCTTAGCTAATCTGAAATTCTTCAGGATAAAAGGTACTGCTCTTTCATCAAAGGGGTGTTTCCCAGGGGATTATTCTGGAATCTAGGCTGGTTTCAGTTTATGCAGCTGAATTTTCTACTTGTTTTTTAAATCTCATCAATACGCACTAAAATAACTGCTAACTGTTACTAAAATAATTTTGGATTTAAAAATAATTGCAGAAGTACCTGCTTCTCACAACCTCTAATTGAAAACTAACAAAACGCATATGTTATTATTTGCAAATAAAAGGGAAGATATTGCAAAAAACGCCTCTTTTAAGATTACTCAATATATATACTTAATCGAGATAAGGAGAGACTCCAACGACTTCAGAATGCTTTTATTCGTTTTAGTTATAACCTCAGAAAGTACGACCATATTTTCCAGTGCCTCTCAGATTCGGGTTGGCTCATGCTGAACCAGAGTTATAAAGTTCAGTTAGCCACCTTTGTTTTTTTAGTAAATTCCAATAAGATCCCGTCGTATTTGTTTGATAAACTTTGCAGAGGAAATGGTATTCATAATCGAGACACCCGTCATTGTTTGAGATATTGTGTTTCTAGACACACTTCGGTAACTTTTCACAATTGTGGCGTTGGTGCTGTTGTTCTTGTGGTTACACGGAACAGCGCAATTTGCGAATGTCCCTACTCATAACTTGTAATATTTCGATTTTTAATAAAGATGGTTTGTTATTATTATTTTTTGTGGAAAAACAAATCTGAAAGTTTTTCTTAAGTATTTCCTTATTAAACAAATGTTCCGACTTCATTGACATTATTTCCAACCAGTTGTTTTTATATTTTGCGGCCTTTACGTTTGTATTGAAATTGAAAAAAAAAAAATATCAGCATTAATTCCAAAATCATCAAAAGTTCATCGTCAATAAGAGAGTTTTTTGGTAAAAATATGTTTTTCTTTAATTTAAAGTGACTGAGGATAAATAACATATTAAAGTTGTTGAACGCTATTATCTTCAATACTGTTAGAGCTATCGGAAAAGATAAAGAACATTTCCTGCTTGGATTTACCGCAGAATATAAAAATGGAAAGATATATTTTTTTAAATAAGAAAGTTGATCTTATTTCCGGTAAAGTGCTGTTCAATATTCGTTAGTAATTTCAGTGACACGCGGTATACCAACCTACCTATTGATTTATTTATTTATTTATTTATCTGCTTTTTGCCACACACGAGCAGGTTAAGAATAATCAAATTACTACTACCATATTATATTATATTAAAAAAATACATAATACAAAAGTTGAATGTCAATACCTCATAGAGTTTGTTTTTTGTCAATTTTTTTATTAAAATATGATTTTATTTACTTAACTTGACCGATTATGAATAACATATTGAATTTTTTTAACGCTATGATCTCCAAAGTTGTTCGAGCTATCGTAAAAAGATAAAGAAAATTTCCTACTTGGATTTGAACCGAAAGTATTAATTATTCAATTGCTTTATATGATATAAAATGATATTTGCATTACAATATAATACATAATATAATATGAAACAATGAAAATTGAAGGAAACAGCATAAGTGCATTAAAAAAAAATACTATAAACATTCTTAAACAATAGAGAAGACGTAGAACACATAGAACTAGTATTTAAAAAAAGAAAAATTGCTGAATGTTAAGATCTTCAGGTCATTCAAAAAATAACTGCGCTAATTTTCTATAACGTTCGAAGATGAAACATAACAAAATCGTGAAATTGAGAAAGAAGTTAGAGGTGAATAAAATATCGTTCGTTTGCACTTCGATGGTTGTATTCACACGTATCGAAATTCGATGGCGGCGGTCTAAAAGCTCGAAGAATGTAATTTTCTTTGGACGGGTCCCAAAAGAGTTGCAGCGGTCGTCCCTTTTTGCAAATGGTCGGTGTGTTTCAGAACGTGACCGTTTCGTATTGGAGTTCACCGATGTACAAGTTGCCCCACGGACGTCTAACTAAAAGAAAAAACACTGTATTGGAAAACAATAAAATTATTTATTTGGCTCTTTGTGTATAACATCTTTTAAGACGTGTAAGCAATTTACCCAAGCTTTTTGTTAAAAATATACTTAAAAGTAAAACTGTCTCATGATGCTAAAACCATAAGAGTCAACGATAATATTCATTATCTCTTTGTTTTCAAAATTATGAGAAAATAATGTTAAAAGATTATTAGGACACACAATTTAAAATTATTTTAAGGCATACAGCGTGGCTCGAATGACAATGACAACTTTTTTGTTAATAATAATACCTAAACCGAAAAAGTTTTTCCAATATTTGATGACGTAAAAGACATATGCAACAGTATTTGAATTAAATGCTACAGGGTGTTCAAAAAAACGAATGTATGTGGTTTATCGTATATATTATTTTTTCTAAAAGTTATAACAGAAACCTACAGGTTTTATTAAGTATTTATTTTTAATATTTTGCGAATTTTTCTTAACGTTCCCAATGTTTTCTGTCTAAGGATATTGCTATAACATGGTTATGGCAAAATGACTGTGAAATTCTTACCTGGCAACTGAGTAAATGATAATAAAGTATGGATTTTCCTAAGACTTTACAGGTCGAACTAACCTAATAGACGTACGTATACCAACTCAGTATTAAATGGAACCGTTTGATATTAGTGGTAGTACTGAATATGAAAAACGTGTGGTAAATCCGAATGCTACCGATGAGAAAAGAGAATTGGTAATTTTCTTTCTCGTTCAAGATAATCCCCTGGTCAGAAGCTGTCCAGTAGCTGGCTCATGTGATACATCCCAAAACACAAATATCATCCCTTCCATATGGAACTACACCAACAACTTCCAGACCGTGATTTTGAACAAAGTCTAAACTAAGTTAAAAAGCAATAAAGGCTGATTCAAATTTTTTATATTAAATAATTGTCTCCGACGAAACTACTTCTTGCAGTAGTGGTGCAGTTAACCAAAACTAACCAAAACCAAAATCATTGCTCATTTAATGTGTAGCGTCTAATGATACACTTTAAAGTGATTGGACCATTCTTTTTGTCGGAAACCACTTAAACTTTCTGCAGAATGATTCACCTCAACTTCTTCAAGAAGTTGATAGCACTGCGATCCCAAGTTGATAGCATTGAGATTCAACAAATGTGGTTTCACATTACCATCGAAAAAGGTTGCCCACAGAAATGGATCGGTAAAAGTTGATTCATTAGATGGACCCCTTAATCAATTGAATTAGGTTTCTTTTTGTGGGGATATGCCAAAGATCGTGTATAGGCTAAGAAAAGATAGGAAAATGACTCAACATGTTTATCCAAGCAGAAGGGCAAATTTTTCAACATTTATTGCGCCATAATAATAATAAAAATTTATTTGTCCTGTCCATTTGTAAATTTTAACCGAGCACTGTTGGCTAATAGTTTCGTCATGGTCAACCAATAAATATTATAGCAATCGTTTTTCAAAGAAACTTCCACAGTTTACTGTAATACTTTTTACAAAACTTCTGGATTCCTCCTGCGTCGGTTTTTGTTGACTCAAACTAGCTAAAGTTTCGCCAATCATCCTGTTGGCTTGTTCAGACCTTGACTGAAACTGGCTTGCATTTTACTCTGTACCTGCTTATATATTGTATATTATATTTTTATATATTTTATTATTTATTTTATATATCGTCTCGGATGACTGATTGCCATATTTATAGATTTCTATAGATTCTCGGATTTTTCGTTGGTAGAAGAATTGATTACATGCAAGAATTTTAGTCTTAATATTAGGGCTCTTTCATGTTCTTTGAGCTTAGTTGATATTTTTAGTCCGTTCTCTCCCATGTATTGTCATTGCCGCATATGCATGGAATGCTGTAAACTCCTGGCATCTCAAGGGCAACTATTACAAATATGTCATACTTGCCTAATAAAAGTTGTAGGGTTTTGTGAGGTATTTCAGAAAAAATTTTAATATGTATGTATGTATTTGTTTATTTTGAACACACTGTAGTATATAATTCAAATTCAGTTGCATACATCTTTTACGTCAATATCAATGAAAAGTAATGGCGACATCGTAATTTTAAGTCTAACAACAAGTATTTTTTTTTAGAAAAATTGAAATATTGGAAAAAGTATTACGTTTAGGTATGTATTATTGAAGAATTTTTAAAGGAATTCAAAACAAAATTTAAAAATATTGTTTTTAAAAAAGGTGTGTTTTGTTGGTCTCGTTTTTTTTTACTTTAAAATAATTTTAAATTGTGCATCCTAACAATCTCTACCACTTTTTCATGTACCGTTCTCTTATCACATTCGAAAGCAATGTAAATTTAATTTCTACCTATAGTTCATTTTTTCAAAAATAAAACAATGTGGTTTTAAAACATAGTGAAAAATTGGCTAAATGTTTTGAATTTGTTATTGTTTAGTCAACTAATAAATATTATAGCTAGTTTTTCGAAAGAAACATACACAGCCTACTGTAATACTTTTTATAAAACTTCTGGATTACTCCTACGTCGGCTTTTGTTGAGTTGAACTTGCTAATCATCCTGTTGGCTTCTTCAGAACTGAGTGAAACTGGCTCGCATTTTACTCGGTACCTGCTAATATATTGGTTGAGGGGGGCGGAGCTAAATGAGGGGCATCAACATCGTCTCGGATGACTGATTGTCATATTTCTATAGATTCTCGGATTTTTCGTTGGTAGTAGAATTGATTACATGCTAGAATTTTAGTTTTATCGAATAAAATTTTGTCCGGTTTCGTGATTGTGTTATTTGTCTTAATCTTAAGACTCTTTCACGTTGTTTGAGCTTAGTTGATATTATGCATTCAATGCTGTAAAACCCTGGCATCTCAAAGGCCACTATTAAAAATATGATATACTTGGCCTAATAATAGTTGTAGGGCTTTGTAAGGTATTTCAGAAAAATATAATATGTATATATTCGTTTATTTTGAACACAGTAGTAAGTCAATATCAAATATCAATCAAAAGTAATGGCGATATCGTAATTTTAAGTCTAAAAACAAGTATTTTTTTTTTAAATTAAAATATTCAAAAAATTGTTACGTTTAGGTATGTATTATTGAAGCATTTTTTAAGGAATTCAAAACAGAATTTACATATTTTTTACGTTTTTTAGGAAACCCTGTATACTTTATATTAATTTTAAATTAGAACATTTGAAAGCAATATCGATTTTATTTCAACCGATAGTTTATTTTTTCAAAAATAAATTCGTCACATTTAGACTTGAGTTATTATTTGTTATTGTTTGCGATTTTAGTTTATCAAATAGAGATAGTTTTGGTCTGTCAATCACTTTTAATGATAAAATTTACGCCGGAATTTGATTTCTCCACCGTCCTGACTTTACCGGTTCTCATTTCATTCCGTTCGGCCAGCGAACCCCACCATTTTGCCGGACAGACACGTACTACCCTTTTCTCGTATCGGCCTTGTCAGTGGCTATTTACAAGGGTCGGATTTCTGTCGGAGCACGAAGGGTGGGTCGGCCGAAGGGCTTGGAACTTAGGACAACGGCCAGACCGGACATGAATAATGCATACCGCAGATGCGGAATACGTGTAACTGCTCGGGTCTGGCTAAAACGTAGGGTCGAAGGTTCACGGGGGTGGTTGTCGAGGTACGCAGTTGCCGAACGCCTCGTCGTAGAATGACGTAAAGTCCGTTTCGGAAATTTTAATTGGCATCTTATATGCGATGAAAACCTTTGTTATTATATTTTAGAAAACGCAAGAATCAAAATGTTTTAAGTTTCTGTGTCTTTCATTTCTCGTGGGTGAAATCAACTTTCTTATTTCTGAGATGGAACACCTAGTACGTTACTCCATTTTTGAAATCTATACAAATTTCTAGACATATAAGTTTAACCGTTTTTGACATTTTTAATTTTACATGCGAAAAATTGACGTTTGTACGACGTAAAATGTCTGCCAATTTCTTCATTGGGAAGCGTTTATTGTCGCATTTATGTTAGAGCCTCGAATAAAGGATTTATAAAATTAAATCAACTGCCAAAAAAATATTTTTTAATGGAAACTACCTATTTTTATAAACATGTCATATTTGTATAGCTTTTGACATCCAAAAATTATGTATAAATTATCGAAACACAAATGTGGAAACTAGTCCGAATATATTCATGGTTACTATCAAGCAGGTCTAATAGCTTTTATTGCGACTCTGGTTAGTTATAGTTGGTTATTGGTCAAGAGCGCAGAAGCTAATGTATGCTCATTTTGAAATTGTAATTGGTTAAATTCTAAGCATGCAGTGTTGATGATGTGAGCTAGCTGCTGGTAGTACTAATAGCTTTTTGAAAAGGTTTATCTCGAACTGGTCTAGCATATCTCCAACTCCAAATTTGTTTTTTTAATGAATTGACTGGGAGTTGATTTTCTTTGTTTGTATGATGTCAGTTGATGTTCGGACGAGACCCCTCCCAGCACACATTTTCGTTTCCTATATCCAACCAATAAATTTGGGAAAGGCTTGGAATACCCACACAAACTAAAAAAAAATCATTACTGAGGCTATTTTTTTTTTTTTAATTTTTGAAATGTTTTGTTATTTTGACATTGACTAAGCTCAGTCTGTAGTTCATGAAATGACAACTTAAAATCTTATGCAAAGTAGAGGAAAATCTTCTTCTGCAGCAACAAGGAAGTTTGGGTGCCAACCGCTATGCTACTTTCAGCACAAAAATGTTATAAGGCGAATTAAAAAACAAAGTTAGACGCGACAACACAAAACCAAAAATGTGAATTTATACCAGAGAATGTCGTATTCATGAATAGAACCGTTTATATTGGGACACTACCTTTTCTCAGAAACTATGGGGGATGGAGCTAAAAGTTAAATAAAAAAGTTAATTTGGGTATTACAAACCTTCAATTTATTTTGATGTTTTTGACATTTTTAGTATATGGGAAAAATGACGTATGCACTACGTAAAATTTCTGCCAATTTCTTCATTCGGAAGCGTTTATTGTCGGACTTGAGTAAGTTTTGTTGTAGACAAAAGCCTCGAATAACGGATTTCATAAGACATTTCGAAACATAATAATACAGGGTAAACCAAAAATAAGATTAAAAACAAAATAAAAAAACTGCCAAAACCCTTTTTTAAATGGAATCCACTTTTTATATAAGGTCGTATATGCCTAATATTTTTACGTTATAAATTATTTCCATTTAAACACAAATAATATGCTGTTGCCATGTAAATTCAGTTAGTGTAAGGTGGCTATGACGGACAAAACAAGTGATAGAACGTTGCCTCCTTGGCGCGTATTTTGTCGTTGATTATTGTCATAATTCAAATATTTTTTAACATTATTGATTCATTTATTCATCATTTATAGATATAATTTATTCGCTTGCTTGCGTGCCATGTTTACCACAGAGGAAAAGATTGATATGTTAGAAAATTAATTATAGAAGAATAAAACCGGAGAGATTGTAGAACAAAATTGTTATTAAGAACGCGCACAGAAACAAAGGTCTTTGACAGGATTTCCAAACACTTCAGAATATATGGAACCTTGAATAAACAAAAAAATTCAACCCGAAATGCGGTTTTAGATCTAGATGTCAAAGGGACAACGCTTCGAACCTGCCTTCAATTAAACAAATGAAAGTCCTATAAATTCTGTCCAGTACAGAAATTTGATGGAGAGACACTTTGCAGAAAATATATTGGCTAATATTATTTGTATAGATGAGTCCATATTTACAACCTCAACTAAAATTATCCATTACTGGAGCAACAAGAATAATAAAATACATATGGAAGTTACAAGATCAGGAAGCATTTCTGTCATGGGGCGCAAGGCTACTTAGAGCTTTTAAATATTATCCAGCCCTTTATTAAAAATGAAGTGCTTAAGTGCTTTATCACAGAAGTCAAAAAATTAGCAGCTATTTAAATGCGCACTCCAGAGAATGGATTGGAGAGAATGGTAGTTACACCTGACCTCCAAGGAGCCCCTACTTAACACCCCTACATTTTTTTCTATGAGGCCACACGTAATGAGTAAACACAAACCATCAACTGCCGAGGAACTTAAACGTGGGATAAGAGAAGGTATTGGATATTTAAATAGGACTGAAACTGTTAGAAATTCTGTTATGTATCTAGAATCCGTTTATACTACTTGTATTTCTCAAAGTGGAGAACATATTGAACAACTGTTATAATAATTATTATCTTTTGTAAACTATTAATTTTTTATTGATCCCTCGTTAATAAAATATTCACCAACGTTGTCGCGTATCCTTGGTCTTATCCTGTATAAATAATGCATACATACATTTACATAATATTTGGATCTTCACAAGCGCATCGGCAAGATTATAGTCAACTATGAAGTGGTCAATAATAGTGGCAGCACTTTAGCACTTGTTTTGTTGAAACGTTGCACTAACTGAACTTATATGACAACAGCATGTTTGTTTGTGATAGACAAAGGTTTAAAAGGAAATATTTCAAAAAGTAAAAATATTAGGCATATACAACCTTACATAAAATTGCACTTAATTTTTATTTTTAAATATGACATGTTTATAAAAATAGGTAGTTTCCATTAAAAAAAATTTTTTTTTGCAGTTCTTTTAATTTCATTTTTAATCTTATTTCTGGTTTACATTGTGTTAATATGTATCGAAATTTCTTACGAAATCTGTTATTCGAGGCCTTTGTCTACAGCAAAACTTACTCAAGTGCGACAATAAACGCTTCCGAATGAAGAAATTGGCAGACATTTTACGTCGTGCAAACGTCATTTTTCGCAAAAAAATAAAAATGTCAAAAACGGTTAGAGTTAGGTTTAGGATGTTATACACAAAATATATCTAGAATTTTGTATGGAATTCAAAAATGAAGTAATATACCAGGTGTTCTATTTAAAATAGGCAAGTTGATACTCGTCCACGAAAAATTAAACACCAACACACAAATTAAAACGTTTGTAATACCCAAATTAACTGTCGAAATTCTATATAGCGAAATTGAAATGACTTTTTCGTGATAAACAGTTTTAGTTATAAAGAGTTATAGCCACTTGAAAAATAACAATACGCATATGTGTTCTTTAATATTTAATTATTCTATATATATATTTTAACATCTACATTTTATATAAATATTTAAGAACTACATTTAATGTTTCAAATAATCGGTCATTTTCTTTTGATTTTTTTTAGTATGCCAAAACGCATCTCGTACTTTGGCTCGTGTTTTCACCATTTCTTCGAGAGGGGCATCTTCCCCATGATACATACAAAAATTCTCTAGCAGCTTAACCGAATAGAGAGCTTGTTGAATGGTTGGTGGCGGTCCCAGATCAACTTCTTCATCTTCTTCTTCCTCTTGGTGCTCTTCGTCACCCTTTCTAACTTGTTGTAATATGGCTTCCTCTGTCAAGTCTACTGTTGCAGGCAAATCCTTATCTATCACCATAAAATCTTGCACCTCCTCACTTGTAAACGTAATTGTTGTTTGAAACTGTTTTATCCACTCGCTTAGTGGCTGATCATCTTCCAAGTCCTGTTCGCATTCTGTCCCGGACTCTTAAGACTTTTTATTACGCTCTGGTCCATCGGCTGTAATACACTTGTTGTTTTGGCTGGAAGAAATGCCAATTCGATATCCTCTAGGGCAGTTATCTAAGAGAAGTAGTATTTTCCTCCCCTTTAATTCTGCATCCCATTTCCGTATCTCCATTTCAAAAATTTGCGATGTCATCCATACTTTTTTGCCTTGTAAGTGACCAGCAAAGGCTTGATGTTCTTAAAACATCGTGGGTTAGTTTATTTTCCAATCACGACTAGCTTTCTTTTTTTTCTCCCACTTATATTGGCCGCTAGTAACACTGTTATATGTTCTTTAGAAAGTTTTCCACCCACACATTTTTCGCTTCGAAATTGAAGAGTTTTATCTGGCGCCATTTTGTAAAAAATAACAGTTCCGTTAGCATTAAAAATGTTGTCAGCATTGTACTTTTCTACTAGTTTTGACCACGTCTTCTCCAGCCAATCGATAGAGACGTTTCTATCGACATCATGGGCTTCGTCACTTATCTGTCCATAATTCATACTATGTCTCTGTTTGAACTTCACCAACCATACTTCCGAAGCCTCGAAATCGATAATGCCAAGCTGTTCAGCAAACTTTTCTGCTTTTAGTTTTACGATAGGTCCAGAGAGTGGCACATTTTTAAGACGTTACTGTTGGAACCACTGCAACATTGTCCGCTTCGTTCAAATTTTGATCTTGTCATTTCTTTACTAGGACTGCCTGCCGCTCCAGCCTGAATGATTTTTTCTTTGCACTTCCAAATCGTGGATACAGTCGACTGTTATCGACGTCCCACATCACTTTTCTTTTCTCCCCGTTCTATCTCCCGAATTAAAGCAACTTTTTCATCTAGAGATAAAATTTTATTTTTTTTATTTATTCACTAAGTCAAATTAGAAGTGATTGAGATAATGGTGTGATCTTATACATACCGATAAAGGCCTTAACATAATCGCTTATTACGAGAAAACCACTTAGGACGACCAGGTTCTCGGTAATTAGATTATTAGGGTAAGGAAGTCGGCCTACATTCCTTACTTTGTACCTGATGTGCCCTTTTTTCTTTCAGTATAGAGAGTGATAAATTCGTTATACAGAGCGCATTAATACATAGCTTCGTATGGGGACCTAATAGTACAACAAATTTTGTTTGAAATAAAGAGTTTTACGTTATACAGAGTTTTGCTATAGAAAGTTTTCACTGTATTTTATTTAACTTTTAGCTCCATCTCCTATAGTTTCTCAGAATGGTAGTGTCTTACCAAGATAAATGGTCCTATATATGAATACGACATTCTCTGGTATTAATTCACATTTTGTAATTCGCCCCATAAAATTTCTGTAGGACCCAAGTCAGTGCCTCGTTTTTGCTGCTGATCGTTGGTACTTTTTATTATTATTATAAACTATTACGCTGCCTGGCGACATACCTGTAAGAAGCGAATTTTTCACCTAATTTTCAATTTACTAAATTTATTCGTGGTAGTCTAATGAGCAGTCTTTAATGTTTTTTGCTGAAAGCAGGAAAGCATTTGGCAACCAAGTTTCCCTCAAGTCACAGTGTAAAGCGGTTATATTCAAAATGCAATTCCATGAAGAATTTTGCCTCTCTTTGGGTGTCGAGCGAAGTCTTGTCGAAGTTTCGCAAAGAATGAACATAAAACAAAAAAACTCAATATCGTTGCTGCAGAAAAAGATCTTCCTCTATTGCGCAAAAGATTTTATGAACTACAGATTGAGGCAATATCAAAATAACAACATATTTCAAAAAAATTTAAAAAAAAAACAATGATTTGGGTATTCCAGGCCATTTTCAAAGTTATTGGTGGGATTCGGGAAACGAAAATGTGTGCTGGTCTCGTCCGAACATCAACTTACATCATACAAACAAACAAAATCAACTCCCAGTCAATTCATTAAAAAACAAATTTGGAGTTGGAGATATGCTAGACCAGTTCGAGATAATGTTTTCAAAAAGCTATTAGTACTACCATCAGCTAGCTTGCATCATCATTAGCTTCTGCGCTCTTTATCAATGACCAATTATAACTAACCAGACTTAAATAAAAGCTATTAGACCTGCATGATATTAACTATAAATATATTTGGAGTAGCTTCCATATTTGTGATTCGATAATTTATCTATAATTTTTGGACGATAGAATTTCTTATAAAAAAATTGTTGAAATATATCAAAATTACTTTGAGAAATACTATCTAAAATTTAAAAATCTATATTTATTGCCCATTTAGAAGACTAGCAGACAAATACTATAACGGATTCATAATCAATGGAATAAAACATTGTAAGAGAACGGGGTCCTCTCGGGGTAAAGTGAATAGCACGAAAAACACAGAAGAGACTTCTTACTATTTTACTAAATTTGCGCGTCTTTAACAATTAGTTTCAAAAGAAATGATCAAATGCGTGAATAAAACGAAAATAAAACTTCGCGTCCGACGCGTAACGCCGTCAAATCGCAACTCCCGTGTCGGAATCCGGACTCGTCGTCACGTGCCGGGGTCCGAGCGGGCCGTCTCAAAGCGTTGCGGTTGATTTAATGGAATCGGTGCAGTGGTGGTTCGTTACAACATGAGATAAAAACTGAACAATTTTGAAATGCGTGTATCCTTTTTGAACTGAATTGAAACTCCACTATTCGAAAAAAATTTAACTTGAGTTTTTGGCTTCTAATTTTTATCATATTTTTTTTTATAGATTTCCACAAATCTTGAAATCGTCAAAATCATTAATAATTTTTTCTGTTATGAGATTAGCATCACTAATTCTTGTTTTGATTAACTAGACATGTTACAGTTTTATTTTTATTTTCATTGAGGCTTTTTTTATTTTATATTTTTGCACCATCCAATAAGTTTGCGATTGTTTTATACAAATAAATTATTGCGGATACTGTTAAAACTCCGGAAAACAATTGTGCCTTCCTTGAGACGGCTGGGGTTGTTTTTAGTTCTGCAGTACTTATAATCGACTCTACGTCAATTAATTTAATTTTAAATTGTACGAGACGTAGAAGCTTCAAATACAACATTTCTACATCTATTGATCTAAACTATTGCTACACCGCAGGCAGAGAGAGAAAGTGAAATATATTTTAAAATTAATTTACAAACGGGAGAAACTTAACAACTTTTTTGAGTGGAGTGTTAATTCAGGTAAAAAAACTTTATTTTATTTATTATAATATTTATTGGGGTTTTCACAACGTACTGTTCCCGAGCATTCAGCTTCAAATAGGAAATAAAGAAAAAAGAAAGAGAATTTAAATTAAAAAATAAAGAAAATAGGAGGGGAAAGGACTATTTCTAAGAGAGGTTGTTTTCGGATATTAAAGTAAGTTAAAGGACATAATTTATTGATTGGGCCGGTGTAAGTACCTTCCCAGATCATAATTTTACTGTTCCCAACGTTTCCATCTTGTGTGGTAAGGGGCTGACTTAGGGTTAAACCTTTTTTTACATGTTGACAAGAAGCACGACACGAGTTTAAAGTAAACAAATTTATTTAATTTAATCATTGGTTGCAAAATAAAATCAACGATCCGCGGCCTGCTAGATCAACCAGAGAAAATCGTTAATCTCTAATCAGCTGTCGATTAGACTTAACCTGCGTCAGTCAGTTACTCGGTTACTGTTATTATTATTTTTGCTTTATTAACAGAGTCAGTAGCCGCAGTAGCACTTGGAGCATAAAAAACAATGCATTGTTCAATTGGATTGTTAACTTAGCAATCACATTTTCGCTACTAGTTGACAGTTTAAGACATGAATTTATTATTATCATCATATGTTACCTTATAATTATATCTAAATCTAATTTATTAACCTATTTCGGCTAAACAAAGAGGTCACCAGGAATTTAATAATTGAAATACAAACATTTATACAAGCTCCACAACGAAGATACAATATTCCTTTTCATTTACAGGCAAATAAAAAGGGGAAAAGTATAATTATGACACTATTTTATGACTTTATAGATCGATGATTGCAATTAGGAAGCAGTAAGCAGAATTATTAAATAATTTTTCTTTTTATTTTTCGCCTACACTTTTTTCCTTCATCTCTTATCCAAACTAAAAATGAACAACTTTAGAGCATATTTCGGCAGAAACAGTTTACTTACTGTTAAAAGAAAACAAAGAACGAAATGAAACGCGGTTAGGACGTAAGTTATCTATGGTAGGTTATGTTCAATGCAGTTTGTTGCATTCTTCTTTAGTTCAATAGCCAATTGGCAATGCCATTAGTCAAGAATCGCAAACCTAATAGGATTGCCTAATCCGTCAAATCTATCTGCAAATGCAATGCGAAAACTCTCGCTCGCTGTGACGTAGGTGAAGTCCTGTATTGGCGCGTTGCATGGAAATAATCTGAAACTGACCCGAGTTTTGATGGACTTTGAGTATTTTGAGTAGCTAATATAGCATTTTGTTTGGATAATCACTCGTTATTTTCATTTAATATCAACATTAAATCATTTTAGTACTTATTTAATAATTATTGGGAAGTAGCGTAGGGTAGGGTCTCAGGTAGGGTAAAAGTAATACTGTTGCAATCAGGTTTGGCTTATATGTATTATCTTGAAATACATATATTAATTAAATATTGTTACACATAAATACATAAAACTAGCAACAAAACGATTAACCTGTAAAACTTTGTGTTTTACAGCATGCTACCATTTTAAATATGCAAAAATTAACAAAACTTATAAACTAGAAATCCCTATTTTTGAATATATTAAAGAACCTAATAACTCATTTTGTAAAATAAATTGAGCAGACATAGCTTTTATTTGGATCACGTTTGTCCTCTCTTCTACATCGAACTATCCACTCCTTCCGAATAGTTCGGGACACTAGATCTTTCCCTTTGGGAAAGCGATGAAAACTACATTTTCGAGAACTTGCTTTTTCATCAAAATAGTTGTTGTTGCACCCATATATGGCACATCTCGTTCCAGGCATACCTAACTATTTTTTGATGTAACTTATCCCACTGAAAACGGTAAAAGAAATGTATTTCTTACCTTTACCTATATTATTATGTGTAATATTTTGAGCTTACCTCCTAACTAATAACACCGCTAATAAGCAGCACGAACACAAAACTTTGAAGTCTTTGTTTAAGGTTAAAAATACTGTTTTTCTCAGTTCTAGCCACTCAAGCACATTCAATTTTAAAGTATTTGTTAAAGCTTAAAAACACTGTTTTGTCCAAGTTTTTTTTACAGAAATACAATTAACACAAACATAAGGACACTACTCACTAGTTTAAACTATTTTAATTGTTCAAAGAACACAAAATACAACGATTTAATACGCCTTCAAATGCATTGACACAAAAACTGTTAGAGGACTTCGCTTACGTCACAAGTCTTATGGGATTGGTTTACAATTCTTGGCCATTAGTAATGTTGGTTATGGTCTTGTTTTATTGTTGATAAAAGATGAACGAAACAGAATACGATTTTACATATCCACTTAAAGTTTTAACAATATTGATCATAGTAATGTAGAAACAGATTGTTTCCGTCGCAAGGGAGCCCCAGATTGTTTAAAATTTCGAATTCGTTTTTCTTTCGAACGATATTTCAATTCCTAAATAAAAAAATGTTTCTTTACAGAAAAAAAAAAACAAAACCCTTTGGTCAATGCACTTTTGGTCTGCCGTATTGCTCGCACCGTCAGCGTGTTTCAAAAGAAATTAAGAAAAAGCCTGTCAGCGGTTGTCACTCCCACTTGAAAACGAGGACAATGCACTATAGAAAATTCAAAGTAGGGTAATTCGATCCCTTTAAATGTAGTCGTTTTCTTTACTAAACAAACTGCCCACATAATGGCTGTCTCTTGCGTTAAAAGGAGGTTCGATTCATTTCCGATGTTAAAGACTTTTAAATATCCCGGTCGAAAACGTATCGCGTCTCTTTCCGAGGCTAATAACTTACGCCATATTCTTTTTATATCTAAGGAGTTGCAGGCTGTAGCTGTAGCGGGGAATTGTAGAATGGGAAACTTGTCGCGAATTTAACTTTAAATTTACCTGTGAATGGGGGTTTCGGAATTATGAATAGTTAGTATCTTTATAAAATATTCGTCATCCGTGTTACTAAATGTATGAACCTTTATAACACTGTTTGAAGGGATTAGCTATTGGTTGTACGAATTTTTATTTACAGTTAATAATTTACTCTCTAAAAGAACAATTTTCAGCGTCTTTTAGATTTTTGTACATAACTAAAACCCCTTCTATATAATCAAAAAAATGCGTGAAACAAAAGTTATAGCGTCGGGTCTCCCACGTATTACGGATGTGCTTTCAGTTTTGTAGCTCCAACGGTTCGAAAGTTATTCAGGAAAAACTAAAAGACGAAAACGGAGAACGGAGAACGGACAGACAAAAAAAAATTTTTTTTTCGACGGTGATCATTTCTGTACCAACGGCGATCCCGTAGAACTTACCGTTACCGAGATTAAAAAGTAACATGTTAATTTATTAGTTTAGTACATAGATGAAACCCTTGGCCTTACGCATGTGTTCTCTTTTCTTTGTTTGCTAACTGTTGATTGACTGTAATCCGTTATTGGGCGTTAGTCTGGTGATTACTTTACTTCAATAAATAAATAAATAAATAAAAAATAAACATAATTATTCATGTTTATCTTCAACTAAAATACAAAATAAGACGTATGACTTTTGTTTATTTTGCCTCCTCTATTAAACATTTGTTTAGGAGATTTTAATTAATTAACCCACTCAATCCGCTAAGAGCACTTTTTAGACAAAATTCCAATATACACAAATTGTGGAGGAGCCTACCAGAATATCTGCAAACATAAGTTCTCTTACCCATATTTTATTCAAACAATAAATTTCAAATTTTAATTCAGAGTTGGAAGGAAAATTGGCAATAAAATTAAATTATTTAATTTAAAAATCTTTATGAGGCAACGAGATAGTGCTTTGCACAAATTTAAAAGAACAAGAGATATAAATGATGAAAATTTTAGTCGATATTCAATTGTTTCAACATTTGCTCAAGTGAAAATAGTTCTGTTGCAAAGCAGATTTTTTTTAATGAAAATAATGTATTTTTTGATTCAAGTACATGACACTTATATTTTATATAACGAAATATTTCATGGATAACGGTTTTCTAAATTAAAAAAAAACATTTACTTCATATACAACAAATTACACAGCATTTTCCTTGATAAGTATATAATTGTATGTAATTTAAATTTTATGAGTACAGTGTACTTGCTGGTTCAGTTGCGGTTTTCGTCACACACGCTGCTCGAGATACTTGAAAAAATCCACATGAAAATCACTATGCTGTGTCGAGAGAGAGTTTAAGGTTTCGTCTGTAATGGAGGGGACCCAAGATATTTGAAAAAATATAAATTTAAATTGCGATTACCAGTACAAATTTTAATATTTACCGAAGTGTGCCGTAACTTTGAAGTTCGACGAGATGTGAAGGACACTTTATACAGGGTGTATTCACAATCAAATTACATCGATTTTGCGAAAGTTCCATAGTGGTCCAGTGCGTCCCTCTAGAACAAGAATCCGCGCCTTCTTTTAAAATAAAAAGCTATTCGTTTTTTTAGTATTTTTCCATATATTATACTGAGGGAACTTGTAACCGCTATACCTCGATAATTGTAGCAGTTGCTTTTGTCTCCTTTTTTGTGGATAGTTGACAAGTATGACATTTTCCATTCTTCGGGTGCTGCCGATGTGTTAAGGCATCTTTGGAATAAATGTCTCAATGCATGATACAGTTTTTCACTTCCGCATTTTATAAGTTTCCCCGAGATATTTCCTGGTCCTGGGCTCTGCCATTTTTTAGTGTTTTACATGCTTCCTTGACCTCCTTCCTTACTGTTGCTCGTATTGGGGATCCTTGTATGACTATATTTGAGCCTACATTTAGGTCATCTTTAAATTGTGACCTATCTTCAGGCAGCATCATTTCAAAGTATTGGTTCCACTCATGGGGTGATATTGGTGATTGATTTGGAACGTTCCAGATTGAAATTATGCGCTGCAGAAGCATGTCAGCGTTTTCGCATGCACGGTCGAAATACGAGAAATTGTCGATTTCGCTTGTTTGGAAAATAAACTATCGAAGTCCCTCCGTCCCAGCACAATATTTTTGTTGAGATGCCAGCGAGACCCATTCAATTATGTGGCTGTCGACGGCCCCCGAGGAAATTTGTTGTCTACCGATATAATTTACTGTGTTCATTTTTTATGTTTCCGCTTTCGGAATCGTGTGCGTTATCGGAAAATTCTCTCGAAAAAAACGTTATTTTTTAATGGATTCCTTTCCGGTTTCCGAACGATGGACCCGGAGTTAATTGAATTAAATGGGGAAATTGTGAAACGGGAAATGACGAGAAAATAAGCGGTTATATGTTCTTTGACATCGTGGATGATGTCGGCCTTAATCACAGGACTCGGTTTGATTGTATTTTTTTTAAACGATGCTTATTTAATTAAAATGTCTTATTTTTCTCATACATATCTCAAAATGTCAAAGTTGCAGCAAGGCGCCCTTTTACTTAAAGAAAAGAAAACATAAATTTTTCTATTTTTGTTTTCATTTGTTGCGCCTGAAATATCGAAGCAAATAAAAAATTATTTTGCCACAAAAAAGACAGGGTGTGTAATATATTTTTTATGACGTCACAATTTTTTGGCCCACCCCGTATATTTACAAATATTTTTAAAATATGCATCAACTCCCATCCTACAACTTTTGTGTTATTTTTTCTTCTACTGTTGTAAATAAGGACGCAGTATTCCATAAATAAATTAAATACATGAATTTGGTTGAAATTGATTTTTGATTTAGCGACAAACACTATTAAAAATACAGTTAAAATAACTATAACTTTGGGAAGCGTTATACAAAGCATCTTCGTTATCCGGCATTATTCTTTTCAAGGCAAAATTTTTCATATTACAATTGCGCTCTCTACTGTCAGGTATTTTGATTTGATCGTAATTTCATTGAAACGAGTCCTGCAGATACGATCGACTCGCAAACATACCGATTATTATATATAATTGAGATTTATCAGCACGTCAAATTTATGTAGAATTCGTTTATTCCGTTGTAGGCGTCTCGGAAGATGGCATCCAAATTAATTTTTTTAGTTTTGCTAACCTGGACGGTTTTGGTCAATGCCGAAATTTCAAAGAGGTACTTAATCAAATCGTCGACGGATGATGGCGCATCAAATGATGACGAGTGGTGGAAAACTGCAGTTTTTTACCAAATATATCCGAGATCCTTTATGGACAGCAACAAGGATGGAAACGGAGATATTCAAGGTAATTTTCGCTTTCTCAGACCCTGAACAACGAATAAGATCTTTGACGTAGTTCTATGACTGAGACCATAAAAGACTGATCAAAATTAATGTTCAATGAATTAATTAAAGTACCTGACTAAGAACTACTAAGAACTAAAAATTATTAATTATGATTTGGATGATCTTTCATTCCGTCACGCACAAACATCGACTATTGCATTTTGTGAGATCTTTTGCTCCCCTACAGTCTACTGCGTTCAGGTGTCAACATTACTCTGCTTCGAGTACCCAACATGGAGTCAACCCCTTGGCATTCTCTACAATCTCAGCCTTAGCACTGAAGAGATATTACTGCCATCATATATTGATAATCTTTGAAAAGATCTCGATAGCTCCTTTGATGATTACTATAAATACCAACTTGCACCCCTTTGGAGTCTATTTGGTAAAGTCTATTCATAGATATAAAAAAGTGACTAACTGATACGAATTAAGGAAATACCCGGGCAAGCTGTAAGAATGAAGTATGGCCGAACAGGTCCGTACTTTGATTAGAATTTAATTATTTGGGGTTTTGTTAGGAAAGATATTAAACAATATTTATTTATTTATGTATGTATTTATGTTTAAATCTAAAATAAAATTACAAATAATTTTTATTACCTACTTAAATTACTTAAAATTATTCACATAATATATCAGTATCACTATCGCTATCATCGCCTGTTCTATTATTTATTTGTTCTATATTATTTGCAATATGGATATACGATTGTTCTGCTTTTTCTATATGTTTAACAGAATTTGCCCAACTTTGTGGAGAGATGTTAAAAACTTTGGTTTCTATGAGTTTGAGTCCATTGGACTTAACAGGGGAAAAACATTGTTACGACAAATGGCAGATTTCAGTTGGTGCGAAACATGTTCAATGGGATTATATATACAGTGGTAAGGTGGAAGCCTTAAAACTGTGTGCCCTAGCTTTTTTGCATAATTATCAAAGACGTATTTCTTTTGTAGGTTCAAGCTTTGTAGAACCTCAATTAATTGTTTTCTTTTATAATCTTCGTGAAAATAAATGTTGTGATTATACATGTAGTTTTGGATTGTTGCTTTTGTGTCACATGAGGAAGGCGTTTTAGTCAACTGTCTACTTACATTGTCCATAACAATGACGCCATTAGGTGGAATGTTTGGAACTAGTTTGTTTTTAAACCAACTTTCAAATAAATCAGCGGTGGTGTCTTCTAGATAATCCAGAGAAGAATGTTTAATATTTTTCGCAGACAGAGAAAGTCCATTTGGAATCCAACCATCTTCAGAGCCATTATGCAAAATAGTTATTCTTTTACCTCTTTTTGATGACGCGTTTGTTTTACACATATCAGTTGAGTCAACCCAACCCTTTTCCGGGGTATCATAAGTGTCGAACCAGGTTTCATCCAAGTAAATATTTTTCGTTTGTTATTTTCTGTAAATCCTATTTTTTTTAGATATTCCAGTCGCCATTTCCGAATTCTAAAAGATTCCATTAAAACTTGCCTTTTGTGAATTTTTTTAAACCTAAAACCCATGTGTTGAATACACTTCCGTAAGGTAGTTCTGGAACATTTAACACCAGTTTCATCTTTTTCAAGCCTCCTAATTAAGATATCTATAGATAGATATAGGCACGCTTTGTTCCTCTTATAACTGGTAAATTTTACGTCGTATTATATCTTGATCACTTTCATCTACACTCGAGAAAATGTCAGCATCGCTTCTTTTTTTCTTCGCTGAAATGGGATTATTCATACTTTTTCATACAGTTGATATTGCAATTTTCGTCAATGTAGCCGTTTCTTCTAAAGATGCTTGCTTGCTGGCACCACGTTCAATGCGAGTCAAATAAACATTGTTCATAACTTCCTTAGTCTCAATGGAATAGTGTTTTCTACATTTGGGCAGGAACATCTCCTGAGGTACACTAGACTCGCACATATTTTGCATAATTCGCACACGATTCAACCCACGTTGTATTACATACCTTAAACTAAGTAGAATACCAAACCAAAGAATATTAAACACAGGTAGGTATAAAATTATTTTCTATTACGGACCACAATTTTACCTGAATTTAAATTCCGAAACTTTAGGTAATAATGTTGTTGCATTGTATGTTAATGACCACCCTTGGATACTCCCATTCAAAAGCAATTGGTCACTTTCTTATATCTATGAGCAGACCACACCAATATTGCCCTGCTTCCAAATAGTTATTCCATGTTTGTTTCCGGTTTTCTATTTTCCCATGTGCACAGTTTTATTATTGTCATTATCTCCATTGGTGATCGCTCGGGTGAATCTGTAACCTTGTCTTGTCTAGGGTTTCTAACGGATCTTGGTTGCAAAAAAATTAGAATATTGAATTTTTGAAAGCAGCAAAATCCAATTTACAAGAAGAGAGCGCAATGATATGATGGGTTCCTGGCCAAAGGCATACTTCATCTCTCTTGCTAATTCGTTTTGTTCTAGCTTCTGCTTTCACGTTCTATAGTATATTCTCTATTCTATAGTTCCATATTCCAAACAAACCGCAAACAGCAATACAGCTACGAGGGGAAGCGCTGATTATTCGGATTCGGAATTGACATATATCTGTGTTCAACATTCACCAACCAATTACATTTTCAAAACCAAAAAACTTTATTTTGTCAAATAGAATATTATTGAATTATTATATTTTTTCTGTCATTGTTTAATCAAACTCCAAGTCCTTTTCATTTGCATTGATTTTGATATAATTTAAAACACGTTGTTAATTTATTTACGTCAAGTAACTTTGTAAATTGTGGTCCTTGAATCGGCCAATATTAAAACCAATATTGGACCCCATCAATCCATTAATACAGAAATTTCATCTACTTCTGCGTTTATGCACTACGAAGCATAGTTGATTTTGTGTATATGTGTATGAACTTTGCGGGAACTGTATTTTTAGGGATAATTCAAAGGTTCAACCACTTGAAAGATATGGGTGTGTCAGCAGCTTGGCTATCCCCCATATTTAGGTCCCCTCAAGTAGACCAAGGTTATGATATATCTGATTATAGGGACATCGGTAAGCAAAGCATTGCATTTTTTAATCTTAGAAGTACGTTCCCATTTTACTTTAGACCCCATATTCGGTACCATATCGGATTTAAAAGAGTTGATAAAAGCTGCTCACGACGCAGGAATAAAAATCATCCTCGACTTCGTACCCAATCACACCAGTAGCGAACATGATTGGTTCATAAAATCGATCGAGAATGATGAAGAATACAAGGATTTTTACATATGGAGGGATGCAAAAATTGTCGATCATACCAGATACCCTCCCAACAATTGGGCAAGTGCTCTTCGCTCGATTATGTGGAGCTTACAACTAACTTCAATGCGTATTCTTTTCGGATCAGGTCAGTCTTTTTAAAGGGTCTGCGTGGACTTGGAACGAGCTTAGGCAACAGTATTACCTGCACCAGTTTTCCGCTGCCCAGCCAGATCTTAACTATCGCAATCCAAAAGTAGTTGCGGCTATGAAGGTGAGTAGAATCCGTTTCAAGTCTGTAGGAAACTCTGTAAGTCAATTTGTCATATTAGATTAGAGTTTCTAATGGAACTGATATCTAGAAAAGGTCTTCTCCAACTGATCTATAGATCGGGAGCATCAACCGCCTTTGCAAATGAACTCACAGCGAGCTTAAAAGGTCACTTTTGTTAGTTGACTACTTGGGGAAACTACAGTCTTATTAGACAAATCTTTAGTGAACAGTAGGGGGTTTTTTGTTGACCACCCCAAACAACAAACGTATAAACCAGATAGATACGGTTGTTTTATAGCTTTTTATAGTGTCTGCTTAAACAAGAGGTTGCAATTATTCTTGTACCAGAATTCTACCAATTGCTGTCCTAATTCTCATTTTCGTAGCATAAAATTAATAAAGAGTGCGATTTTAGGAAATATTGCTCTTCTGGCTGGATTTTGGAGCCGATGGGTTCAGAATGGACGCCGTACCGTATTTATTTGAGGATGATTCCTTCAGTGATGAACCCCTTTCAGGTAATAAGCAACTCATTCCTTACTCGCGATGTGCCAAGATCTTACGGTTGGGAAAACACTGTGGTGCGAATGAGTGTTTCATAATAATATGCGAATCATTAAGGGAGGGATTTCTTGTATGAAACAAGTAAGAAAACGAGTTGATATCAATGTACCTATATTGATTGGGGACCTCCCCAATGACTTTATTTTAACATAAAGGGTATTTCAGAAATGCTCTAGCAATTTTTGAAAGACGAAACTTAATGAGCTGAAGTATGCATACTTGCAGATTGGGGACAATTTGAATGGCTAATTAAGATGTTTCTTATATTCCTCCAGCTTGTTTAATGCTTCATTTTCGTATTCAGTTACGAGTACATAACTTCTAATTTAATTCCAATGATTAATCAAGATTTTAATATTTGGCAGTGGAGTACAGTTGTTTTTTTTTCGATAAAAATATCCATTATAATGTTTTCTACAGAACCACTGGTGAATATAGAAAAGTAGTTTCCAAAAATAAAAAAGAAAAACGCTTTTTTTCTGTATATATGTATATCAAAAATTAGGTGACATTGCATTGACATAAACTTACTTAAGCATCGGTATTATGAATAATATATCTAATTTAATCTTCGTTTTTGTTGGCACAAAATTTTATGACACCCAAATAGTTGTTTCTGTAGCACTATTGTAGCAACTGTGAAAATTACAACATGACAAAATGACGGAACTTTGGCATTTCATTTTTTCAATTCAAACAAATTTTTCAAAATTGTATAAAATTGATTTCCAAAGGATCGAATACTAAATTCTTAATGAACGTTAAATTACAATTTTTTGAGTTTGAAATCATAGTTAAATCATGATGTAATGATGCGTAGGTAATTAATTAAAAAGGAAGTTGGTAATATATAGGGTTGTCTATTTGAATGTCAATAATAAAGCAGGCCATATTTGTGTCCATTTTAAAAAGAAAAAACTTCATATGAACCTATGTTACAAAAATCTTAACTTTTGAGACACAGATCAGCAAAGTTTTCAAAAATAAATTATCTTTTTTTTAATATCTATAATATCACTTTAGATATTTTAATGAAATTTGGTACACATTAGAGGCGTTATTTAGTTTACCACTTTTTTTTAAATACTCCAGTCTGAGGCGTACGGAATTTGACCTGTCTATTTTGGCAGACATTGATGGCACGTCACTGATTAAAATTGTTGCAATCCGATGTACGGTTTCCGCTTATAAAATAAAAACCTTTCAAAGAAACTTCCACAGCCTACTGTAATAGTTTTTACAAAACTTCTGGATTCCTTCTGCGTCGGTTTTTGTTGGGTCGAAATTGCTGACGAAGAGCAGTGGTAAGGTGTTTTAATTCTGGGTTCAGTGAGTCGGGCTGTAACGAAAAAGTTGATAACCGATGATTTTTGGGTATCGGTCTGTGCACGTAGGTTTGATGTTCTATTGATAAGAATATCTAAGAATGGGAGCTGATTATTAGTTTCTAATTGCATGGTAAAACGTATGTTAGGGTGTATGGAGTTTAAATGTCTAAGAAAATCTACTAGGGATTCTTGACCATAAGGCCAAATAACAAAAGTATCATCAACGACCGCAGATTCTTGCATTTTAATATATTTGAAATGATTTTCAGGAATAGGAACTTTAGGAAAGGGGGATTTTACGTCGAAACTGACCAGAACCAGTTTTCCGTGTGAAGGGTTTTAATAAGGAAGCTAGATATTTTGCTTAAGAATATGTTAGGGAACGAATGATGCTGACAATATGTCGAAGGGGTAATACTGGATTGTGAATCTTTGGGAAGATTTTTTCAAGGAGTCTAATAGAGAAGAAGCCTGAATAACCGATTTAAGGTTGCTTTCCATAGATGACGTAGGATCTTTTTTAAGTTCACGATATGATCTGTCTGTAAGAATATCTTGAATCTTTTCCTGATATTGATTGTGATTATGACCACAGTTTCCTTTCTCTGCTTTTAGGATTGCGTTGTTTGTGTTTTTTTTAGATTTTTTAGGTTTTCATTTTTTAAGGATTTTTGCGGTTTCAAATCGAATTTCATTAGCTGTGTGAGATGGCAGTTTGTTTAGGGTAGATTTGACATTTGAAATGATTTCCTCTTTTGGGATAATACGTGGGGCAAGGACTAAGTTGGAAACATTTGAAAGAAACTGATTTTTCCGTTTTCGAAAGTGGGTGCGATTATACATTTATCACAGTGTTTGGTAGTTGAGAAGAGTTTGATGGTTTCACTACTGTTGACGATAGTTTTGCAAATTTCTAAATGTGATTTTGGATAAAAGATGAACGAAGATTTAAAGCTTTGTCATGAATCATGTTTGAAATAGTATCGAACTCGGACAGGGACAAGATGGAAGCAATTTCAAGATGTTGAAACAGAAGAGAAGATGAATTCTTTCTCGAAGTATAGCGAAACTAGATTTTCGGATGGGGTTTTGACTTGATGGGATGTTTTAAGAAAATCGGGGATAACGTTATGGTCTCTACAACGTAACAAAAAGGTCAGTGTCCAGAGTAATCTTACCAGTTTCAGTCGGTGATCTTTTAACTGCTTTTACGCTTGATGTCCTCTCCATAAAGGCTTGTTAATTTTTCACAGAAACTTCTGTAATCGGTTTCGACTCAAAAAAAACCTACGCCGGAGGAAACCAGAAGTTTTGTAAAAAAAGTAGGGTAGGTCGCGGCGGACCTTAACCGTGACCTCCTAGATGCCCAGATTTAAATACTTCGGACTTTTTCTTATGGGATCATCTTAAAAGTCTGGTTTATCGCAACTCAGTTAATACTACTGAAGAGCTTCCTGTGATTTAATAAGAATCAGAGTATGAGGGAACGAGCTGAAGCGTGTATCCTTCAAGGTGGAGAACACTTCCAACAACTTATCTAATTTCTGCGTTCTACTTTCTTTCAAAAAGGTTGTTACTAATTTATTAACAAACAATGCAGAGAAGAAGTTTTTATTTTTCTATGCGAAAACCGTACATCTGATTGAAAAAAAAAAGAAATTAAATTTCTTTCTAAATGGTCTCTTTAAATTATTTCATTATCTATAAAAATAAGATTGAAATAAAAGGAGGACTCCAAAAGATTTGTAAATTGACAAAAAAGACAAAACATCATTTTTGACATCTTCAAAATATATTTATTAATTTTTTTGCAAAAAATTAAAAGAACATTCAAATTTTTGAAACTTGGTATTAAATAGCAAAAAAATACATAAAAATTTAAATTTCAATCGATGAGTATTAATGATTAATGAAATAAATTGAATACAGAGGGTGTTTAAGAAATGTTAAGATCAAATATTCTTACACCTGCCATTTTCGGGAGTAGCGGAATCCACAACAGATTTTCGGAAACCCTTTCAGGAGTATCTGGTTACGTTGCGACTGACTATGAGTACCTGAAACATCCTTACACCAAAAACCTAGACGAAACCTACGACATGATCTACCAGTGGCGACGGGTCTTGGACGATTTTAACGTCGGCCAAAATTACTCGAGGTCTTTGATTTTTTCGGAAACGATATCTTAAATTTCAACAACGTAACTTTGCGTTGCAGGATAATGATGACCGAAGCTTACACCGAAACGCAAGAAGACGCATTCAAATATTACGGCTCCATAAACGGGACTACGATGGGGGCGCATTTTACATTCAACTTCAACCTGATATCGGATCTGAAAGCTGGATTTACAGCTGATGATTTGATCCAGGCGATAGACAAATGGCTAAGCTTTATTCCCGAGCAGTATTCTAGTAACTGGGTCGTAAGTTAGAAGGATTTTTTATTCACGCTGCTTGATTGCTCCGTTGCAGCTTGGAAATCACGATAACAGTAGAGTAGCTACGAGACTGGGGGTTCAAAATGTCGACGCCTTTAACATGTTGGCCGCATTTTTGCCTGGGATACAGGTCACTTATAACGGGGAAGAAATTGGCATGGAAGACGGTGAGAAGTTTCAAATGTTTCATTATTAGGACACATATTCTGATATAATTACATGGTTGTCTAGAGGCGGTCATTTTCTATTAGTACAGCGATCTGTATACACTTAAGTCGTTTTCACAAGAATGACATCTCGGGATATATTCTATTGTATCTTCCGTTCTAGGGCGACACAAAAACTATCAAATGTGCATCAAGGCGCAAAACTGCAAGTTAAATTTTGAGTTTTGCTGATGATACTGTATTGATTTGTTCTGACAATGCTTGGCAAATGTTGAAGTTGTCGATGAAACCTGGTAAAAAACGTTCCATTTGGCTAGTACAAAAATCTGGAATCTTCTTAGTATGAAAGTGGATGAGACTGAATACACTATCTTGATATAACTGTAGACTGTCATTTAAGATGGGACCTACACATTAAAACCGTTATCAAAAAGATTAGGACACTGTAAGCAGAATTTACTTACCTCAGAGATTGTTCTAAAACAACTTTATATGTCACTTGCACAGAGTCATATGATGTGCTGGATTTGCTGTATTGGGCGGAGTCTCCGAAAATCATTTGAGAAATCTTAATTCATTACAACCATTGCAATGAACAACTTATCCTAGCGATATGCTTTTTCTGGAAAGTGAAATTATAAATATCATCACATCCAAAAGGGCGGAATTTATTTAGACAAAGTAGACCATACATAAAACAGTAGAAATAAAGAAGAATGTACCACAATAAGTTCAAAAACGCAAAGACAAAGGACATGTAAATACCATTTCAATCTGGGGACCTAGGGGGCCATGGTTGAGGTCCAATAGAAACGGATTTTCATCAATAGATAGATTTTAGATTATGATTTGCCAATTTATCAAAGTACCTGTTTCAGTCAATCTTCTACGTACATTTGAAGATGTTCGCCTATCTATTAGGAAAGTGCTCTTGATAATCGCCTAGCTTTCGGCTTAGTCAATTTTACAAATAATTCGGAATTGAAACAAAATATGCTAAATTGATTTGATTTTGATTAATTTGCGACAGTACTTAAAATTATTGAAAAATTTTTTAATATATTTCGAACAAAAAACTCTTCTTTTCTTAACATTTTGTTCAATTTCTTGAAATATGGGTATTTTACTCTTTATCAGTTAAAAATTTGAAAAGCTTCTAAGATGACAAGATTAATTTTGGTCAATTTTAAGGAATTCTTTTTGGGATATGTGCATTTACACTAAATCAATACAGGTCAATGAGGATTTCATTCCTAGATACTATAAATCTCATTTTAGTAATCAAACTGTACTGCCCAACAAGTATACGTTTTAATTCCTGTTGTACATTGATAGTCTCACTAACCTCATATTTGGCAATTTGGTGCATACCTTTTCTTTATGCGAGGCAATTAGGTGGACATGGGCTTGGTTCAATAGAAAGTTTCTTAAATTGTAGGAGAAGTGTCGTGCCAGCAAGGTTACGATCCGCAGGCGACTAAAAACTGTACGACATTTTCGGAAATTTCGAGGGACTTTGAACGCACCCCTTTTCAATGGGACACCAGCTCCAACGCGGGATTCAGCGAAGCTGAATCGACCTGGTTGCCGGTCAGCGAGAAGTACCTCACAAATAATCTTGCAGCACAAAACGTCACTGATTTAAAAAGCCATTACAATCTTTACAAGTCGCTGATTCGATTCAGAGAAAATTTCAAGAACGTTTCATCTGATGCGTTATCACTGTTAACGCTATCGGACAACGTCATCCAGATCGTTAGACGTACTGATGACAACGTCTATAGTTACGTGTTCAACGCCGGTAACTCTGTTGAGGAAGTACAGATTTGGAAGACAGCTGGAATGTATAAGGTCGCCCTGGCATCTACTAACAGCAGTTTTGCCATAGAGTAAGTTTCATTGAAGATAATGAAGATTTTAGAAATGTGCAATATGGCTTTCTATGGGGTTTAATGCTTATACCGGGCGTCCCATGTCCTTGACATTCGAAAAAATCAATTTCAAATAAATCGACCAAAACAAAATGTTGGCAGTTATTTCCGAGTTTCTGAAATGGTCATCAATGGGCGTAATTGTCATTTGTCTCGGATGCTATTTTAAATCTGAGACAAATTCAAATCCTGTTGGTCTAATACCGTCTCTAAAAAGAAAGTTCATTAGGGGGGGGGGGCTGACGCTGGAGAACATTTTATGTTAAATAAACTTCCATATCTCCCAACGTCTAAAAATAGTGCTATAAGTGTCGCGATTGTGGTTACCCTTGCTACCGGGTGGATTTTTGTGACACAAAAAAAAATAATTTTCTGAAAAAAGAATAAATACAACACTCCAGTGAAAACTTCATCACAATATCTTTATAAAAAGGTGGATTTTGAGAGAAAATCCAATTTATGGGTTGTTATTAATGTATTATCATGCCGAATTTACCAATTAAACCTTTAATTTATTATTTATGGTGTCAAATGATATTTAACATCAAAATAAAATATTGGTATTCATGTTTATTACTTATTTATAATTACTTCCAAGGTCCCGCATCTGACAATTTTGCAGTATTGTTCCACAGAAATTATTCACTTATTATAAATAAAATATAAATATAAAAAACAAAAAAAAAAGGCCTTCGCATCTTTTCTGTTATTTGATGCTCGTCAAAGTATTTTGATTTCCTACCATTTTAATTACTTTTAATTTGTTAAATATTTATTGCATTGAAATTATTGATAATTGAATAAAATTCTACTGCCTGTAGATCAATAATCAATAAAAATGAAAGTGATTACTTTCTATTTAGTCGATAAAACCTAATTATAAGTTGGAGATTCAGTTATAATACTAAATATTTGAAACCCGCTAAGCAAGCCAAGTATGACATTTTATTTATATTTGAAATATCATTTGGTATCATAAAAAATAAATTAGTGTTTTATTTATTTATTTATACGTTGGGAACAATTACACATTAATAACACCCTGTTAAGTGGAAGTTTTTTTCCAAAATCCAACTTTTATTCATATTTTATATTAGAAGAATGGTATTGAGATGCGACTTTCGGTGGGATGTTGGGACCTTTATTATCTTAGGACATAATAAAAAACTCATATCATATCAATTTTTTTTTAATTGTTTGTAAACAAAACTTCACTTGGTGGCAGGGTGAGCAATCTCCGAGTTATAAAGCGATTGCGCTCGAGGGCGGCCATTTTAAAAACTCAAAAACAAATTTTTGCATTTTCTTTTTGCCGATTCACTTAATATTTATTGTTTTCTGTTTTACTGGGATACCCAGTACATAAATTCATTTTATATATAAATGCAATTCAATTTTTGGTTTTCTGATTTTGTGCCCAGCAATTAATGTTGCACACATTGTCTTAACATAGGTTAACTAGAATAAAAGTTTGGAGGTGAATGAAAGATGAAAATAAATGTTCAAACAAAATTTTTCTTACAATATAACTTGTTGCTCAATTAATGATTTACAGAGAGAGAAAGTTGTTAAGAAGAATTCGTTTTTTAATAATGCACGTATACAACACGACTCTATGTATTTTCATGAAATTTGACCTACCTACTACTCATGAAATAAAACCTGTCTGTGAAATAATATGTAAGTGAATTTGATCAATTGTGTTTTTTTACTTTAACGCGCGTTTTTAGCGTTAAAGTATTATTAATATCAAATCTACTCACAGATGATGGCACTCGAGGAGATAAGATGGCATTGTTGTCTCCTCGTGAACATGAGGAAATAATTTTGCCAACATCACCTAATACTTCAGTTATCAGTATGTTTAATAGTATATTATGCGACATTTAACTTATGAGTGATTTATAGTATATTATGCAACAAGTGCGGTAAACGGCATTTGGCTCACGAGTTTATTTGACACGAGCGGAGCGAGTTTTTATTAAACGAAAGAGTTAAAAAGTTTACCGAGAGCGTTGCATACTATACCGTTAGTTTTTGGGTACATTTTCGCAAAACAACACAAATATATTCAATGACATGACCGTTAGAATACACAAACGTCAAAATTCAAAGCGTGGGAAATATCTCCGAAAACATCCGATTGCTCCCAAACCCGTGCGGCAAAATGTCCGAAACGAAACTGACATGGCAAAGTGACGCTTCCCGCAGGCTAAATCGGTGTGTAATTAGGTATTTTACAGACGGGAGTAGAAAAACAATATTCTACAAAATATGTGAAACGATTTGCATGCATTAAATCAACATTTCATCTGGAAACAATATAGAAGTGTCACTCTTTTGATGTTTCGGTTTCAGTTCCGTTCATCACCAAGTAAGATCGCGTTGCAATATAACCTTCGCATGAAGACACGCGAAATATTTACAATGTTCTTGAAAGCACACCCAATTAAGTAGAACTATTCCAATCACTAATGTTTAACAATTTCATAATATTAGACAAAGTTTTTATTTTTAGTTTTTGCAAGAATGATAAACAAAAATAATTAATAAACTAGTTTATGAACGACATAATTAACGATTTTTTCTACTCCCGTCTACAAAATACCTAATTACACACCGCTCTAGCATCCGGGAAACGTCACTTTACGACGTCAGTTTCGTTTCTCACGGATCCGAGCCACTTTGGACATTTCTGGGATTTTACCGCACGGGTTTGGGAGCAATCGGATGTTTTCGGAGATATTTCGACGTTTGTAAATTCTGACGGTCATGTGAGTGAATGTATTCGTGTTGTTTTGCGAAAATATACCCAAAAATTAACGGTATAGTATGCAACACGTTCGATAAACTTAAGTCACTCGTTTATTAAACACTCGCTCTGCTCGTGTCAAATAAACTCGTGAGTCAAATGCCGTTTGCCGCACTTGTTGCATATTAACGAATTGGTAAATTTAAGTATCAATTAAAACAAAGAAAAAAGGTGCTTTTTTCAGCAGTGTTATGGTTCCAAGTCACCTAAAATATTGGGCTTAGTTTTGTACCCTTTAGGTTTAAGGAGACCACAAAGGGAAAAATCTAGTGGATTTAAATCTCGCGAATGAGGCGGCCATTCTTTCTTCGTCCGATCCACCGATTTGAAAATATTTGATCCAGGTAGTCTCTTACATTTTGCCCCATCTTGTTGAAAATTAATGATTTTGTCGAATTGGTAAGCTTAATTAACGTTAAAACTGAAGTTCTTCAGCTACTTGAAAATGTCGAGACAAACAAGCAGATATTCCATAAGCTAATGGACAGTAATTAATTAATTAATTCAGAAAAACATAGTTATTATACATACGAGCACATCTGAGATGCGCCAAGTTTGGGAAGTAGTAATAGTAGATCTGAATCTGTCTATAAAAAAAGTTCGCCTAGTGTGCATTTTACATTTATAAATCTGTAGGTTATTTTTATATTAATTGTAGTCTTTCTTATATCCAAAATTAAGGTTTATAAAAAGCTCTTTTGGATACTCTCAATCCGATCGATCAGATTCCATGCAGTGGGGTACTCCAAGATTAATGTGGTATTATAAAATAGAATTACTGATTTGTTGTTGCTAAAGCCTTTAGTGTTATGTAATACAAAACCACGGTTTCTCAAGCCTTTCTTTACGATATTTACTACATGTGCAAATGTTAACTGAGAGTCTAGTATGAGTAACTTTTTTAAGTTTTGATTAGTCTAATTTTAAGTCAATATTAGCAGGTTCTTTTTATCTTGGTAACTCTATTACTTTGCATTTATCGAAATATAAAAAAAGTTTGTGATTTTTACAGTAGGCAGTGAACCTATCGAGATTATTCTGGATTGTTAAGATTTCTACTTTCCAACGTTTTGGAAATGTACCCGGTGCTAAACATTTATTAAAAATAATATTGAGAGGCAATACCAAAGTTGGACAACATTCTAAAAATTGCCGTCAGGCCCTGGGCTTTTTTTAGATTTAAAGCAAGCAGTATTTTTCAGACAGAATCGTCCGAAAAATTGTAGATTTCGAGGCTTGTATTTAAATAATTTGATGAAATGTAGGAACGACTATTATTCGGCTTAGACATCCTACTGAAGTAACTAGAAACTAGTTGTTAAGGGTAACGAGTTTTATTACTTCTATTATTTACATATGTCTAAAATATTTTTTATTTTCAGTTTTTAGTAAGTAATATTTATAGTCGTTTTCTTTACTTGTTTTAAAAAAATTTCGTAATAACCAAAATAGATTTTAGTCATTAACGATTCTACATTTTAATAATAATAATAATGAAAATAATAATAGCAACAATAATAATAATAACATTTATATCCGTTAGACTCACATTGATGTAAGTGTGTAACATTATAAATAGTATATCAAATATAAAAAAAAGCATCACATTGTTAAACGAATAATAATAAACATTTAAATAGTTCACTTCACTCCTCACTTGAATCAAACAATTTAATGCAAAAAAAGTTCTTCCAGTAGAATTGAAGTGATCATTATTTTACAATTTTATATATGAAGAAAATCATCAAATGATTTTAAAAAGCATCTCAATAATTTTTTCTGTGCACCTCGAAGTAACAAGTAAATTAATAAATATAAATGCATGTTGATAAAAATAATTGAATTATTAGAAAAAAATATGTAAGAGTTAAAAACAAATGAAAAAAGCGAAAATATGTTTTAAAATTTTTAAACTATTTAGGTTAGGCTTCGTATTTTACATAAATAATGTAGACCTTTCTGTAAACATTTATTACCTTATCTTATTTGACCGGAAGAAAGCAATGTGTTGTCTGGAATGATCGGGAATCTATTGGATTGGACATTACTAATGGAGTGCCTCAGGGTTCCATTCTTGGTCCACTTTTGTTTGTAATATACATAAATGAGGTAGTATTTGTAACAAATGCTGCGGATGACATATCATTGATTGAATCGGAGAAAGATCTAACTAATTTAAATAAAAAGGCTGTCACTACACTCTCCATGATTGAGCAGCGGTTCTCTGCAAATAAACTTAAATTAAATTCCGCTAAAACAAAGACCATAATTTTCAATACCAATAGAAGAAGTAAAAAATCTGAACCGGTTAAACTCCTTGGTGTTTACCTAGATGCATTTTTAACCTGGTCGCTTCATATTGACTACCTGTGCTGTCAGTGGTCTTCTCAGGTTTTTATTCTGAGATAACTGCAAGCCCTATCCGTATAGTTTATTTTGCACTGTTTGGCAGTGTCTTATATGGGCTACTATTGTGCCTACGGTCTGCAATATTCAAAAAATTGAAAATACTTACGTTACCATGTATGTTTATTCTCCAAACTTTAGATTGAAATCCACTCAAATTTGTTTGTCTTTCCGACTGATGCTGGATATCACAGCTACATGATTCAAACAGCTGAGAATATCATAACATTAAAATCATTTGTGTACACTCTTTTTCGGTCCAAAAATATTGACGTTAAACGACTTTCCATTAAAAAATTCAAGCAATTATCAAAAAACCAATAAACGAATTTGTTACATAGTAGTTTATTTTGTAATTAATTATTCTTATATACAAAGTTTTACTTTCTAGTTACACTGCTTTAACTGTTTATATGTAACATATTTATCTTGTTTGTACTCTTCCTGACTTCAAAAATACGTTTTTGTATTTATAAGTGGTCAATAAACGATTATTTATTTATTTAATCACTTCTTCAAAACTTATGAAAGGTCTATTGTATGCAAGGTGTATCATTGTAACTAATCTGGACCTTACAATATAACCTTTAAGTTGTGCACCCTGCAAATTGCCATTTTACATCTTATTATTCACTGTCATTAAGAAACAAGCTATAATAAGTACTAATATACTAAGATACTAATAGAAGATATTGAAATTCTATAGGCGAAAAAAAAAATGTAGTTCAGGGCACAAAGTATAATTTTTTTTTCAAATTTCAGCGATGATTGTGCAGATAAAGCAGAACTTGGACCCCATGACTGCGTAATTCTTAAGTTAGAAACCTCCATGGAATCCAACACGGAGACTGTCGCTCCATCTTTGGCATTTCTGGGATTTGCAGTTACTTTAACACTAGTTGTATCCGTCGTATAGGTGTAATTATTTAGCGTTATCGTTATAAATAAATAGCTACCAAAAACATTAACGCGTTGCGCTATAGAAACAAGACGGTCGAAAACCAATTACCCCATTCGCTGTTCTACCTTATCCTCGTCTATTATCTCTTTAAAACTAAAACAGGGAACGCAAAAACAACAACGAGCGAGTTTCCCGGACTATTCCGGAAAGAAAATAAGGAAAAGGCGGGATACAATAAGGATAGCTGCGGCTCGGGTTAGGCCCTTGGGGAATTGGAAACTCATTACAGTCGTCTTTGACCCCCCCGCAAGACCATGTGCCACCCCAGAGACAACATCAAACTTGAAAGAACTTGAAAGTCCGTATGTACGCAGAACAGCCGTGAGAGGAATGGCTAAGAAACGGAATCGGATAGTTTGGAGTTGTTATTTAATTTGTAATATTATAATTGAATTTAATTTTGCTCGCTCGTTTCTATTGAGTGGTGATAAATTATTTGGAATTCTATTGTTCGATATTGAAAATACATAAAATGAACAATTGCGTTTATTGCCATCTACCAACAAATTATCTTGTTGCTTTCGAAAAATCGATGAAATAGAATTTTTCGAAAGTTCTTTCTTCATATATATAAGAATAACTTCCGAACGGTTTTAACAAGATTGCTTTCAAAAAATTGTCACTGTGCGGGGCAAGTTCGATGTTTTTGCAAATATCTCGCGGCCTGTATAATTGACGAAACCTGAAACTCTCTCACGACACGGTTTACGATACTGTTCAAATAAAATTATCCCATCTTTAACGGTTTTTTATTTATCGCCAATAATTTAGCCACAAAAACGGAAATTTTTAGGACATTTCAGATTTTTTGCTCATAAACGACACACCCTGTATATGATACAATCAGTGTTCGAAGTAGAGCTTATGGCCATGGATTTTCTACGCGTCCTGGTTCAAGAATTTTTTGAAAATAGTAAATGGTTTTCATGCCATGCAGTGCGCCGTAATAATGAATGACGTCATCGTCAGATTTTTGCCCATAATTTGAAAACCCTGTATAAATGTTATCGCACTGGATCTTCTGCGTCTGCCGGTTAAAGAATTTTGCCGATCGGGTGAACGATTATGGAGGAAAACATATTTTTCTGGAAGCTAAAATTACCAAAAAAAAATGTCAAAAATGTTAAAAAAATACTTGGCAAAATTTGGCATTTGGCATTTTCTACCGTTTAAATGTGGACAAGCACTTTTACTTCTCTGCTAAATTTGAAGTTGATATCTGCAAATTTAGGACACTTAGCACATTTCTCATTTAGCACTGAATATCGGGAACACCCTGTAAAATATGTGAAAAATTTAAATGCAAAGTCTTTCAGTTATAACCAATTTTCGATAATAGGGGGACCCATTCTTCAGTTTTTTTGAATTTGTATATTTTTGCAAATTTGTTAAGAATAAAAGTTTATAGAGCCGTATCTTCTGGTTCTCCTGGTTCAAGAATTTTTTTGGTCTCGTAAACAGTTTTTGAAAAATAATATTTTTTGTAGTTTTTTGCATATACAGTTTTTTTGACTTAGGGACAAAATACCCTGACAATTGTTCTTTTCGGGAGTAAATAAATAGCTGTAGACGGTCCTGTAGGTCTAGACCAAACCAGTCTAGACGCGATGAAATCATTTTCTAGTACTACGTACAGCATAGTTTTCGGCAAACATATTTTCTTGAAAATCATTTAAAAATTAAAAATTCGTATACCAGGAAACGTGGAAGATGCACTGCTACAACCTCTACCTTTAGCATTTTTTCGATAATAAACCTAAAAAACCCTGAAAAGTGCCGTTTTGGTCGATAAAATTACAGCCGCAAATGAATAATTATAAAACATGGGATAATTAGGTTTAAACAGGTATACTTTATCGAGAGAGTTTCGGGTTTCGTATACTATACAAGGTGCCCGAGATATTGGGAGAAATGTCATTCGAAACCTCTGCTATTTGAACAAATAACTCTCTGAAATAACTCTGAAATTCGGCTTGAACGATACGGGGTGCATAATAAAATTAGTTCGATTTTGCGAAAGTTTAATAGTGGTCCATAGGAACACGATAGAAAAATAAAATAATATGTTCTTGCAATAATGTTTGGAAAGTTGAGATTTAGCAACCACGAAGACACAGGAAAGGGTCGTTATAGGAAGGAATTCGTCAAACGTAAAAGATCTATCAAAATACCTTGATCTAAATTTAAATTTAGGGTATTAACATGGGTAAGGAATTTAATTTTAGAAAAAAAGATAATTTGGGTTTTTAAATTTAACAATTTTGTAGTATAGGCGGCATTTGAGTATCTTGTTTTCATATTTAGCTAGCAAGCATCTTTTTGTTTTGTGTCTAACTGGCTGTCTATGCAGTGGTATGCCATATTAAGCAGTACTTTTGTATTTTTTTTTTTTATCTTATTCGAAGGTCTAACCGTTAGACATGGTCCATGCACTACGTCACAGTAATTAAAAATTGACAAAACAATGGAATCACATAACATTTTTTTCATACAATGACTTAGTATATGCCTTGGCCTAAGTAGTCCTCTCAATCGACCTATAATCTTCTCGCTGAAGAGTGTACTTAAGATGTTCCAACATTGAAAACTTTGTTTATATTAAATGTCCAAAATTAAAAAACAACATCTAAAAACGAAATTCCACGAAAATAATCAAGCCCATTTTGTCCTAGAAAATTGCATCGTGTCTGCCACCAAACAATAACCAGTTATAAATACAAGCTGTGTTCAAAAAGTAAGGTGATTTTTGTAATTGGGCGGGGACGTACATTCCATCTTCGATAGCTTTTTGTTATGTTGGTACACATGTGCCAAAAATATGTTCACAGTTTCAGCCAGTTGGCAGGTTAACCTTTTTTTGGGACACCCTGTATAAGCGTTATAGACAGAAGCGTTAGATGTGTTCTGTATGAAATTACAACTTACCTTATTTTTTATCCAATAATTGATATCTTAATAAAAATATATGGTATTACATTTGAAAATTTCGTTAAATAAATTGGCCAAAACGGCACCACCTATTTGGGACATCCTGTATAAGTTGAGGTGCTGCTGTCAAACTGATTGAGTCATCTCCTTAATCTGTGGTTAAATTGCAACACCTGGATCAGTAGCGTCACAACACAATTTTATATGGGGCAATCAAAATATGAAAAAAAAAACATATAACCTCAATTTCTGCCTAGACTATGCAAAATTCGAATAAGAATTTATTAAGAAAGCGGCGTTTATTTTAACCAAGGATTCCAAAAATGTCAATATATACAGGGTGTTCCATTCAAAATAACAAAGTTGATGGGGAGGGGACACTTTTGGGACACCCTCTATCAACAAAATTATAATGTTTTAAATCTTCAGGAGAGTCCAAGAAATTTGTGTACCAACCTTTTTTTCGTGTCTGGCGCTCTTTAGTTATATTTCTGTAGAATGTTGATTTGGAATGCGTTATTATAAAGTTTTTTGTCGAAGCTCATAGTGATTCTCAGTTTTAGTGCGATTGTCACTACACATCGAATGTGGCACGCAAGAGGTTTGTCCCAAATAAACGTATATATTCGTGTGTGCCGTTTCGTTTCTAGATCTGCCATTAGCTAATGGTTGTCCATTACCGTGTGGCCTTTTTATAGGGAAAGATCTTTCAAACACCCAGATGTCGTGGACAATAAAATTTCCCATCCGCTTTAAAGCTCTCATCAATTTGTTTGCCCTACATCGGTCCGCGAAAATATGAGGGATTTCCAGTATAAAAAAAAACGTACAGGTGACAAAAATTTTAAATATTTTTTTTTGCTTATACGGGGTTTTAAAAATATATTAAACATAACAGCCTTGCCACACCCACCCGTATCAAACACCAACTTCATTTTTCTAAATGCAGTGAAATAAATTCCAATGAAAAAATTCTGATTATTTATTTGGATTGAGACGTTTTGGAGCAAAATATTTTTTTAGAAAATTTGGCAAAAAATATCTATCATGAAAATAATATTATTACTTTTTATTTAGTTGTCAAGCTATGTTGGATTGTTAATAATGCTATTTACGAGGGCAGCGCCAAAATTTCAAAGCCTGAATATGAAAGAAACAAAGTAGAGTAACAATTTTTTATTATTTTTCAATATAATCCCCCTTCAATTCATCTCTTTATTAACAACTCAATCCCTTAAAAAATATATATTCTTTTGATTTGTCTGCAAAATGAGCTAAAACAGCCTCTTTTAACTCAACTTCGTCGTTAAACCGCCGTCCACGTAAGTCCCTTTTCAAATATCCAAACAAATAATAGTCGCTGGGGGTCATATCTGGACTATACGGAGGATAATCTATCTGTTGGAACCCAAACTCTAAAATGGCAGCTTGTGCAATACTAGCAGTGTGGACAGGTGCATTATTGTGCAAAAGATGCACGCTTGTAGTCAGTTTTCCTCGACGTTTTACATGTATGCAGTCTCTCAATTTATGTAATAATGTTGCGTAATATTTACCATTGACAGTGGTATTAGTTTCTTTAAAATCTATCAAAAGAATTCTTTCACAATCCCAGAAGATCGTGGCCATCACCTGTTTTGTTGACTGGCAGACTCTGAATTTTCTTGGAGTTGCTTCACCCTTACGACGCCATTCCATTGATTTTTTTTTCGATAGAGGGTTATAATAGAGGACCATAGTTTCATCTCCCGTCACAATAGTTTCTATCACAGGCTTCGGTTCCGAACCACAGAGTTTCAAAAAAGACCGCGCCCACTCGACACGGCGTTGTTTTTGAATAGCCGAAAGGTTTTTAGGAACCCATCTTCCATTAACCTTATGCATACCTAAATTATCACACAGGATTCGACGAACACTTGTATCAGAAAGCTTAGTAATTTCTGAGATTTCCTTGCTCTTTAAACGTCGATCACTCAATACCACCTCTTCCACAATGGCACTTTGGCCGTATACACCATCCAGCCCTTCTTTAATGATTTTAGGTACTAACAATTCTTTTGTCAAAAACTTTATGACTGCTCTATACTCAGTTTGCGTTATTGGCGACATTTTCTTGGACACGTCTTCTTTAAAATGCTGTCAATAAAAAACTATTTCACGCAAGACTTCAATTTTTTTTCGCAACCTACTAAGATATATATATATATATATATATATATATATATATATATATATATATATATATATATATATATATATATATATATATATATATATATATATATATATATATATATATATATATATATATATATATATATATACATATATATATATATAAAAGAAGACAAAACTGGAGCTGCATCTATGTCAGGCCGGGAAACTTTGGCGCTAACCTCGAAAATATGTGATTACCAAATGGGATATTGTAAAAAAAAATGCATATAAATGTTTTGAACGTTCTGTATAGCATGAGCAGCAATTTTCAGTTTGCTATTAATATGTGATTGAAAAGCAGGAAATTTGTCAAAAATTACTACTAAATTCTTAGTTTCGATAACGATTATTTATAGAAAGCTCAAAACTCCATGTTATTTTGTTTTCAATAATAGAAAAACACGCTATTCAAGATTGAAGTTTATTAGAGAACGTTTCAAGTTCTCCGTAGAAAAATAATAGTAAATTTGGGAATCATCTGTATATTATTGGATCACTGAATATTTGATACACTCATTCATGCTATATAGCTTCTCTTTCAAGCATTAGCTGATCATGTTTTTTTTATTTTTCGTATCATTTAATTTTAGTTTCTTGTTCCCACATTTTTTAATATAACGCTCTGTTCTGTGTTGTTACTGAAACTATTGATTAGCTGATAAGTATAAATATTAGTATATTTTAGTAAATTGCTTAGTAAATTGTTGTTCATTGGAAACTTATTTCTATTAGCGTTTTGTATAAATAAAAATTAAGTGGGGTAATATCTGGAGACGTTGCCTCCTATCTAATAAGTTTTACAGCTCCATAACAACATTTAGGTAAAATATTCAATGGGAGTATGTGTAAGAACAATATTGAAATCATTCATCATTTATCACCACAGAAAACACTGAATTTAAATTTTTAGCATAGCCGCCTCTCCAACAAATTGGGGTTTTATGTAGCTCAAAAGTGTGAGTTTCTTCTGTTAAGTATTTCTTCTTTGGAAAATTTATATTTCTCAGTCAAAATAATTCTTTTACATTCTTGATTTCTCAAAGCTCATGCTACTGTAATATTATATACACGTCTGGATTCCTCCCGTTTTGTTTGAATATACGACCATTGAAATTTTATATCATAATATGATACAGCACCCCATTGTCAAACCGGTAACCAAAATTTCGAATTTTTAACTAAAATGGCCGAAGAATATAGTCAATTGTTTTCGTGAAAGAAAATTTCAACTATTTTTATTTTTCTTTGTCGCAATGAATTTTTCATAGAACCTAAAAATTTTATAATATACATGACATTCCACTTGAAAAAATCAAGTTATTGCTTGGTTCGAATCGACGTGGCAACGCTGCAACGCGATTTTTAAATTTTAAATGTATGGTCTGTTCATAGATATGAGAAAGTGGCCAATTGTTTTTGAATGGGGTTATCCAAGGGTGGTCATTAATATACAATGCAATAAGATTATTACCCAAAGCTTCGGAATTTAAATTCAGGTAAAATTGTGGTCCGTAATAGAAAATAATTTTATACCTACCTGTGTTTAATATTCTTTGGTTTGGTATACTATTTAGTTTAAGTTTATTAGCAATCATTCCTATTTCGTGTGTAATACAGCTGGTGTTGAATCGTGTGCGAATTATGCAAAATATGTGCGAGTCCAATGCCCAAATGTAGAAAACACTATTCTATTGAGACTAAGGAAGTTATAAACAACGTTTAGTTGACTCTCATTGAATGTGGTGCCAACAAGCAGGCATTTTTAGAAGAACCGGCCACATTTATGAAAATTCCAACATCAACTGTATGGAAAATTGTGAATAATCCCATTTCAGCGCGGAAAAAAAGAAGCGTTGCTGACATTTTCTCGAGTGTAGATGAAAGTGATCAAGTTATTGCTTGGTTCGAATCGACGTGGCAACGCTGCAACGCGATTTTTAAATTTTAAATGTATGGTCTGTTCATAGATATGAGAAAGTGGCCAATTGTTTTTGAATGGGGTTATCCAAGGGTGGTCATTAATATACAATGCAATAAGATTATTACCCAAAGCTTCCGAATTTAAATTCAGGTAAAATTGTGGTCCGTAATAGAAAATAATTTTATACCTACCTGTGTTTAATATTCTTTGGTTTGGTATACTATTTAGTTTAAGTTTATTAGCAATCATTCCTATTTCGTGTGTAATACAGCTGGTGTTGAATCGTGTGCGAATTATGCAAAATATGTGCGAGTCCAATGCCCAAATGTAGAAAACACTATTCTATTGAGACTAAGGAAGTTATAAACAACGTTTAGTTGACTCTCATTGAATGTGGTGCCAACAAGCAGGCATTTTTAGAAGAACCGGCCACATTTATGAAAATTCCAACATCAACTGTATGGAAAATTGTGAATAATCCCATTTCAGCGCGGAAAAAAAGAAGCGTTGCTGACATTTTCTCGAGTGTAGATGAAAGTGATCAAGTTATAATACGGCGCAAAATTTACCAGTTATACGAGGAACAAAGAGTGCCTACATAAGATATTTTAATTAGGAGGCTCGAAAAAGATGAAATCGGTGTTAAATGTTGCAGAACTACCTTATGGAAGTGTATTCAACACAGGGGTTTCATATTTAAAAAAATTGACAAAAGACAAGTTTTAATGGAATCTTTTAGAATTCAGAAAATATCTAGAAAAAAATAGGATTTACAATTATTTACTTAGATGAAACCTGATTCGACACTTATGATACCCCGTAAAAGGGTCGGGTTGACTCAACCGATTAGTGTAAAACAAACGCGCCATCAAAAAGAGGCAAAAGAATATATTTTGCATGCTGGCTCTAATGATGGTTGGATTCCAAATGGACTTTCTCTGTCTGCGAAAAATATTAAATATTCTTCTCTGGATCACCATGAAGACTCCACCGCTGATTTATTTGAAAGTTGGTTTAAAAACAAAGTAGTTCCAAACATTCCTCCTAATAGCGTCATTGTAATGGACAATGCAAGTTATCACAGTAGAGAGTTGACTAAAACCCCTTCCTCATGTGACACCAAAGCAACAATCCAAAGCTACATGTATAATAACGACATTTATTTTCACGAAGATTATCAAAAAGTAATTAATTGAGGTTCTACAAAGCTTGAACTTATAAAAGGAATACGTCTGTATTAATGATGTAAAAAATCTAGGGCATACAGTTTACCACTGTATATTTAATCCCATTTTACATGTTTGGCACCAACTGAAATCTGCCATCCGTCGTAACAATGTTTTTCCCCGTGTTCACTCCAATGTCCTCAAACTTATAGAAACCAAAGTTTTTAACATCTCTCCACAAAGTTGGGCAAATTCTGTTAAACATGTAGAAAAAGCAGAACAATCGTATATCCATATTGCAAATAATATACAACAAATAATAATTAGAACAGGCGATGATAGCGATAGTGATACTGATATATTATGTGAACAATTTTTAGTAATTTAAGTAGGTAATAAAAATAGTTTGCAATTTTATTCTAGATTTAAACATAATTACATACATAAATTAATAAGTATTGTGCTAACAAAACCCCACATAATTAAATTCTAAGCAAAAGTACGCGCCTGTTCGGCCATATTTCATTCTTACAGCTTGCCCGGGTCTTTCCTTAATTCGTATCAGTTAGTCATTTTCTTATATCTATGAACAGACTTTACTTCTAATACGCCATCGAGTTTGGTGCACATACTATTTCTCTCTCTGTTGCATCTATTTCAAAGAATATGAATCCTCACAATTTTTTTAACCTTTGAAACGATAACTTAGTAATAATTATTTCTGCCGCAAACTCTTTTTTCATTTATTTATTTGTTCTGTTGTCATCGACTTTATTTCTCTTTCCCAACGGTGACAAAAAGGGAACCTGTGAGCGACACGCTTCTGTTACTATATATATTCCCCTACAGATTCCACTTGCAGCTCGCTGGACCGGTGCATCCCAAATCCGTTTTAATTTTCTCACCTTTGACCCGAGGGGTGATCCACTTTAGATCTTGTTCAGCATCAATACGTTTATGGAAATGTTCTCTACTCTATTGTCTACATTATTGCACTGAACTTTTGATCCGTATCTTTTGTTAGGTCCGGAACCTGTTACTTTGTATATTTTGGGCAATTTTGTTAACTTCCCTATTGCTTTTATTTGCGAATTGAAGTATGTGGGTGATTATTAGAAAAGATCTAAATTAAAAGTTTGGTCAAAATTAACCGAAGGTTTTGAAGTCAAATTTATACAAAATGCAAAAAGAGAAGATACTCCAGAATTCCTCAAAAAGGAATTGCGTTGGTTGCCTGGTGGAAACATTTTATTGTGTTTATTATCCATATCTTAAAAAAAGCAATATATACTACCATAGTTAAACCATATTACTCTCGTTTCCAGTTCTTGACTTGATAGATTTAATACTTTGAGGTTCAGCCTATGTTTATTTTTTCTCATCTTTTGTTATTGTATTGTTTATTTGTTTTTCTGATTATATATATTTTTTAAAATTTAACGCTCTGCCTTCTCGGAATTAAAAGATGCTGCAAACAGAAATGTCATAGTTCTTTTGGATTTTTAGATTTTGGATTGAGATACACCAACTTCGCCTGCATTATTGGTGGATTGAGTAGCTCATAGTCATGTTGCCGGTCTCAAGACCGGGTAATGGAGGAGGTTTGTAGGTAAGGTTAGCTTCCTGCCTTGAGTAAAAAAAATAATGTTTGGCAGCTAGGAAGGTTTCCTTCTCTACCTACAAAAGGATTTTAAATGAAACGTCAAAGGGTGCAGACAACTCCAGTTGCTCATACAGCACTCCACATTAGTCATTTAAAATTCTGATATTTACAGTTTCCGGACTTGTTACATAAAATTCTTTTTTTTTCAGAATGTGTTCTATTTATTTTTTATGCCTTTTAATTATGTAGTTTGATTAAATATTGTTTACTTATTATTGATGTGCCTAACTTATTTTCCCATTTGATTAAATAATTCAATATTTTTTCTGTCTTTGGTCAGTGAAACTACTGTCCTGCTAAGCTGTAAAATCCCATCCGACTTTTGGAAAGTTTGGGAGATATTGATAAATTTGTTTTATTTTTTTACGAAAAATGTTGGTTATTGAGCAAAATGGGGATATTTACCTTTGTACTGTGTTTAGTTCATTTAATTGTTTTTGTTTTTCTTAAAAAATTCCAGCAATCTTCGCATCATTAATAAATTGAAAAGAGCCATATGTACATTATTAGCTATACACCTTCACCCAAAATTTTCAGTTATAATGTAATTGAAATAAGTGCCGCAACTGTTTCATCTATACGATAAAGAACGCAATAACTGGAGAAGGAGATACGACGCTTATTTCGCGCATCTCACAATGACGTCACTGGGCTTTTCTCTATTGAGACAGACTCTACAAAACACCTAACCAAATAACATAAATAAACGTGTAGCGACATATAGCCGTTATAGAGCCAGATGCAATAACAAACAAATAGAGAAATGATTATAACTGACACCAGATCGGAATATTAACAACGACGATAACAAAAAAAATAATTGGCGGCAATAAAAAATTCACATCACATTCCGATCTTTAAACGTTAGCTGCATCTTTTATGTTTTGTTGCTAATAAAAAAAAGCCAGACGTAAAATGGTATCGCACGCCCAACACATTTCGACCTTATATTCTGATCAAGCAATAAAAGAAGATGGGATATCATCGAGAACGTCGTTAGCATATGAATTAGGGTTATATTCTTTGATTTCTCCCGACACACACGCACACTCACACACTCACGTTACAGCGATGCTTTTTTTTTTTGATGATTTCCAATTCCCGATGGCGAGAAGGGTTTTTTAGTCGCATTTGCTTTTATCTGTGAATTACATATTTATTAGGATATTAGGTACACCTCATAACATGAATGTACATCACATATACTGAGTACACACTGCTAAAATATTTTTTTATACACAGTTCTTAGAATGTGCTAGAAAAAATATTCTTTAAGGTAAAATTATGAATTGATCAACAACCATCTAGACTATATAAATAACAACATCCCTCCTACCACCATACTTAATTCATAGTAAATAACCTATTCCTTTTATCTGCGTTCGTAGGGCAACTAACCGATATGACGAAAATAGTTTGTCTATAGTTATGGCCATAATTTAGTCTAAAACGAGTCTATATTCGCTTTGGTGGTTTGCAATGTTAGCAGAGTAGTAGCTTTTAGGTAAGAAATATGCCTGGCAAACATTGTAAAGGTTTTGGTATGTTTTCTGATTTTTGATGTTTTTTTTTTAGATTAAATCAAATTGAAATAAAGGCATCTTACCGAGGCACGATATCATCCATATTATAAAATACTGTTTCCAAAAAAGAAAATATAATACTTACAAATTGACGTGTTAAACTTGGTTTCAGACTATGAGACATTGATAGAAGCATTCAAATCTGGGAACTCGAGCCGGCATGATTACTTCTCCCATTCTCATTTGTTATTATTGTTTAAAATTTATTAGATCAGCTTTTTATATTGAAGTAGATTGTGTAGACGAAATTGCACCTTTTCTGTTTTATTTAACAAAATTCCCATTTTTTCAATGGGAAAAATTTATTTTTTTTAAATAATAAATAAAGTCAATATTACTATATTTTTATAAAATTTCTATTATGTATTTGTATAAAAGGTAAATTTCATAATAACATCAGAAAATCAAAATGTTGCAAATCAAATATGAGCGCTTATTTCTACATGAAAGCTCCTCCATGGAAGTTTTAACAACATTTGAATATTTTACAAAATAACTAAATTACAAAAATGCGTTATTTTGCCTTTTTCGAAAGATCGCAATCTAGAACAGAGTTCGGCAAAACTTTGTTAAAAACATCTTAAATAAAGTTTTGTTTCTAGAAAAGACCCATAGATTGAACTATGAATTATATAAATGACATATTTTAGAATATCAAGTAGATTAATAGAATATGGAGTTAAAGGTTTAAATTGCTGCCCAATATAAATAACTCACGTTCGAAGTATATTCTTTTTCTGAAAGGGAGTCTTTTGGCACATACTTTTCTTTACATTTACTCTTTAAGATGCATTCTGGTCTTGGTGGGGCTGATTTAACAAATTTTTCACAGTAATTGGAGTTTATGTTAGTCCGTTCTTCCGTACAGATTAGGTTCCCGATGTTAGAAGTATTGGTCGTTTGGGATGGTGTTACATTTAGTAATACTTCTGACCATTACCTTCTCCCGTTTTCTTAAATTAGGCCTTGGAGCTGTTCTTGGCCGATCTCTTTTTTTTTTCTAAAGCTGGGCAGTCCTATTTGAGATGTGGACTGCCAGCTATCTCTCCATGTTTTAAAGGGCCTTACTGGTTGTCTCTTGCATGCTGGAATGGAATCCCTTGCTGTTCGGGCTAGTCTATTGCATTCCATTCGTGTTACAGCCGGTTCCACTTCCGCCTTCTCTGTCTTCCCTGCATACCTTACATACGTTTCTTAGTTGATTGTTCTTTTGTTCTTCAAAATATTCTTTTCATTTTTGCTGTTTTGCTCTCGTTTCTACTGATTTATATATGCGTCCTTTTGGGTCTATCCCCAGATAAATAAGTCTCAAACTTTGTCGCAATTTAATGCTATTTACAAAAATTCTGACTGCTCCTGCGTCCATAGTTGTTGAGTCGAACTTGCTGACGTCTCGCCAATCATACTCTACGCTTCCTCAGAGCGCCAGGAAGTTCGGAACCAACAACAACCGACGTAGAAGGAATCCAGAAGTTTCTTTCAAAAATTTTCCGCACTTGGTTTAAGATTTTGCTATCCAATCTCCGGGTAAATTTAAAAAAATGCAAGCTGCAGCTATAAGGCTCCATACTATCCCTTTAGTATACTCAGTAAAACTACAGAAGAAACAAGACTGCTTTCGAAAAAACGTCACTGGGTGGGACAAGTTCATAGCGCCTAGCGCGAAGCAGCTTTTTATCATAAAAGGAAAGACCTTCACGATTTAGTGTGGTAAAGGGATGCATTGTTGTCCTATCGTGCTCCTGCGGACCACTATGGAACTTTTGCAAAATCAATGTAATTTAATTATGCATGCACTCTATATAAAATGTCCTTCATATCTCGTGGAACTTCAAAATTACAGCAAACATAGGTAAATATCAAAATTTGCATACATAATTTTGTCGTTGTCGAATGATGTTTTTTCAAATATCTCTCATATAATTGACGAACGCTGAAACTCTCACGACACGATTTACGATACTGTTCAAATAAAATTATCTCATCTTTAACGGTTTTTTATTTATCGCCAATAATTTAGCCACAAAAACGGAAATTTTAAGGACATTTTAGATTTTTTGCCCATAAACGACACACCCTGCATATGATACAATCAGTGTTCGAAGTAGAGGTTATAGCCCTTGATTTTCCACGAGTCCTGGTTCAAGAATTTTTTGAAAATAATAAATGGTTTTCGAGAAAATATTTTTCTTCTGAAACCATGCAGTGCGCCGTAGTAATCAATGACGTCATGGCGTCTTGACAGCCCCCGAAATAGCGATTTCAATATGATTTTTTTCAAATATCCCGAGCAGCATATGTGATAGAGGAAAACTGCAAATATAAAAATTGTAGCTCTTGATGCGGCCTATGACACGGTTTGAACCAATTAGCCGTATTTTTTACGATATTTGATTTGCGGCTAATAATTTACTCTGTAAAAAAACAATTTTCTAGGTTTTTTAGATTTTTGCCTACAATTTAAAAACCCTGTATATAATCGAAAAAATGCCTAAAATAAAAGTTATTGTCTTGGATCTTCTGTGTCTGCCGGTTAAAGAATTTTGCCAATCGGTTTGAACGATTATGGAGGAAAACATATTTCTCTGGAAACTAAAAAAAAAATAAATTCAAATATATTTAAAAAATACTTTGTAATATTTGATTGCGCCCAATTTCTACAGTTTAAATGTATACACGGACTTTTACTTCTCTGCTAAATTTGAAGTTGATATGTGCAAATTTAGGACACTTAACACATTTGTCATTTAGCACGGAATATCGGGAACACCCTGTACAATAGGTGAAAACCTTAAATAAAAAAGTTTTTGCTATCTATGCAGGCTATATCGCAATATAAAAGAAAGTGAGATCTGAATCATAGTCTTTCAGTCATAACCAATTTTTAATAATAGGGGGGCCCATTTATCAGTTTTTTTGAATTTGCGGCACACCCTGTATATTTTTGAAAAATGGTCAAAAATAAAAGTATATAGAGCCTTATCTTCTGCATCTTCTGGTTCAAAAATTTTTTTGGTCTCGTAAACATAGCATATCATAGCAAGGTCCAAAAAACAGTCGAAAATTGCGAAAAAAAGATGGATACCGGCGTCGGATCAGGGCCATTTCTTATAAGCTTATGTGCCTCGTGGAGTGTTCAAAAGGAGGCAAATTTCAATTTTGTAGCTCCAACGGTTCGAAAGTTATGCAGGAAAAACCAAAAGACGAGAACGGAGAATGGAGATCGGACAGACAAAAAAAAAATTTTTTTTTTGACGGTGATCATTTCTGCACCAACGGCGATCCCGTAGGACTTACCGTTACCGAGATATAAAATTTTAATACGAGCGAAATTCGATTTCATCTATTTTCGGAAGTAACAAGATTGAAGCATTCGAGATGTGGATCCACAGACGTATACTGAAGATACCATAGACATCAAGAAAAACAAACAATGAGATCTTGAGGATGATCAATACACACCTCGAATTGCTGAACACGTCGAGCCACTTGATACGTAACGAAAGATACCAATTCCTACAGTTGATAATTGAAGGGAAGATTGAAGGAAAGAGAGGAATTGGCAGGAACAGGATGTCTTGGCTTCGCAACATCAGACAGTGGACGGGACTGAGACTTTAAGATCCGTGTTTTATTTATTTTTTTTAAAGTGGGAATTGACTGATGAAAATCAAAAATGTTAAATTCATTACAGATAAAGGAGACAGGTAGGAATATTTCTAAAAATATTCTCAAAAAATGCAATATCTTCCTGGCATTTCATGAAATTTTTGAAACCCTCTCTTATAACAAAAATTAATATCAGGGACAAGTCCTGGACTGTTTGTTATATTAATTTATTGAAAACGCTCAAAGAACGGCTATATAACTGTAATTTTAATATTAAGGGATTTTAAAATGGCCTTTTTTAATCTTAATATTGAAAATTTGTTATCTATGCGGGGTGTCATAATGACAGGTAGATCGTGATTTTATTTCTCAAAAGATGTTTGTTGCAGAATTTAAAAGATTTTTTGAACTTTGTATTGCCCAACTGAGCCTTCTGAGAAAACATTTATATTTCTGTGTGTTGTCACAGTCAATAATAAAGTTTATAATTACGTTTTGTGTTATCTGTTAAATAAGATGAAGTTTCGTTTTTCGTGAAAAACCAGATGAAACCAAGGCAAGTTGAATTTATAAAATAGAAGGGGTAAAGTACTTGACCCATAACTCTTGGATTGGTGTGACTGGTAACATAGATCAGTATGAATACATTGACATAGTGGAAAACGTCATACAACCATACGAGAAAGAAAATTTATCAGTATTTGGAAAATTCAACATGGCAGGATAACCACTTAAATGTTTAACAGTGTCTATCGTGCAGGTACAAACGTATGTAGTGCCAGAAAATATCGTCTTAGTAATACGTATTACTTATTAATTTGTCGCTTAATAAATCAAATTTCCCTAAGTTAATTTATAAATAAGATTATGCAAGGTTTGCATCAAAAAGAAAATACAGATTTAGTCTTTATATTGATTTTTTTTTGGAATTATTGTTTCGAATAATACGCTTTTGCTTGAACAAATAAGTACTCTTTTATTGAAATCGTTCTTCATCAATCAGCGTAACAGCGGTGGAGTCATTGATGCATCGGTGGTTGGGGGCTTGTCGACCTTTGACTTAAAATACTCTCTAAGAACAAATCTGATGTTACACACTAGGAGCCAATTTTGATCACTACAACCTATGGGTCCAATGTTTCCTTCAACCCAGAGTGACATGTTGTGGGTTGTTCGATAATTACTGGGGGTAACACAATTTTAATGATTAACAAAGGTACGATAGTGAAAATATGCTTCATCGTTAAGAATTATTGTGCTTGAAAAAGCAGCATCACTTGTTGAATTTCAATTATTCATTGTGTTAAATGTTGTCACCAAGGAGACACATATCTTTTGTCAGTATATACTGTAAAGCTTTTTGAAATTTGCAACTGCCGGTCAAAACCCCTAATTGACGTTCCTCATGCTCTATCGACTTTTAATTAATTCTTTACATTATGTATAAAACTCAGCGGCGAGTAAACTTTTATTATTTTTTAAATATTGGACAATGATTGTTATAGTAGATAGTAGTAGCAGTTCAGTTATACCGCATAACGTTCTATTTTTACTCTAACATTAAACTCTTAGATCGAGTGTTATATATATTTCCTTTATACATGCCTAGCTTAAAGTATAATGATGGTAAAGGGACAAACTCGTTCCTAATTGAGCGTATCCTGCATCCGCAAGGACTTCTCACCTTTGACCGAAGGGGTGATCTGGTTTCGATCTTGTTTGTGCCCAGCATCATCACACGTCGCACTTTATAAGTGGACGGGGTCTTTAGCTATTGTATGTTTTATAAACAAGTTTGACCTGCAGGTCAAATAAATATTTATTTAAATATGATATTTTAAAGAGCGGTAGAAGAATGATTTTAATTTTTTTGGAAGATTTATTAACTATCGATCTAAATTAGTGTGCGAAGAGGAATTTAGTTCAGCAGGGTCGAGATAAATATTGTGTGATAAATAATTAAAATTTACCACATTATCATAAAGATTTTGTTAGAGTCGTTTTGAAATTATACTGAGACTGCAACAAAGCAAAAATGCAACAACTCTGTAATCATTAACTTTCACTATTAAAATATCAATTATGATACAACAGTTATAGTATTTTCTGTTATATTTATTTTACAATTTTTACAAATTGTTTGTAACAGTTGTGTTCAAATAGAGAGGTGACATTTAAGTTCCTTCCTTTCATGGGTATTATAGTATTTTCTGTTATATTTATTTTACAATTTTTACAAATTGTTTGTAAGAGGTGTGTTCAAAAAGAGAGGTGACTTTTAAGTTCCTTACTTTCATGGGTTTCTTGAGTTTTGGGATTAGGAAAAAGTCGCAGGTTGCCATATCCGGTGAGCATGGTAGCTGAATCGTGATTGTGGTTTTGTTTTTGGCCAAGAAGTTAGACACAAGCAATTCCGGATGTTTTCTTCGCATTGCTTCTCGCAAACAGCGCATAACTTCAAAGTAACAGTATTGATTTACCATACGACCCTGTGGTAAGAACTCTTGATGTACTACTCTACGATAATCAAAGAAAACAATAAGCAAAACCTTGACTTTTGATAGAATTTGATGCGCTCTTTTCGATTCACCACTAGTTATGATCACTATCATCATTAACATCGTTTAACAGCTTTCCTTCGACGGTCATTTTGTTCAAAATTAAGCAATTTCGGAATAAATTTGGCTATTACACGTTTTATGCTCAAAAATGTATGGCACGAGCCAGCAATGGCCTGGCAACGCCGACTTCCTCAACCACTTCTTTAATAGTGGTTCGATGATTTTTCAACATCGTTTGTTTCACTTCTTCGTTGCTTTCATCAGTTATTGACTTGCTAGGGCGTCCAGAGCGAGGTTCGTCATCGGTGTCTTCTCGGTCATCTTGGAACAGCTTGCACCACTAATAAACATTTTTTTTGCTCAAAGTACATTCACCATATGCCGTTGTCAACGTTTCAAGTGATTTGCAGCACTGTGTTCCATTTTTTATTCAAATTTTTATGGAAATTCTTTGTTCCATTTTTTTTGACAGCAGAAAATCGTCGAACACATAAAAGACGTCTTCCACTTCTGTCTCGCAAAAAAAAATTAAACTTGTAAATTAGCTGAAACTGAATATATGTTAGGAACATGTCTACCAACATAACAAAAAGTGTATGTTTTTAACAAGTTTTTGTACTTCCACAATACTTCGACAATACCATTTGTAACAAGATAACCCATAGTAAAGAAAAATAAAACAAAAACAATTAATTAAATTAAATTAATTAAAAGACTAAAAACCCAATCCGCATTTTATTTATTTAATAATGTTTTAATTTATAATTAAAATAATGTTTAATGTTCTTCCGAAATAGTTTTAAACATGATAAGGCCAAGAAGTGTCTATGCCGATTAAAAGTTTTTGCCCCCCTTTAGGTAAACCCCCGTTTGTAAAGGACAGATTTGTGTTGATGCACAGTATTCTCCTTAATATTTACGTTATGAGTTGTACAGTTAAAAACTAGCTTATCTTTTAAATAAGGAGGGCTCGAAGACTTTAAGATCTTGTATATTAACACAGCGAATAGGTAAAGTCTGTTGATAGATATAAGAAAGTGACTAACTGATACGAATTAAGGAAAGACCCGGGCAAGCTGTAAGAATGAAATATGGCCGAACAGGTCCGTACTTTGCTTAGAGTTTAATTATTTGTTATTTATGTATGTATTTATGTTTAAATATAAAATAAAATTACCTACTTAAATTACTTATAATTATTCCCATGATATATCAGTATCACTATCGATATCATCGCCTGTTCTAATTATTATTTGTTCTATATTATTTGCAATATGGATATACGATTGTTCTGCTTTTTCTATATGTTTAACAGAATTTGCCCAACTTTGTGAAAGGATGTTAAAGACTTGGATTTCTATAAGTTTGAGGACATTGGAGTTAACACGGGGAACAACATTGTTACTAAATATGCAGTGGTAATGTGGAAGCCTTAAAACTGTATGCAATAGATTTTTTGCATAATTATCACAGACGTATTCCTTTTGTAGGTTCAAGCTTTGTAGAACCTCAATTAATTGCTTTTTGGTATAATCTTCGTGAAAATAAATGTCGTTATTATACATGTAGTTTTGGATTGTTGCTTTTGTGTCACATGAGGAAGGGGTTTTAGTCAACTGTCTATTGTGATAACTTGCATTGTCCATTACAATGACTCTATTAGGAGGAATGTTTGGAACTAGTTTGTTTTTAAACCCGCGGTGGTGTCTTCATGGTAATGCAAAGAAGATTCTTTTTTTTCGCAGACAGAGAAAGTCCATTTGGAATCCAACCATCTTTAGAGCCAGCATGCAAAATAATCATTCTTTTAATTGTTCTTGATGGCGCGTTTGTTTTACACTTATCAGTTGAGTCAACCCAAGCCTTTTACTACGGGATATCATAAGTGTCGAATCAGGTTTCATCCAAGTAAATAATTGGCCTTTGTTGTTCTCTGTAAATCCTAATTTTTTCTATATATTCCAGTTGACATTTCCGAATTCTACAAGATTCTATTAAAACTTGCTTTTTGTCAATTTTTTAAAATCTAAAACCCATGTGTTGAATTCACTTCAATAAGATAGTTCTGGCACATTTAACACCGGTTTTATCTTTTTCAAGCCTCCTAATTAAGATATCTAATGTAGATACGCTTTGGTCCTGGTATAACTGGTAAATTTTACCCCGTATTATATCTTGATCATTTTCATCTACACTCGAGAAAATGTCAGCATCGCTTCTTTTTTTCCTCGCTGAAATGGGATTATTCACAATTTTCCATACAGTTGATGTTAGAATTTTCGTCAATGTGGCCATTTCTTCTAAAGATGCTTGCTTGCCGGCACCACATTCAATGAGAGTCAAATAAGCATTGTTTATAACTTTCTTAGTCTCAATAGAATAGTGTTTTCTACATTTGGGCGGGAGCATCTCCTGAGATAAGTGTGTGTACTTTACTGACCTGTTGAACAAGGACTAAACAGAAAGAAAACTGTACTTAACTCGATAACAACTTTATACTAGGACATGCAACTAAAGGTTGTCAAGACCCACCGAAAGTTTACTTCTGATCGAAGAGTGGACCATCAAAAAATATAAATCCATTAGAAGCATCTGCGACGGTTTGTCATACGGCCCACGAAGCGACCCGCCAGAAACGTGGCCATTAGGACTTGGGGGGAATGTAATTGTACACGGAATCGCAGTCCGGGTAAATTTAAATCGCCGCAGTCGCTTTCTAATAAGATCAATATGTTGATGTGAGTCCATAACGTGAGAGTGATGTTTTTTACACAATTGTTATCAGTCAGTTTTGCAATGCAATTATTTTTAAAATGTGAAACTGCGTTTTCAGAAATGTACAGGATTAAAAGGGCTTTATAAATTGTTGCTATAACATTGATTACGAGAAATGTGTATAACAAACTCGAATAATCTTTAAAGTGACAACATAAAATGGTAGCATAGTTTCAACATTTTATCATTTATATCATGAGCAGAACAAAAATCAGTTTTTAAACAAAAACTTCAAAATTTATACAAATATCGATGAAATAACAGTTGTACGTAAGGTAAACATTTAGGAATAATTTTGAAGAGTGGCGTTTTTAATCTCACGTCTCTTGTTTATTAAAAATACGAATTTAGCTGTTAGGCCAATGTATAAAATTATCACTGTGATAATGCTTTTAAAGTTTATATGTGTTGGTAGGCATTTTGTGCCAATTAATCAAACTGGTCCGGGGTGGTGCAAAATACAAATAGGTATTTAATTCAAGTACAGGCAACATAGTGCACATTCAAGTGTCTTTTCGTTCGACCATGTTTACCAGAAGCTTTATTTTCAGTTCGGTTACTATTTCCAATAATATAAATAAAATAAATAAGAATTAAAAGTTCAGATTTTCACGAAATTATATATTTTCACATGACAATTGTTTCGACAACACCGTGTCTTTATCACATTTGATAAAGCCTCCTCAGCTCAATTAGTAAATCGCTTGCCTGATTATACCACTCCCAAATAAACCATGGACATTTTGTATAACCCCCTATTGCTCTCAATGCATCAACTGATGTTCTCGGTAGTTTATTGTCTTCAAAAAAAATCCTAAATTTTCATACGTTTCTTTCAAATGTGCCGAATGTGTAACCGGATCTGAGGTCAGTTCATTACCATTCAACCTATAAACATCTGAATTTTGAGATTTTGGACTTTTCGTTTTATTGTTTTTTAAAAATTTTCCTATTGTGTTGCTAGTTCTGAAATTTTGACAAATGTTTTGAAACTTTTTCACTGGGTTCTCATATGTATGTAATTGTTTTAAATTGTTCGTGTTCTGTATTAGGTTTCGGATAAATAGAGTTTACTGTTGTCTGGATTTGTTTTTTATTTATAATTTTATCGTTAATGGACAAATTGTAGCCGTTGTTCACTGCAATTTGTTTAATGATATTAAGTTCTTTGTTGTAATTTTCTGTTGAGAGTGGCCTGTTAAGAAGTCTGTGTATAGAAGAGTGAAATGCAGACATTTTGTGCCTATAAGGGTGATTTTATGTATGACTGTGTCCGTTTGTGAAAATTTATGGTAAAATGGAAAAATCTAATTTGTTTTGCGTTTTCGTAATAGTTAAGTCTAAAAAATTGATAGAATTATCCTGTTCAATCTCCATAGTGAATTTTATACATTATATATTTATGTATTTATTTTGTTAAATGGATTTTCATCAAGTAAAAGCCACCTCAGTTCAATTAATAATATAAATGGCCTAAATAGTAAAAATTAAATAAAAAACTATGTACTGGCAGTTGCCGGGATGTAACTAAACTTAACTCTATTCTCAAATTTGAAAATATTTTGCCTCTAGTCATTTATCAAAGTCCTGTTATTATTATTGTTATTAGAATGGGAAAATGGCAATTTTTTGGTTCATCAAATAAAAGGAGGCATTTTTGCTTTGCTCCTAAACTGTATAGGGAAGAACTACTTTCAAATACCTGATTAGGCAGTGATAAATCGTACGGAAAATGTGACTTTAAAATGTCATTAAACACTGCAATCGTTTTTGTTCCTTGAGTCACGGATGGGATGACCGGAATGTTTTGATATTTTGAAGTTTTTTAGTTTTGAAGGTCACTTAGTGAATGTGTTAGTGCTGTTTAGTAAAAATGCACTAATGGCTGTAGAAAACGTGACGTTTTTATAAAACCTGTTGTGTATAAAGATCCAGTGGAATTAAAAATGATTTGATTTCGGAGCAACTAATAAAACATAAATTATTAATACTGCAAAAATAAACTGAAGTCGGCACGAAATTAATTTCTCACGAGGCGTCACGAAACTGTTAGTCTGTGGGGATTGAAACGGTAAAGTACACATTAACTATGCCGGGCTAAGAACCTTAGTAAATCTGTACAGACCCGGCATTAAATTGTTTGTGTCACCGAGGTCCACCCTACTTAATCAAGTTGGCCGTGTCCAAAACTTCAACAAGAAACTTTCTTAATCTCGTTTGGGCCTCGGAGGAATCAATAGCTTGTAATTTAGTCGATTCTGTCAATTTCGCTAACCTGACGTGTAATAAATTTAACGCAGTCTTTAACTTCGCAATTCGGGATGCAGTTGATACGCGGAGGGCTGAAAATCGACAATCCCGGAAATTTGAAGTTTTTTTTTATCCCCCTCAAAAATTTGAAAACATATCGAGCTTCGTGAACAAGATAACCAACTATAGTCAAAAAATGCAGATTCCGTGAATAGTAATATAAATACAATTAATTATGTTGATTGATTGATCAAAAAAATTTATAAAAATGTTATGCTAGAGCTTGATAATATCGATCCTTACAAAAAACGAAACCGACCAATGGTTTTTCTAGGAAGGCAGAGTAAAGGAGGTAGAAACATATTAGTGGATTGCAATTAGCTGCAGCAACACGTATTTATGTGGAGTTTAAGCCCTAAAACATATTTATATGGTTTTTTCATGAAAAAAAGGAATATGCTCTATTATAACACACACGTGAAACAGATGATTTGATAAAAGCGAAAGAAGAAAGAAATAAAAGAAAGAGGAATGGTGTCAAGGGCAAAAATCTTAAAAAAGCTGAAAAAGAAAACAAGGCACTTTTTAATCAGATACAGATATAAATAGTGCAAGAGGAAAATGGTTCTTTAAATGAAAAAGATTACGAGGACAATAATTCTTCTTGCATAGTTTGTGGAGGTTTAATTTATTGCAGAAATTGCATGACTGGAATGATAAATATGATACTCATTTATCAGTTGATCTGTGCAATCTGCAGCCACCATAAGATTTTTTTTAGAAATTCAGATATATTAATACTTGATTTGTCCTCATGCTGTATTGTAAGGTGTACTCGCATAGGGTTTTGGATGACTTGCAGTCACACTAATTCTTGACAAAATGTCCGGAACAAATAAAATTAGAATGGAACAGGACGAAGCTGAAGTTATTTAAGTTTGAATGAAAAAATTATTGCGTTGTAATTTTTGCCTAAGTTTAATAACACGAAAGTAGATCAACAAATAGTATTCAACAATATTTTATTGTATTTTATTTTAGCAAAAAATCTTTACCAGATTTGAGTAATACATTATTAATTGATAGAATATCCATTGCTAATTAACCCTGACAACTTCTCAATGACATTTTCGGGATAACGTGTCATTTCACCAATTTTATTTAGCAAGGATTGTTTATTTGGAAATAGTCGGATACGAATGCGACGTTCTTCTTTCCAATCCTTTTCAATGGGGTTAAAGTCTGGGGATTGTCCTGGTCACTGCAAAACTCCAACCTTGTTTTCTCCAAACCATTGTTGAACAACTTGTGAATGGTTTTTGATCGTTGTCCTGTTGGAAAATTAAACGCAATGGCACTTCCCATTCTGCAAAAGGAAGCATAACATGAAGTATCAGATTTGAATATTTTGTTGCTCCTTAAATAATCGTATTTGCATGGGTCTAAGAAACAAATCATTTCTCGAAAACGATTTACAAAACATCCGCAAGGTCCAATAGTATAAACGGGTATTCTTAATAATTTTTAAAAATTGATGATAATAATAATAGATCATAACTAGAAGACGTGGTTTTCAGTTGTCAGATTCTTTCACGTGACCGTATAGGCAGCTTAAACTGTTGTATTTGAGGTATTTAATGTTGTAAAATATTGTACAAGGTGTTGCGGATATCCTGTGATACATTAAAAAATATATAATGTGTCTTAAATTTGCAGATATCGACTTCAAATTTAGCAGGGAAGTAAAATTCGATACCCGCATTTAAGGTTTAGAATTTCGAATATTTGAAAAAAAAACAATTTTTTTTTTGTTTATTTCCACTTTCCTCCAAAACTATTAACTCTATCGGCAAAATTCTTGAATATATAAACGCAGAAAATCTGGAGAGTAACACTTTTATTTTAACCATTTTATGGATTATATACAAGGTTATGACAGAAATACAAAAGATCCTGAAAATTGTTTTTTCGTGAGTAAGTTATTAGCCGTAAATCAAAATTCGTGAAAAATATGGCTGTTTGGTTTGTAGGCAGCTCTGGAAGCTACAATTTTTGTATTACGACGGTTTTCGATTAAATGCTATCAGATAAAAGTAATACACCAGGAAACGCGGGAGATTCGGGGCTATAACTTTTACTTGGGACATTTTTTTGGGTTATGTACATGGTGTGTCGATTATGGGCAAAAAATCTAGAAGACCTTGAAAATTGTTCGTTGTGTGGGTAAATTATTAGCCTTTAATGAAAAACTATAAAATATAGATTCATTTGTTTTTAACAGTATGGTAGAATGTGTCGAAAGGGAGTTTCAGGAAATCGCTATAACCAGCAAAAATGTTTATATTTACTAAAGTTTGCCGTAATTTTGAAGTTCGGCGAGATGCGAATTCAATTTCTTTGGTATTTACTCTCGCTAAAACCCGTCTTGTGAACACATTTTCTGACTGTCGCTCTACTTTTGACACGTTAATATTTACATTTAAAATTAAATGTCAAAATAAATTCATTTGTTTTGTCACTTGTAATCATAGCCTACGTTGCAGTTTTAAACGTTATTGTTGAAATATGAATTTGCAAATATTTCTGCAAGTGTTGTTTTACTTTTGTCCGATAGTATAGAATAGAGTTTTGATTTATTTTGAATAATCTATCAATCAAGGTCTCAAAATTTGCTAAACGAAAATAATTTAAGTTTAAGAGTTTGTTAAAAAAATACAATATTTAATTCAAAAAATCTATGTTTGGCAAATGTTTGGCCGGTTAAATATCTAACCCAAAACCAAGACACCTACGCGTTCGCCGCATAAAATACAAAACATCAATCATAAACCGAATGCGCGCGAGTTCGCCTTCTTTGATCGGTCTTATTTTTCACCGAACAAACGAATGAAAGAGGCGGAAAAAACGTGTCGTTTCGTTCCCATTTTTACGGATTTGGCCGCGGGAATATATCGACTTAAATTAGGTAGTTGGCTGCGACAGTGACATATAAACTCGGTCGGCGACAAAAACCAAATCCCGTTTCCCCGGAGCGGGTCCGTAGTCCGGGCTTATTTAAATCACGAGAGCCTTGGAAACGCCTGATAGCTTCTGACGCCACAATGAGATGCTGCCCAGCCCTCTACGTAAATATGCACAAATATGACAGGGGATGGTTCGGGACGGGAAGCGGACAGATTTACTACAATACGACCAAGCAAATGCCTGCGGGATGCGGGAGTATCGTAAAATCAGAGTTTTATTTCCAGAAATATGACGTGTAGATTTGAGAGAAAGTTGCCGAAATGCTTGCATATTTTTCGCCACGTTAATTTCGATCGAATCCCATCAGAAAATTGTTTTAACAGATATTTTTCCCATTTTTGGTACTACAAACTTCACTCACTCTCTCTGCAAATTATATCGTAAGTTTACTGTTTTTGTTTTTGCGTTTTATATTCCAATAAAAGAAATTGTATCACGTGGCTTTATTTGTAATCACTATTTTTTTTAATTACATGCAAATGCAATAAAAAGTTTGTAATTTAATTGGAAATATTAAGAAACATTTCCATTTTCGTTGTAAACTGCAAGTTAATTACTTTTTATAAAACTTCTGGATTTTGTTGAGTCGAACTTGCTTAACGTTTCGCCAATCATAATATTGGCTTCTTCAGAGCTTGACTGAAACTGGCTCGCATTTTACTCTGTACCTGCTTTTATATTGTTTGAGGGGGCGGAGTTAAATGAGGGGCATATTGGTTGCAGATAAAGACCTGAGTCGCGGTTAAGATTGTTAGGTTGCTTATAGATTTCTGTAGCTTCTCGGATTTTTCGTTGGTAGAAGAATTGATTACATGCAAGAATTTTAGTTTTATCGAATAAAATTTTGTGTTCGGTAACTGCTGATACGTTTATTTTTCTTAGTCTTAAGGCTCTTTCACGTTCTTTGAGCCTTCCTTCCATCTCCATCTAAAACCAAAATTATGGAAACGCTACGTGGATGATACATTTGTCACGGTCAAGAATCCATAGTCGATTTTCTTAGACATTTAAACTCTATCCACCCTAACATACGTTTTACCATTGGATTATAAACTAATAGCAACCTCCCACTATTAGATATTCTTACACAGACCGATACCTTAATGCATTGTCACATCACCATCCGGCCCAAAAATCATGGATTATCAACTCTCTTGTTTCCAGAGCCGTAAAACTATCTCCGCCCGAGTCACTGAACACTACACTACAATTAAAACACCTTATCTCTGCTCTTCTCTCTAATAATTTCCACATTAAAGATATTAACCGTTCCATCACAAAATACACTTCACCACAACCTTCCAATAGCAATGAGGTCGAAAGCAATCCCACACTTGCCACTGTTGTTCTTCCTTACATTCAAAACATCACTGTCCACATATCAAAAGTTCTAAAGAAATATAACGTCACAACCAGATTTACCACTTCTCCAAAAATCTTTCAACATCTTCGATCCGTCCAAGAGAAAATTCCATTTGAGATGCCAGGAGTTTACAGCATTCCATGCATATGCGGCAAAGAATACATTGGAGGGACCGGGCAAAAAATATCAATTAGGCTCAAAGAACACGAAGGAGCCTTACGACTAAGACAAATAAAATCATCAGCTGTTGCCGAACACAATCACGAAACCGGACATAAAATTGTATGAAAATTTATACATTTTTAAAAGCTTAAATTTACTAGATCACTAGTAGATTTATACCGAGTGTTTCAATATGAGTAACAGGGTGACTCAAATTAGAGCAAAGTTACGCATCGATGAGTTCAATAATGTTCCGTTCAAGTTATATTTGTTACTTCCGGAAATATGGCCGAAAAAAATTCGATTTTTATTTTTTTATGCCTTTATTTTAAAACTTAGCAAAAATCTGTAAATACCTTCTCATTACTTAAATGTTCAAAATTCGGGAGAGCGTTTTTAAAAACATTTATTTACACGGAAAACGAAATAGTTTTATTCGAACTGGCCGTTACAAAGGTAAATAGGGCTTTTAATGCGGTGTCAGCGATGCGTTATCTTCGCTTAGCTTTGGGCTTCGTCTGCAGTTTGGAACTTTATTTTTTCTTTTTTATTGATGTAACATAAATTGTAATTTTCAACAAACAAACAAAATTATACCTAGTAAGCTATGAATTTTCAAAACTGTCGATGACAATTTCGTATCTAGTGCACAAATGTAGAAAAACGAGACATCGGAAATGTATTTGAACATGAATCCTGAAAAACGACACCCTCAACGAACTTTGTTTAAATTATTGGATGGAAATCTGACTGAGTTCGCTTGGTTTGAAAAACTAAGACAAAAATTTCTTTGCAGAACGGATGAGGAAACTAAAGAAAATTTAATAAAAAGGTTCCAATGAGAATGTATTTACAGGTTTGTGCTAAGTTTAAAAAAAAGAAACAAAAAATAAAAAAGGAAACCGGAAGTTTGCGTTGTATAATTCTTGTAGTGTTATATTTAGAATTGTAAAGAGAAAACAAATGGGCATCGCAAAGTTGAGAAATAGTAGGAAGTTTTTTTTATTTTTAAACGTTGTGACTGTTGTGACGAAAGATCATTTCCCCCTGGCTTCAATATATAGATTGTTGATTTTCGGGTGAGCACCATTCTGATCCGGGCCCAAATTACAAAAAAAAATGTGTACTTCAAATAGAAAAGTAATATTCCTTTTTAAAGTTGCATTGATTATTTTAGTTTTTGTTTATGTTTTTTCCTAGTTAATTTATTTTTATTCAGGTAATAGCTTAAGTTTGATGTTCCTTGTTTTTTTTCTTGTTTTTACAATAAAAAAATAGCACGTTGTTTTAGTTATAATCAACATATTTTTTAATATTACTATTTTCGTTAATTGTCTTATGGTTTGTAAAATAACATTCAATTATAGTTTATCACTGAACAGATTCCTCATCATTTTTTTCTGACCTGCTTTTTGTGCAACTTTATTGAAAATTGCTTGGTTTTTATAGTGAATTTGTTTAAAAAGGGAAATTTGGTAGAAATGTGGAAGGCATTTCTAGTAGATTTATGTTTACAGGGGGTTGTTTTCCATTTCCATTAGGAAGATTCATTTCCTACAATTCAATTGATTAATACCAATTGCAAAAATTATTTTGCACCGGCATTCCATATTGCTCAATACGATCTCAATCCATTTAATTTATTATGAGTCAAATATGGCCTGAAAATTAACTGTTAATATAAGAATTTCAACGGTGAAGTGTGATTTCGTCAAAGTATTGAAGAAGAATGCATTAAATAAGATACTACCCAACCATGTAGCTAAAAAACTTCATTTTGATTACATTAACAGTTTTCTGCCATTGATTATGCAAACAAATTTAAACTAGCAATTGAGAGAACCACCCTAAACTTTGGTTTGCTTCAATGTCAGTTTCGTCTTTTTCAGATTTTAGGTAGACCTATAAATTAGTAGAAATATATACATTATATTGAAAATGCATCCAATGCATTTAAAGATTTATTCTTTTTATTTTTCAATAATATCCAAAAATATTAATAATAAGAACACCCTTCTAAAAAGCCGACTAAATATAAACTCACGGTCATACTTATAGCACCTGCATGCGGTTATTTTAAAATCCGGTTTAAAGGTAGCCAGCCAGCTCCCTCCTATTGGCAGACGCGTATAGAAATGTCCTTTTTGTGGACGTTCAGTCACATAGTCATAATTTTCGTGGTCATTCATTGCCAGCCGGCGATGTTAACTTTTGGGAAATAAGTGGTGAATTATTGCTTCTGCTTAAAATTAGTTTCAGAATATATAAGTTTTAAAGGTAAAGTCTGTTCATAGATATAAGACAGTGACCAATTGCTTTTGAATGGGATTATCCAAGGGTGGTCATTAACATACAATGCAATAAGATTATTACCTAAAGTATCGGAATTTAAATTCAGGTAAAATTGTGATCCGTAATAGAAAATAATTTTATACCTACCTGTGTTTAATATTCTTTGGTTTGGTATACTACTTAGTTTAAGTTTATTAGAAATCATTCTAATTTCGTGTGTAATACAGCGTGTGTTGAATCGTGTGCAAATTATGCAAAATATGTGAGAATCTAGTTTATCTCAGGAGATGCTCCCGCCCAAATATAGAAAAGACTATTCTATTGAGACTAAGGAAGTTATATACAATGTTTATTTGACTCTCATTGAACGTGGTGCCAGCAAGCAAGCGTCTTTAGAAGAAACGGCCACATTGACGAAAATTCCAATATCAACTGTATGGAAAATTGTGAATAATCTCATTTCAGTGAGGAAATAAAGAAGCGATGCTGACATTTTCTCGAGTGTAGATGAAAGTGATCAAGATATAATACGGCGCAAAATTTACCAGTTATACGAGGAACAAAGCGTGCCTATATTAGATATCGTAATTAGGAGGCTTGAAAAAGATAAAACCGGTGTTAAATGTGCCAGAACTATCTTATTGAAGTGAATTCAACACATGGGTTTTAGATTTAAAAAAATTTACAAAAGGCAAGTTATAATGGAATCTTTTAGGATTTGGAAATGGCAACTGGAATATCTAGAAAAAAATAGGATTTGCAGAGAACAACAAAGGCCAATTATTTACTTGGAAGGAAACCTGGTTCGATACTTATGATACCCCGGAAAAGGGTTGGGTTGACTCAACTGATGAGTGTAAAATAAACGACATTTATTTTCACGAAGATTATACCAAAAAGCAATTAATTGAGGTTCTACAAAGCTTGAACCTACAAAAGGAATACGTCTGTGATAATTATGCAAAAAATCTAGGGCATACAATTTTAAGGCCTTACCGCTGTATATTTAATCCCGTTGAACATGTTTGCCACCAACTGAAATCTGCTATTCGTCGTAACAATGTTTTTCCCCGTGTTAACTCCAATGTCCTCAAACTCATATAGAAAAAACAGAACAATCGTATATCCATATTGTAAATAATATAGAACAAATAATAATTAGAATTTTAATTAATTTAAGTAGGTAATAAAAATAATTTGCAATTTTATTTTAGATTTAAACATAAATACATTAATAAATAAATAAATATTGTTTAGTATCTTTCCTAACAAAACCCCAAATAATTAAATTCTATGCAAAGTACGGACCTGTTCGGCCATATTTCATTCTTACAGCTTGCCCGGGTCTTTCCTTAATTCGTATCAGTTAGTCACTTTCTTATATCTATGAACAGACTTTAACTTTGAAAGTTTTTAATGGGAATTTCTATATTATGACACTATCAGCAAAAATTTTATTTATATATCTTACATTATACTAAACAAAACTAAAAAATATGCCGGCATTAGGTTTAGCACATACCACAGTATACAATCAACAAACTTGGCTTTGAACGTAATTGGACTTAAGTTAAATTGGAGAACACTCGTAATATAGCCCTAGCAATTCAAAAGATTAATTAACTATCGGGTCACACAGTGCCAGATAAAAAGCGTAATTTACTGGTATAGAATATAAACAATAACTTATTTTTATGGCAAAAAAGAGAACAAGCAAGGTAGCAAATGAGACACCAAAATACGCGAAATGTGAGTGACACTAAGAAATATTTATAATTGTTTGCGTTAGTTTGGTTTAGCATATAGAAATAGAAAAAATGTCGAAGTTCGAACTATACTTATTGGCCAAACCAAAACAACACAAAAACTTACTTTATATATATTTAACATCTAAATGTTAAGGTTTTTTAAATAATTTGAAGCGAAATATATAGTACAGTATAATATCTTGTATACCAATTATTATAAATTTGTTGTTAGAAAAAACTGCTTGATTTAAATATGTTATATAGTTTTTAAGGTCCAGTATCAAGGAATATTATGAGCCACTTGGTGTCGCCTAAAGAAAAATTTTACTGGATCAAGTTGCCTACGGTTGACTGTCAGTTTAAAAAGCAGGAAGCTCATTTAATGCTCGAAAATTCGCGATAAATAAAAGGACTTGTTTTCTATCCTTTTTCTTTCAAAACGACGAAATTAATGGAACCCCCACGCCATATGCTTCGACTTATGAGCAAGTTTCTTAATTTAATTTTCTTTATGATGAGATAATTAATTTTTAACCCTTTGGCACCATCTGTTGGCCATGGTCGCACATGCTTATCCTTTCAACACTGTTACGAAAGATCATTAATTTTATTTGGGCCAGGATACCTAGTTCCGGGTATTGATGTGATAGGAAGTGGATTGACGTCATCGCATCGTTACTTGAAATAATTTCTCATTTTTAAAACCTAATCTAATATTAGTCCAGAAAATCACGGTTTACATAAAAAAATAACATACAATTTAAGAATTTTAATTTTAAGAATACAATTTAAAAATAAAAAAGAAGAATTTAATAAACATTTGTGAAGACGTTTTAATGACATATTTATCAGAAAAATCGGAAATGCTAAAGTCCTTCTGGTTGGGGAGTACGTTTTCAATACCGAATACGAAAAATGGCGACATGAGCAAATATTTTCCATTAACAACATTCATGAAAGCAAAGAAGTCTAGGAAATGAGATAAAGCGGATATGCATAAATTGTTAATAGGAGCACTAGATAAATACTTTCTTATAACTAAAGTTTTGCTGATTATTGGTTATACTGGAGCATATCGACTAGAAGAAATTACTAATATATTATTTGACGAGATATCAGACAACAAATAAATATCTAAGAACTCGTTTAAATGAATTTTGTTATTAAAGTTCTTGTTATACCGAAATCATTATGTTTGTATCTCTCAAATTTTCAAATAATCCAGAAATATAACACTAATCAAAGTTGGGCCAATATAAAACCCTTAAAAGGTTAATAGCATTCTTACAGTCATGACCATCTATTATTTATTATTTTTAGCGAAAATTTAGTATAAACAAATACAAATTCCACAATAAAAATTAGAATGTTTTGAATGACAATATGAATCATTATGGTTTTATTATTTTTCAAGAAGAGGATTGCGAAAATCATTCAAAAAGTAACAGGGTCGATGATGAATTAAAGAAAAAGTACTATAAAAATAAAAGTAAGCAAATATATGACACCAACAAATAATTCTGGATTACCTTGCTTACCAATAAATAATACTAACAGTTGTACATTTAATAATCAAAAATAATATTTCTATTTTTTACTAAACACCAATTTCAGATTGTTACATAACGTTACAAATTGTCAATAAAGATTTATCAAGAACATTTAATAATTTAATGATAGTTCAATACTAAACCAGTTTAAAAAAATTGTACGTATGTGATTTTACTGTAAAAGCAGCAAGTATTCAACATCATTGTTGTACTTTTCATATTCTCACACATTTTACCTTCCTGGGAGTAATATTTTAATTATATTACATTAGCTGAAGTTTAGATACAAAATCGCTGAAGCGACGAGTATTTTCTTCAGTCTTGATGAAAATATCGCATGGGCGTCGAAAATGCAACAGAATATAAATGTCATATAAATTGAATAAATATATAAATGCAATATAAACTATATCCACATAACCTTGTTTTCTTCAAAAGTTAAAACTGTTAAATTGTTTCCATTAGTAGAATTTTTGCTAAGAGTCAAATTATTAATTAGATTTTCGTGAAAATATATTCAAATTCAACAAATACAATACAATACAACAACAATACGGTTGATTTAAATAACGATTTATTTATAAAAACAGCCGTTTATTAGAAACGGAATTTAAAATTCTTAAATGTCTCTTGGTTTTATATTCACAGGAATTCAACAGCAGATCACAGCAATTGAGGGTATTATTTCAACTTGTTAATATAAATGAGCATTTGTATTTAAAAATGTGTGAGAATAAGAACAGTTGTCTGCTCGTCTGGCGTTTGAAGACCTCAGAACAACTGCCATTTTAGCATATTAATGAAATAAATTAATTAAAGTTCATTTCTTTGTTGGACTTTACGGAATCGGATCTAATTTGTTTATCATTTTTTACAGAGAAGACATCCAAAAATACTATTTATGTAGATAATAAAGAAAAACGGTACCAGGATAGAACCCCGAGGTACCCCTTTCTTAACATCGAATTTCTTTGATGTAATTTTATTGTTAACGTAGGTTTTATTTGACATTTCAACATATTGATATTGATTGATATTCTTATTCTTACATTTCAGAGAATTGTTTTTTCATACTTTCATAGCTAATACTGGTGCAATGGGAAACATTGTTTTGCGAACCAACGATACGCCATTGGCGATGGAGTTAGGCGCATTTTATTACTCCTAACTCCATTACACTTTTTATTGGTCCACTCTTTGTCACATTTCGCACCCTATCTTAACGTCGCACTGATGGAACAGAAAATGAGCCATAAAAATACAAACAGCGCGGATTTGTTTCCTCCGCGTTGTTTTCTTCTCTTACTGCAGGACTATTTACCAGACACTGACAATAAAAATCCCAAGTATTACTACAGAGCTACCGGCTGTAAATCGACACATGTCCTCCTTAAAATTCGAAACAGTAAAACTTTACGGTTACGGGCCGATGATGCCTTTTGGAATTTGGTAGTGAAAAGTTTGAAAAATGATCTTCCCTGTTGAGAGCTAAGAAGATACAAATTTCTAGTACAGACATACTGCTATACACTGGAGATACGAGACATGAAAATATTACGAGTTTTCTCTTTCTTTTTTGAAATTTTTACTCCTAAATGCATATTCTACACAATCTTGGATCGTTTTTTATTCTATTTCTAGATGTTGTTTTGAATGTAACGAAGGATAACACTGGTAAGTGTGGGGTTGCTTTCGCCAATTTTGCACTGGCCACCAGATTTACCACTCTTTCACCATCTTCGATTCGTCATAGACAAAATCCCGTTTGGGATACCAGGAGTTTACAGCATGCATATGCGGCAAAGAATACATTGAAGAAACAGGCTATTTCAAAAGATTTCGTTAATTTATTAATTTAATTTTATTAATTTAATTAATTTAACCTTCATACGCTTTTTCTAATTGAATAAAAATTTTATGTGTTTCTTGATTCCTTACTCTTCTTCTCTCACTTTTCTGAAGTTTTGTTTTATAGTAAATACGATGTCTCCGCACGATCTTTCGGCTGCAAAACCACTCGGTCTCACCACCTAAATGGGGTGGAAAAAGTTTGGTAATGGTGCAAGTGTCTTTGTGGAATGCAAAAACTAACTGTTGATAAAAAATCTTGTAGGAAGAAACTAAATGTATGTATTCGAAAGGAGTCATAATCACCATTTATGTGTTGATATTTCTTGTGAGAGAGATATTTTAAATATTTGCTTTGTGCGTTTTCTTAACGTTCAATGTATATTTGATATCACAGATTCTAGACAGAAGAGCCTAAGAAGCTGAGTTTCCTTAAAATAAACATGTTATGGGGCGTTGGGACCCAGTTAAATTAATTTAGGTTTTTTACACTGTTTTTGTTCACACGTCAAAAATTGTTGGGTTTGTGTTTCTAGTAAAGGTTATAGACATTTATGAAGGTTGCTACATTTAGAAATAAGCTTTCGCTTTGCGAGTAGGATACAATTCTGTTAAAACCGGCATGAACTCTGAGGCAGTCAGCTTAGGAGTAATTCATAAATAGCATTTAAAATCATAAAATCAGAGAACTTGCTCCTCAACCCCGATCTCAGGAAGCCTCTGATCCAAGAATCTATGGTTTATTTTGTCGATGGCCCTGCTAAAATCTGTATAGATGGCATTAGACTGGAACCCAGAATTATTAGATTTGAGTCGATGGATCTACTCCACACAACCCCATATTTTTGGTCTATAATATGTCTTTTAATATGGAGGAAACTTGCTTATAAGCAAAGGCAACAAAATGTGCACAGAGAAACACGAGCTGTTTCAAATGTTGTTGGACAGAATTATAAAGTATTCCTTATGGAATGCTAATGCGGATCTAGTGAATTTCGCGCTGAGCTGACCTCTTAAATAAAGTCTGAAAGAGTTGGGATATAAGATACAAGGAGTCGAATTACAAATATCAGAGAAATTTTCAAAAATTCAAATTCAAAAAAGTATATTGCAAAATGAACTTGCTGGACAGGTTTCTTTTACTATTACTAAAATTGTTAAAGGTTATTTTTTGCAACCCTCGTACCTGGTACCTATCGAAAAAAATTTAACCAATACTAGACAGATACAAAAATCAAAGATGTTATGCTTTCACGGCCAGAAACTACATTACTAAATATTTCCGGGCTTTTGAGCCGTGGTCCCGAGATTAAACTCGACGTTTCGTCTACAACTGCGGTAGACATTTTCAAGAGCGGCGATGCGGTGACGGTCGAAGTGTTCTTCCGTACTGCTCTCCGATGACTGGTTGGTTGACTGGAAGATCTGCCGTATTTAAGCGCGCTGTAGTGGGCGTGACCTCGGTGGCGGGCTTGGGTTGAGCTTGTCTGGGTAAACACGTTGTTTTGTTGATGACCTGAGTCCATGTTTTACTGATATTGAGACCTTCTTCTTTTCTATTGAAATTATTCTGATGTTTTTGAATTTCAATAGCTTCTCTGATAAGACGTGGATAAAAATGTGGTGTTTTGTCCAGTACCTGCGTGTTTTTGAACATGATACGATGGTCACCTTTGTAAAAAGCATGTTCTGCCACTGCTGATTTTTCCGTGTGTCCAAGCCGGCAGTTCCTTTTATGTTCCTTTAGCCTAGTTTCAATGCTTCTCTTTGTGGTACCTATATATACCGAGCCACAGGAACACGGAATGCGGTATATCCCTGGTGAAGAAAAGGCGTCCCTTGTATCCTTGGCAGACCTGAGGCTTTGTCTGATTGTAGTCGTTGGTTTAAAGATGACCCGAACGTTGTGTCGTTCTAAATGTTTACCGATCCTGTCTGTGACGTTCTTAATAAAAGGAAATGATACATTCCCTTGAGGTTCCTTTGTCGTATCTCTTGTCTTAGATCTTCTATTTTTCATAGCTTTTTGTATTTCAGAGGTGGTATATCCGTTATTTTTCAGGGAATCGGTCAAGTGATTAATCTCTTCACGTAGGTACTTGGGTTCGCTAATCCGATTAGCCCTTGTCATTAAGGTTTTTATTACCCCCATTTTCTGTCTCGGATGGTGATTAGATAATTTGTTCAGGTAACGTTCCGTGTGAGTGGGTTTTCGATAAACTTTATGACCCAATTTTCCATTTGGTCGCCTTTCTACCTGCACATCTAAGAATGCCAACCTGCCGTCCTTTTCTGTCTCCATGGTAAATTTTATTTTATTGTTAATGGAATTGAGATGCGCCAAGAAGATTTGAAGCTCCTTTTCGCCGTGGCTCCATATTACAAATGTGTCGTCCACGTAGCAGAACCAACACTTGGGCTTCTTTTGGGCAGTATTTAATGCCTGCTGTTCAAACTTTTCCATGAAAAAATTTGCTATGACCGGGCTTAATGGGCTTCCCATGGCTACACCGTCAACTTGTTCATAAAACTCCTTGTTCCATTGGAAATAAGTGGTGGTTAAGCAGTGTCGGAAAAGTTCTGTGACATCGTTCCGAAAACGTGCAGATATTAAATCCAAAGTCTCTTTGACTGGCACCATAGTGGGTGACAATGTGATGTTTTTGATCTTCTGTATAAACTGAGTCGAGTCCTTGATGTGTGATGCTGTCCTCCCTATGAGTGGTTCAAGGAGTCGAGTTTAATCTCGGGACCACGGCTCAAAAGCCCGGAAATATTTAGTAATGTAGATACAAAAATATTATTCAATTTATCTACATAATACCATGGGACTAGTGTCCTCTAGAAGTAACGTCCAAATGAGTTTCAAACTCGTAATTGTATTGTCAAAAAACCAAAAACTGTCAATTAATTAGAAGATTCGCAATAAAATTAAAAACCTTGCCTGCATGAAACATGAAATACAGCTCCATCATAATATTTTGCCCGTCTAGCATGCCCATTTTAGAGATTGACAATTTTTTATTAATCTCCCTGTATATTTGAGATTGCAGCTCACGTCATACAATCAATCGCATAGTCTGGGAGCCGTTTTCGTTTCAGGATGTTATATTTCAGCAATATCCCAAGTAAGCCGCTTAGGTCGATCCGCAGTACGTGGGTCAGCGGCTTATATATCCAATTCCGACCCTTAAAGGAGGAAATAAGCCAAAGATGCGAAGGGAATAGAGTGGACTGGCTCTTGATGTATGATGGGGTTAGCCCATTCCTCCAAGATATTTATTGTGTACTTAACCGGAACAAGATACGCTTCGGCCACCGAAATGTTAAGGGATTCGGGTAACAACTGGATTCAATTATGCCACGCGATGGAAACAAATTACCATTAAGATTGCGTATTAAATGGTACACGTGTTCGTTTTTTTTTTCGCTGATGTCTTTGTGATCGTCGGCATGGTTTTACACATTTTTTTTTCTCGACAATTGACAATCAATGTTATAAGGTGGCTGAAATAAGATGTTTTTCTTGGCTGCTTCGTAATTTATTTCAATTTCCTTTTCAAAATACGAAGAAAGAATGTTATTCTTCGTTAGGTATAATACGATTTTATCTTGCAGGTGTTTGAGCGCAATACTTATTTTCTTTTATGCTTTATCTCAATTAAAATGCACAACCAGAAATATGTTAGGTTAGCAAAATTTAAAATTGTCAAATTTCAAAAGGGAAGTTTAGTATTAGATAGAAGAACTTTCCGAAAATTTTGGGCTTTCTTTTCGGAACTCTTGAACTCACCGAACAGTGTAAAGTTAAAATGTTTCCCACGGTGTTGTCGAAACAATTGTCATGTCAAAATACATAACTTCGTGAAAATCTGAACTTTTAGTTCTTATTTATTTTCAAAAATAATTAAAAAATAAATAAATAAACAAATAAAACAGACAAAATGAATGTTGAAAATCGTTAAGAATGTCATTAAAAGAGCAAACCTAGAATTGAAATAATGATAATAATGATATAACAATAATTACAAATAAAAACATCAAAAGAGGACTAATAACTATTTGTGATGTGACATCGCATCACTTGAAATTTCACACCTATGCGGGGTTTTCATTTCTTGTTCTGTACCTAAAAAATATTTGTAACAAATAAATAGTCGAGGAGGAATAAAAACTAGGGATTTGTTTATTGATCATTTTTTATGTAAGCAATTGTAAAATTCGAGAAAACTGTCTGGTTGTGGAAGTTCCAAATCCTCTTGCATGTCATTTAATTGCTGAACAGGCCATTCAAAGTACCATCTCTAGAGTTGTATATCGTTACAGAGAAACGCCACGGAGGTAGGAGGTAAGGACAAGGTCCCCACGGCATTATATCAAATGGTGTAATGATGATCATTGTTTACGTCTTACTGCTTTAAGACAGCGGCAAAGTTAAAATTTCCCTGCAAACTGTAAGATATCCTCTTTGACAATACTTCCAAATTGTCCGCGATTAACTAGGGAACACCATGTGGCCAGGTTACAATTTTCCACTTTTATAAATCGAAGAATGGTCAAATTTCCTCTTTATATGCCTCGAATCGATCTGCTGACTATTACTGCAAGGGCATATCTTATAACGGGCGCACAGAATTGATGACCCACGTAGTCCCTTTTGGGCCTTGTATAGGGGGCATTTTTATGCATGATAGTTACCAAATACCCGCTAAGAATTAACCAGCAAGAAGCCTGAACTAAATCCGATTGAGCATGTCTGAGATGGCCGATTCAACATCATATAGAACAATAGAACAATATCAAAGTATGCTCCTTTGATTTTGGAAAGAAGTGTCACACTTTCGAGACGTGTGTTTACTTGATTTGTTTCAATCTGGATTTTTTCCTTAATACATTTCAAACTGTTTCCACGCTACTTTAGAAAATACAGCAAAACTTTGTGAAACTACAATAGGCCAATAAAATCAAGCGGAAAAATCCGTTTTGGGGAATTAATTTAAGGTCATCTGCAAATCGCTTTAAAATCTAAAAGCGTATAATCTATATAATCTATCAATAATCTATATAATATTTTGTACTTTGCAATGTTAAATGAAAATGCATAACCTGAGTAGAAATTGGAGTAGTACGAATAAAAATCAACATTAAGTTTTTCAAAATTCTGCATTACACTTAAATCTTTCATATGTAATATTATTATTATTATTATTAATGTCCTAATAACCAAATTAATCATAGCCAGTGTAGGTGCAATGAAGTAACAAAAACAATTAAAGTTTACTGATGGAAATTTAAATATAAAGATGATATAAATGTATATACAAATTTGTGAAACTTGGACAGCACGGTGGTATATCCTCTTCACCGAAATTATCTTCACTATTCTTACCAATATTTGCTTCTACGGCAATATGGGTCACATCCCCATGCTCCAAGCTCGAGCATGACTGGCCTTTGCAGTAGAACATTTCATTCCCTCTACACTCCTTAGTTTGCAGGAAACAGTGTTCCGCGGGATCCATAGTACGTCCTCCATTCCCAGCTCAGAGGGTCCTTTCGTCTATCATAGCAGCCCTGGCTTTGAAGGTACACCCGGTAAATATGTTGTACGGTGGCTGTATTTGTTGGAGGTAGAGAAGCCAACTCAAAAATTAGCTTAGCGGATTTGGTCTCATCTGCCTGATGTGAATAGAGGGCCCCCAAGAACCTTGACCTCCTCAAATGAGAACCTCTTGTAATGTTGTGTTCTTCGCAAGAAGCTTGACAGAGTTCAACTTCCCTTGCAGGGGTTGAATCACATTCACTGATTGCAGGTAGCAACAGAATATCCTGTTTGACAACTGACGAGAAGTTGAAGTACTAGGGAGAGTAGAAGGTGTTCTAAGAGGTTCCTTTTCCAGGTTTCATGACGTAAATAGTAGATTAATTTGGTGGTTTGGCGGTCAATATCATCAATAAATCGGCGTTGACAGTAACGGTTTTTAACATTCGGTTCCTGCTATTTTACTTAACCGAATTTGAAGTTTTATATGTTAATCGCCCAGAATTTAGTCTTCCGAATTTTTGAATAGTGCGGAAATTTGGTGGTTTTTTGGCCAGCAAAAATTAAGCTCACGACCTGGAAAATTAATCTGATCGGTCCACAATTTATGCGATAATTATTGCGGGGTATTTAATTTGCTTTTCTTTTCTTTAAAATATTTTAAACCACAGATAATAGATAATGGATAATGGACAATTCAATTTTTCTATTAGCAAATTCAATTTTCGTCTGAAATTTGTTTCCACTGACTCTAGGTTCATTTTACTTCACTACATGTATAATGTTAGTGCCCTAAAGATACTTCATAATATTGTCACGTCTTTTGACAAAAATAAAAAGAACGAATCGGAACTCAAAGACTGTAGAGATGAGTTCGCTTTTTGAAACAGATCGACTTTGCCAGGTCGACCCCTCTACTGCCCATACGCATAGGAAATAACGGCATCAATATTTATTGTCACATTTATTCCAAGTCTATATCCACCCGAATATTGTCTATATAATTTACCATCCAAAATCCCTCAAACACAGCCAATATGGTGTTTGCATTCAGGATGCGGCATTTACATTTTTGACTGGTACTGATCCCCGATAATAAATGTGTTTGGGGGAGTTTGTTTCCTATAAAATAGGATCCGATTGTTCGCCGGACTAAGGGAGTGGCTATTTATCCCCGAACTTTATATAGATCGCCCCGTTTCATTGGCGTATCGGTTTCGCTTTCATTTTCATTCATTATGGACGGTCGTTACCATCTAAAGCTTCCCATTTATAGTGTGTACCTCTTTAGGCAAATCTCTAAGCAAGAAGTTGATAAATTTCAAAAAATTTCTAAATGTATAGCCTGTTACAGAAAAGCGTAAATTATCATAATGGAAAACTCCGTTCATAGGTATAACTTTGAGCCATTCTTGACAGGATGTTTCACAACGTTCAGCCAAAAGTCTATTCTTCTAATATTCCTCTTAACTAAATTTAAGGAAAAACTTATGCCTTGAATATTGGTTTTTAATATGCCTCGCACAATTTTTTCATAATACTTACAGATTCGAAATAAAAAAATTAAGTATAAAGTACCTCATGTCAAAAATGAAATGTTTCAGAAAATAATTTAGTCGGGTGATATCAAGCAGCTGAATTTTGTACCAACATTTATCAATTACCTTATTACATTTTATAAATAAGTTATCATTAGACATTTGCGACACTATTTGATTTACTATTGAATTAAAAGTTTTATTATTTATAGTTATTTATTTATTAATAATTAGTCTTATTTTGTATTTAAACTACGTGAACAATGTCAAATAAAGCAATAATATAGAACGCCTTAAGCGGTGACAGCAGCCCACTAGATCTACTAAATTTTTGCATCCCGTTATGCTATTGCTTTTATTTTTTGTATTTGGAAACGAAGTATATTATGAAAAAAATTGGAGGTAGTAAAATAGTTTATAATTGAAACAAGAAATCAAAAATATATGTTTTTAATTTAATAATGGGGGTAATCGAATTCAACCCTCTCCATTCAATTAAAAAAAAGTAAATAAACATTTTGTCATTCTAAGGATTTTCTTTAAAAGAAAAAGATAATTTTGAATGGTTCTCATTTGACGCAACATTTATATAAAAAATTACACAAGGAATCACGCACTTAAGTTTTTGTATTTGTTTTGAAACACCCTGTAGAGCTCCTTTTATGAAGCAGTATAGGAAAATGAATGACACCTTAATGATAGAATAATTAAAACCTGCCTACGGGCCTTTATATTTGTTTAATTTATCGCTGCTGCTGCTGCTCTTAAGCGGAGTTTTATAATATTGGCAATAAAATGGCGACATTAATGCCAATTAACTAAAATGATTTTTGATGCTTATGGTAAATCTGATTTCTGAAATACCGATTAAAAACTTCTTAGCTTAAGGATTTTACCAACGGTTGATACTATTCTCCATATCTAATTATTCATCTGCGTTTGAAAGGAATGGTAATTTTGAAACTTTCAATCATTTCCTGAGACTATTAAGGAAATCATACAAATTGTTTTGTGAAAACTCCCTATAGCGAAACTCTGTATGACGTAAAAATCTGTATTACGAACAAAATTTGTTGTACTGTTAGGTCTCCATACAAAGCTATGTATTAATCTACTATGTATAACGAATTTCCCACTCTCTATACCAAAAGATAAAAGGGCACATCAGGTAACAAAGTAAGGAATGTAGGCCGACTTGTAATTAATAGAGTCTCTTACCTTCTCAGAATTCCTAACACTAATAATCTAATTACCGAGAACCTGGTCGTCCTAAGTGTTTTTCTCGTAATAAGCGATTATGTTAATGCCTTTATCGGTATGTTTATAAGGACAACATTGTTTCAATCAGTTCTAGTTTGACTTACCGAATACGAGCATGGCGAATAAGCGAAAAATTTTATTTCTAGATGATAAAGTTGTTTTAATTAGGGAGATAGAACGGCGAGAAAAGAAAACTCATGTGGGACGTCGACACGGACTTACACAGTCGACTGTATCCACAAGTGAAAATAAAAAATCATTCGGGCTGAAGCAGCAGGCAGTTCTAGTAAAAAACTAAGAAAGCCAAAATTTGAAGATTTGGATCAGGCAATGTTGCAGTGGTTCCAACAACAACGTCTTAAAAAATGTACCACTCTTTGGACCTATCGTAAAACTAAAACCAGAAAAGTTTGCTGAACAGCTTGGCATTATGGATTTCAAGCCTTCGGAAGGATGGTTGGGGAAATTCAAACAGAGACATGGTATAAATTATGGACAGATAAGTGGTGTCGACAGAAACGTCACTAACGATTGGCTGGAGAAGACGTGGCCAAAGCTAGGAGAAAAGTATCCTGCTGGCGACATTTTTAATGTTGACGAAACTGGTATTTTTTACAAAATGACCCCAGATAAAACTCTTAAATTTCGTAGCGAAAAGGGTGTCGGTGAAAATCTTTCTAAAGAACGTATAACAGTGTTAATAGCTGCCAATATGAGTCGGAGAGAAAAAAGAGAGCTAGTCGTTATTGGAAAATCAACTAAGCCACGATGTTTTAAAAACGTCAAGCATTTGCCGGTCACTTACAAGGCAAACAAGTCTGCATGGATGACATCGCAAATTTTTGAAGAAGAGATACGGAAATGGGATGCAGACTTAAAGGGGTGGAAAATGTTACTTCTCTTAGATAACTGCCCTGCACCTCCCCATATTCCAAATCTACGGAATATCGAATTGGCATTTCTTCCAGCCAAAACAACAAATGTATTACAGCCGATGGACCAGAGCGTAATAAAAAGTCTTAAAAGTCGATACAGGAAAAATATTTTAATGGAAATGATCGAGTTCGAATACAAATTTTCCATTAATGTGGTAGATGCAGTCAACTTTATTAGTAAAGCTTGGAAAGAGGTGACAGCAGAAACAATTCAACACTCCTATCGTCATGCACGACTTATTACCGAGACAGAATGCGAATTGGACTTGGAAGGTGATCAGCCACTTAGTAAGTGGATAAAGCAGTTTCAAACAACAATTACGTTTACAAGTGAGGAGTTGCAAGATTTGATGGTGATAGATCAGGATTTGACTACAACAGCAGACTTGAAAGAGGAAGTTATGTTAGCAAGAAAGGGTGAGGAAGCGCACCAAGAGGAAGAAGAATATGAAGAGGTTAATCTGGAACAACACCAACCATTCGACAAGCCCTATATTCAGTTAGGCGGCTAGAGAATTTTTTTATGTATCATAGGGAAGAATCCCTCGAAGAAATTGTGAAAATACAAGCCAAAGTACGAGATTGGCATATTAAAAAAATTCAAAAGAAAATGACCGATTATTTGAAACATTAAATGTAGTTCTTAAATATTTATATAAAATATTCCTAAGTAGATGTTAAAATATGTATATAACATAATGAAATATTACAGAACACATGCGTCTTGTTATTTTTTATTTAGATAACGTTAAAGTAATTTTAAATTGCGCACCATAACAATCTTTAAAACTTTTTATCGTTAACACTTTACTAAGAATCTTACTTATAATATTAAACCGTACAGCCCCGATTTGCCCGCAACAAATGTAATTCTACGATTTTGTGGAAAATATATCCATTCCTATTTGTGTTGTTGGCCGAACTGCCTCTTACGCGAAATCACAGCGGTTGTTCGAGGAACATTTCGGTTTTGTTATTAGAGAATAAAAGTCCCGATTTTTATGGATCATATATTTCCATGCGGAGAAGCACGAGATTTACGGCTATAGGAAGATGTTTTTCTTTTTATGCGAATTTAATGAACAGCACCGAAAAGAAAAATAAAACAGGAGTTTCGGGGATGCAAGTGCGATCCGTATTTGCTTGTAGGGAATTTTAAGTTATTAACGTTTAGAAAAAAAAAATCGAAACGAATTACGCCGGTAATAGATCTGCCGTTTAGGTAATATCCATGTTTACGGTCCGTTTTAGGTCCTGCCGTCTTATACATTTCCATCCATTCTGGCTTATCTCTTCAGCCTTATACGCCATATTTCAATTCGAAACGGTCTTATCAAATAAGAATCAAGTTCCCAACATTCCTAGCGCCGGACAAACCGGGCGGCAGCAAAATATAAAATTGGAAATGAAAAGAAACGGCGCTTCCGACATTGCGTCGTTTCTGTTCAAGGAAAATCGAATCTTTCTCATTTTCGTATTTATGTTTGCATATTGTAGCAAAGTATTAAAGCAAATAAACTTCGTGGAATTTAATTAATCGAGAGTGATAGTGGTAAAATAGTATGTTATGCAACAAGTGCGGTAAACAGAATTTGACTCACGAGTTCATCTGACACGAGAGGAGCGAATGTTTAATAAACGAGTGACTTAAAAAGTTTACCGAACGCGTTGCATACTATACTTTTTCTACGACCGTTAGACTGATGCGGTGAAGTGGTGCTTCCCGCACGCTGGATCCTGGATGCGATAAACATCGTGAGATCATTTCTAGAATAGATAGAGACACGCACCAAATTCTCTCCGTTAAGGTCGACTTCTGCTGAAACACCCGGTGTAAAAGCCGGTGTAAGGGGATAATATTATTAATCATAAAAATCGACCTAATTCGTAATAATCAAAGTAATTTATACAATAGTATATTATGCAACAAGTGTGGTTAACGGCATTTGACTCGCCATTATTTGACACGAGTGGAGTGTTTAATAAAAGAGTGACTTAAAAAGTTTTTTTACTCCCGTCTGTAAAATACCTAATTACACACCAATCTAGCATGCGGGAAGCGTCGTTTCCCACGAATCCGAGCCACTTCGGACATTTCCGGGATTTTACCGCACGGGCTTGGAAGCAATCGAATGTTTTTGGAGATATTTCCCACGCTTTGAATTTTGACGTTTTGACGGTTTGACTAACCAAAACGAATACATTCACTGACATTGTCGTCAGAATTGACAAACGTCAAAATTCAAGGAGCGGGAAATATTTCCGAAAGCATCCGATTGCTCTCAAACCCGTGCGGTAAAATGGCGAAAATATCCGAAGTGGCTCGGATCCGTGGGAAATAAAACTCACGTGGTAAATTGGCGCTTCCCGCACGCTAGATCGGTGTGTATTTAGGGATTTTACAAACGGGGGTAGAAAAAAGAATTGTCATAATGGTCCTCTATACAGGGTAATTAATTTACTACTCCACAGGAGTTGATTCTAACAAAAAATGTCGATTTGAATTATTTTCATTTCATATCTAGCTGCGAACACACCTGGCGACAAATATGTATTTACAACGGCACAACAAAGCTGCTACAATAGTTTACTTAGAAATACTGAACAAATTTAACCTTGAGCCATACTACAAGTATAAACCACCTCCAGTTATAGAAAATCATTCTATGAGATGGAATCATCATGACAGTAAGACTGAACAGGCCGGATATTACAGTTATTAATGACAAATCCAAGCAAAAGCTACTAATTGACATATCGGTCCCTAACAACAGAAAGAATTGTAAAGAAACCGAGCACTTCTCTTAAGGACGTTGATATTCCCTAACCAACCTATCGAACGATGCAAAATCCTGTAGTCCTGGATGCGATAAATATCGTGAGATCATTTTTAGAATATATAGAGACACGCACGAAATTCTCTTCGTTAAGGCCGACTTCTGCTGAAATACCCGGTGTAAGGGGATAATAATAATAATAAAAATCATTTGATCATTTCAAACATTTGACTCGCGAGTTTATTTGACACGAGCGGAGCGAGTGTTTAATAAACGACTTACACACCACGCAATCTAGAGTGCGGGAAGCGTCAGTTTCGTTTCCCACGAATCTGAGCCATTTCGGACATTTCCGGTATTTTACCGCAGGGATGTTTTTGGAGATATTTCCCACGCTTTGAATTTTGACGTTTGTCAATTCTGGCGGTCGTGTCAGTGAATGTATTCGAGTTC